>NW_025777075.1:0-318899 GCF_021130785.1 Homalodisca vitripennis | reverse complement strand
CCTCTCTTTACACAGTCAAGTTGCCGGTTAAACTTACTCTCTGTGGACTTACAGAGGTTGAAGATAGCTGAAAAACAAACCACAACTTACACAAAGCACAAGCACCTGTTGAAACACTGCTAAAATAATTACGACTGTTGAAACATCACAGGTGCAAATGTAATCTTGATAAGAGAGATGATATTATTATTACTCAATATCTTGGTTATAATATTGACTTTTTAATTTAATAAACCTATATTATTTGATAACACTAGTAATAAAAGCAGATTTTCCAAAATGAAATTAACTCTGCAAGGCCTTTGAGAATCGGGATTCGGTCTCCAGGTTACTTCACAAATAAATTAAATATGTACATTTTTAAGTAATAAGTGTATTACTGTAGCAATAAAGTACAAAAAATAACATGTGGTAAAGAATTTGAAAAACTTAGTCAGTATATAAATTTTTTTAAATCTAATTACATTTTAATTTTCAGTAGGTCCTTCTTCATTAATAATAAACTTTTTCTTGAAATTTTTTATGCAAAATGTTTCAAAAGCATTCAAGTGTGTTGTGTTTGTAACTTTGTTAACTTTTTAATAGTCGTAAATTATTATTAGATATGATGTGACCAGATTCAATACAGTGTTCTGCAATAGCATCTTTTTTAGTTTGTCCATATTTTATATTCGTGAAAAGAGTTGGAATTGTGTAATAACGTTCCCTTTTGTTTGAAAAATGTACAATTTCTCAAAGTCGTGCAATTTAATTTCATAAATTAATGATTTTTTTTTAAATAAGCTTTTGTCTTTGTGATTTTCCAAAATTTTTTTTAAACTTATTGTTTGTTTTTTACGTGATAAATTTCTTTGTACGCTATTTCAAAGTTATCTGTAATTTTTATTTGAAATATTGCTTTATGTTGTACAAATGAATTCCAGTTTGCTGTCTTGAGATGGTAGTAATGTTTTGGATTTTCTTCCTTTTCTTTTGATTGATTTGTGAAGTATGTTGTCAATAAGTTGTGTGGTAACCTTTTAAAAAATTATTTGATCAAGTTGTTTACTTACTTCATTACAACTTTTGCATTTTTTTACATTATTATAAAGATATTGTTACTCGTAAGTCAGTTTGCCTAATCCTGGAGATAACTTGTATAATCCCAAAGAGAATTCAATCGTGCTCTCTTGCTTTCATATGCTTTTGAAACATTGCCTTAGGTGTTAAAAGAGCTCGGATAGGTATATGGCCAGTTTGTACCTCGTGCAATTCTAGCAGAGATTCAATGGTTTTTGCATTGACCGTCAATGATAATTTTTAATGACATGTTTTACGTCTTACGTTGGATTTAATGAAGGTAAATTAAATTTACGTACTTTTGATATACTGAATTAAGTTGTGATATATTCGTAACTGTAAATATTTCGACCTGAAAATTAACAACCCAGTTCGTATACTCGTTTACAGAAATACATTAAATTCTTAATAAACATAGCGTTATGCATTCCTTCCAAACTTCTAATGTAAAAACACCGCTTATAAACATGTAATTTTTTATAACCTGTTATAAAATTTTTTTAACTATGAGCTAAAATTGGAAAATGTTTAATAATAAATATTTATTAAATAAAATATCATGTATAATAGTAAATTAATTTTATTAAAGTTCTGTTTACCGATGAGCATAAGGGTTTTCCTCCACCCAGTATGGTCAAGTGTCCGCGGGATAACTGGAAGCTTTATATTCCTCACAAAGTTATTTCTATATTCACATTAAGAAAAGAGACCAATTGAATTTGACCCTTCAAATCGAATAGTCCCTTTACAAGGAGGGCAAAATGTTTTCGCATTAAGTGTGAATAGAGATGTTGTTTTTTGTTTGTTTTTTCAATGTGATTTATTTTTTGTGCATTGTTTTATAACAAACTATTGTTTGCTTTTGGATTAAAGTATGAATTATATCATTAAAAAATAGTTTTTTTGGACTTGTAATTACAAAATTTATTACTAATCATTCTTTTGGAAATATGGTAGTAGCTGAATTATAAAATACTATTTTTTAATCATAAACGTGGTATAAATAATCTTCGCGGAAACACTATATGTAAACTTCAATACAACACAAAAAGTGTCAACTGTAAATCTACTGCGTTGCTAAAAAAAATTGTTAGTATCATAAATCTACTAAATTTAAGAGAAGCATGATATAATATTTAGGGATATCCAATATATATCTTTAAATTGTATACTTTAACAGAAAGTTCTTCAAACACTATACCATAAAAAATAAAATATATCATTATATATTGAAATTTTGAAAACTACGCTATTCTAACTATAATTTGAATATTTTCCTATCTATTTACTACCAACTGCTACAGTGAAGAACAATTTCGAAATATCCGAGATGTGACCAACCAGTCAATGTAACTAGTTCTAGTTCCATTCAAATTAGATAGAGAAGACACATCAAACATCGAAGGTTCAAGTCACTGTAAAGTTTCAGTGTCTCAGGAACGAAGAACTTGAATGTTATCGCCTAACTAAGAGTAGTACAAGTCTCGCCCAATACAACATCTGGGAGTCGTATAGCTATCTCTCGGGATATACTGTATACTGTAGATTACACGTCTATGTGGTAATGTTTATTAGTGTACAAAGGCTCATTAAAAAACCAACACTTAAGAAACCAAATCTTATAAATTTAATGTACATGTAAAATGATTCAGTCAAACCATTTAAATTGACTGAAAATTAAACTTTTATTGACAATTATACGGGGTGCAAAGAAATATTTTGAACTACACGATAGGATTAATCATCTTTTTTAGTCTATATGAGTCCTTCGCAGAATTATACCACCGATGTATTATTATTTCGACGTGTTTTTTACGTATTTTTTGGCATGAAAACTCTATACATTAAATGGCCGTAGTACGCATTTCAGTATAAGGCGCCTTTCTATTCCATTGTCTGTATAAACTAAAATAAGATATATTTATTTGTTACAGCGTGCCTTTGAAAGCATTGTTTCAAAGGATCAGGATTGTAGATCTGAATTGTAGACACAGTGATATTGTAGACACATAATTTAGCGGCCAACAAGAAATATCCACCTTAGAGTTTCAGTTATCAGTACGGGATAACTTCTTTATAGAATGAATCAATAACTTATTAATATTGTGTTTCAGGGTGCTACCTGATTGCATTAATTGTACAAAATTGCATTCATAGGGATGGTATGTGATAGGTTCGGCGTATAATTTTTTGTTAGTTCTGAGAGTCAATGGTAGGGTTTGCGTCACGGAACTTTGATTGTTACCGTTAACAATGTTTTAACCTAATCTCTCATTCCATAGATACGAGTCCAAGTGCCTATTTGTTGACGTGCTTTAATAAAAATAATAGTAATAATTCCTTTATTGCAGTAAGACAACATACTCTGTATTGTAAGAGTCATTGTAATATATGCATTTTATATAAAATTATCAGATGTATGTTTTTACAAATAAACAATCGCTATCCACGTTCAGTCATACATAATAGTACCATTCACTCCCTCATTCATTCATTATTATCGGGTCAAAATTGTGTGTGGATATTCAACGTAAGATTTAATTAGGCCCAGTAGTGTCAGAAATTCATCAACAGAATAAAAACGCTTGACACTAATACGCTTTTTTAAAAATGTTTTAAGCTCCTCATTTTGACCAGTATTAGGCGAATGTAACTAATACCATCAAAGATTCTAATAATATAACTATACAAAATCAACATTCCACTATTTATAGCAAGGTGTATGAGGTTTGAGTTAAATGAGATGTCTTGATGGCCCTAGCTCCATTTATGTAATAACACGATTTTTCAATCATTGTATGTTCTCTAATTTAATGACAGTTCAAAGCAATATCTTAGTAGTTTCACACAATAAACTCTAATTTTTCACGTAAATTAATGTGAGTATCTTCTGTTTAACACTATTATGTGGTTATTTATAAATTATATGAGGCCCAAAATTAGAGATTGCTGCTTGTCGTAATACATTGTGGTTCAAAGTAAAGAATGCAGCTATTGCAATAATTAATTATGACAGAAATCATTCAAATAATTTTTAAAAATTATAATCATTATTTACCACTGTCTCAAAAACATAAATATAGGAGTGACTTGTACCCCTTGCAGAGAGAGACCGACACACGTCTCCATTAATACATTGATATATATTTAGAGCTTATAAACATTACCTGACAGTAATAATGAAAAAAAAATATTTAACATCGTTACTTATTCATCTCTAAAATTCAACGTACATAACGAGAAAAGTTTGACTCAAGCTCATTCAGGTCTGCTGAAAAGTGCTGGAGATAGCTAGGTAACTTTTAATGGTTCAACTTATAAAATGAAATAGGGCTTACAAATCACCATATGCACACCTATGACAATGCTTCGCTTCAGGCGGAATTTCTTTGTCAAGAAAAGATAGATAATCTTAAATGTTCCACTAAAGAGATATTTAAATTAAATATCTACCAATTCAAATTGGCAGGCGTTAGAACTTGAGAAAATGGTTGGGGCAGAGTTCAGTTTGTATAAACTATTGTGGATCATGGGAAATTTTCCCTTAAAAACAAAAGCTTTTTCTTTAATATTACCAAAATAGCATCTGTGTTGAAAATGTTTAAATTCATGCAACAAAAACACCGGTATAGTTATAAATAATGTACTAGGTACTACTAGCAATTACGTACGTAAATTTTAAATTCTAACGGTACTAGTTTTATTAGTATCCTGTCAAGGCATAAAGTGAGCATGACCACTTTAAAGGCACGCTTGCACAAGCTGTGAACGGCAAAACATTTTGTATTTTGATAGGTATCAGCTGTTTTTACATTGGTTATTAAAATTTGTAAAGATACAAACTATTTTTAAATTGTTTATATATACAATAAAAGCGGTATTTATTTTCAACGGAATCTGTCAGTGCATAAACGAACTTGACCACTTTAAAGATACTCTTCCAGAAGCCAGAAGCAACAAACAACTAATAACTCTCAACTATGATATGTTTGGCGCTCCCGGCTGTTGAATATAAGTCCCTCGTAAATTAAACTATACTTGAATATAATTTGCTTCTATAATTTTTATTTAGCCACTTTTTAAAATACTAAGACCAATCTAGTTAGTCTACTTCTTACTATGAATGGAATAAGTTAAATTTAAGACTTTGTATCTCTGTGCAGGATGTTGAAATGGTCGAAATTGTATTTCAGGTAATCATAAAAACAAATAATATTTATAGGAAATATGCTTAGAAATAGTTAGTTCTCTGCTTGTATGTGTGTTTTTTAGATAATCTTGTTTATTCCTGAATAGCTTCTAGATAGACAGAGTTCAAAATGTAATACACATATAAAACAAAAAGATCTTCCAAACCCTACAATTCAAACTATCTGACGTATACAATATCGTAGCAAAAGAGCTGTGGTAGAGAGAGTTAAAATATCTAATGCCAGATAAACTAGCAGGGTTATACATCTTATGGCAACTAACTATAAATATTGCGTGGTGCACTGGAAAATTGTTTTCAATAATGCATAAGTTTAATATTTTGAATTTTATTACACCATACCTTTATATATTTGTTCAGTAAAACATTTTCATTCGTTCAAGTAGTGTAAACATTTATTTTAATACAGAAACATTACTGTTAATAAGAAATCTACTTCTCGAGATAAGGCGTCTATCAGGATTGTCTCCAACAAGCAAACATAAAATTATTGCAGAAATGACACAGCTGACCAATCTCTCAGCAAGCGTGACACACAAAGGTTGCCTGGAGTTGCTGTAACAAACACAAATACAGCGAAAGGGAGGGTTAATTTGTAATTAGTGGGAGGACTGCAACTTAGAAGTTGGGTCCTGAATATCTCTTTCTATCCACTGCTAAAATAAAGTGTCCACAAACGTATTCTAAATTAATTATTTGCTCGGTTACCAGATTTCGATTGTTCATCAAATTTGTAATGATCATGTATTTTTACACGTCTAAAAACTGACATTTTCTTCTTATGCAAAAAAAATCAAGAGACTATATACATATTCTATAAGGGCTTTGTGTCCTGACGGTTGAGATTTTGCTTTAATCTAGACTATTAGTCTAAGAAATCAAACAAATATTTTAGCTTTATGGCTAAAACCTATCGTAGAGCATCTTGTTTACTAAAAATCAATAAGCTTCAAAGCCTGTGTCTGCAAGATACAGCTGGACTCATATTCAGTTAAGGTTTCAGTGTCGGTTCAGAGTTTCTTCTCATGGCTATGATCGATTTCAGGGATACGTTTAAAAAAGGAATGGCTATAAAGCTATAGCATGATTGATTAAGCAATAATTGGTATTCAGGAGGAGGGCTTAATCCTTATATTAAGTAGATCTTACTGGTATTATTTATTGTTAAAGAACTTCACCCCAAAGAATTCCTAGTTTTCCTCATGGTTATGTTTAACCTTAATCGTGCATGTCAGAACAATGTTAACATTTATCTTCCGACTCTGTGTAATCAGATGTACAGTTTTAACTTTGGTCTGTAAGTCCTAACTTAAGGTCGCGCGATCTTGGTCTTTATATCTTTTGAACAGAACCGCATTTACTTTTTATGTTATTTAGAAAATTATGTCTCAATTCTATGATAATACTGTATGTGTTATACATTTTATTTATTGGTGTTTCAAATTACGGGGTTTAAAACGTAAATTGCAATAACAGGGCATTGAGATTTGTTGTTTCCTTTAGTTAAATTTTTATGTTTTTTTCTAGCCACGTGTGAAAATAGAAACGTGTTTCACTGTGAGTATTGTTATTGATAACAGCACCACTACGTTATGTACCACCCGCAGTCAAAGACTACTCGTCACCCATTCCATTAGCCCCATTAATGTCTGTGACCCTTGTCTGGTCGTAGCAATTAAAACAATTAAATATATATGAGGAGTTGAGTGCATTTTAGAGTACACAAGAATATTTGAAGACATTTTAACATCTTTAATAAAATCCAAATAAACATTTATTTTATTGTGTACTTGTCGTATTGCACTGGAAAAAAAATAGTTAGGTCTTGTAAAGATGCATCGAGAAACTTCAAAATACCAAACTTTATTAATATTGGAAATCCTTTTCTAATATTTAAATCAGAGTAAGATCATTGTAGGATTCTCGTTCGTCATCTCAAGCAATCCACCAACCAAGGTTAACCCTCATCAGTTGTCCAGATGGCACAGGTGGTAATTGGTCGCTTTCCGTTTTGATTATACGACGTCTTAGACCTTTATTTTGCCTAAATATTTAATACATAATTGTTACCCCCTACAGACAATAACGTTCTAAAAATTAAACTAGGACATAAACAGACGGGCAAATAAATGTTGCTCCAATCTAAAGTAGACATTTTTAAAGTTTTAATACTTTGGTATCGTTGTAGGTATTAACCTAATTATTTTTGAACTTGCAGCTAGCAATTAAAAATGTTATAAAGAAATAATATTGCACCTAAATGTAAATCATTTGTTATTTTTATTGTCAGATATTACAAACGTTTGATTATATCATGTACATCTCCAAAAATAAATGTCCATGGTCTACATTGCAATGTAACAAATTCATGCTATCCCACAAATGTGGGTAAAATTTATTCCATACTATGCTAAAATATCAGAGGAAAGAACAGGGCAGGTTTAATTTATATAGTAAATTATGTATTTTACCCTGTTAACTAAAATCTTTTAGTACTTTGATAGTGCACACAACCCCCAGTAATTTAGATCTGAATTCGATTTTTTATTTGAATATTATAATATCTTGCAAAAATATAATTTAGGGAACGATTATTTAATCTTAAGTTTTCAACAGAACTGAAGATCAGCCTAATATAAAAGAGCCAACGGTGCGTAGCCGTGTTATCAATATATTACTCGGAATCACAAAGAGAAATCAATCTTGAGCTGAGCAGTCAATCTCTCTTCACAGCCACTTTGATACAATGTCCAATATCGTGCAAGATAAAACATACTCGTTTACTACTTTATAAATTATATTAGGGCTTTTTAAAGACAACAAATTCTAATTTCATATTTTATTCTTCGTTAAAATTATTTAACTGTGTATTTACATATTTCAAACTAGCATCGTATATCTGCCTCGTTTTACTAAACTCTAATAACGTCATGTTTCTATTTACGATATCTTTTCAAATGTGTGACGATTTGGGATGGATTTCTTGGAAGCAACGTGTCACCGTGCAGGACTAGGCTTGTACCCGCCTGCACGATGAAGACCGTGGTGCGACCATAATCCAGATTACACTATATTCCTCCTGCCAGCTTTGATGAGAATTTTAAGTTATAATTTTAAGCACCAAACAGTAAAAAGTGAATGGTAAAACAATTTTAATAACGCCAAAGATAATTTACACTTACCGACACCAATTTACACATACCGACACCAATACCACGCCGACCTACAATCACGACCAAACCCGCCCCGACATACAAAACAATTTACAATTTGTTACCACCCTATAATTTTCCGGCACCTACCCCCCCCCCCTGATTATTAAATCAATCCAATAGTGTAATACAATTCTAAAAATAAATAATAAAAATAAGACTTGCGACAGGTAATATTTCCGTCACCGCCACTCGCCGATCAGACGTCCCTCACTGGTCCCTGACTCAATCTCGACTCCCGTTATCAGACCACCGGTCCTCCATCCGCACGCGGCTTATCAGTCAGACCGGTTCTAGTCGTTGATTCGGCGGTCTGATAAATGTGGTGGGCAGTCACCACAATCTCCCCCCCTAAAGGAAAAAAAGGGAGAGGAAGTGGATAAGGAAGATAACATATAGCTAATAAAAATTTCAATTTGGAATATCCAAAAATTTTGGGTGCTCTCCACCAATCGAAGAGCGGGTGACGACAGGAGGACCAATTACATATTGATAATAATGATGGAACAAAATCCAACTGTTGGTCTACTCCTTGTAGCTAGTCACCCTTCAAGTAATGACCGAATAGGCGATCGCACCTACCGTTAATATTTTGTAAATATTCTAAAACAACGGGAAAATGTCACACACCCACCCCCGAACAGGAAAGAGTTCGATACAATCAGAAAGTTGTTATGTGATGTGTAGTGTATGTGAGGGATTAGGATTAAATTCTGGTCATCCTGAAAATAAAATTACATGTGGATTCCGTGCGGAGAGAGTGGTTTACGCGCCTGGTTTTTGGCGACCTTATAGGTTTGTCCTTTGTTCTGCTTGCAGTCCGATGTGCGTATACAGTCCTGTAGGTTTTAGCGATACTTCTAGTGAAGATAGTGTCTTCTTGCAGAGACGAGAGTTTTTGAGATAATGTGTTTTTGTGGTTACAACTGTGGGTACGTCTCTTCTTTAGATGTTGCCGTTCTTGATGCGATGACTTCATTTGCAATTGCGGTGACAACACTGTTTCTTCACATGGTATGTATAACTTTCAGTTATCCAATGGCCATTGTCAGGGTGGAGAGTTTGGTAAGGATTAATTTATATGGAAAGTGCTCGGAATACACATGCGCGTATTTACAAATATTCATATATTCTTAAATTAGGAATTAATTGGAATATGATAGGATTTTCACGTGTCGTGTGGCGAAGTATTGTAGTATATTTTGTAATGAGGTAGTATATTTTAAATTAGTGTGTGACATTGCCCATGTTCGCCGCAAAAGCTAAGGTGCGTAATATACGGCGAAAAAATTTTGGGGATGGTCGTCCGGCTGGATCATAATTTGCTTATGCGATATCCAAAAATAGTTCCGTTATATAAAAAAAAATAGATCCACTTTACGATTAAAGGTCGGATACACGAATATATAAATAAGCACACAAATAACAAAGGTATCCCTAAACAAGGAAAACATACATTAAGGTATAATAGTGAAATGACAAGGAAAGGTATTTTTAAATATTCCCATTTACAATCAACACCTAACTCATATATATTCGCTTGCACAAAATTCACGTAGAATGTAGACGGTGTATATATATCTAGCAAATAAATAACATTTAATTATTTAGAAAAACATAGATATTGCAACTTAATGTTCGTTTGATCACATTAAATTTGCAAAATTCACACACAACACACATACGAGCAGCATACGATGCTACGAGTAATAACGATCATTGTATTTCATTACGATTAATGCATTTAATCATGTTTTATATTCGCAACTCGTCTGAATAGTTTATAAGACAGGATAAACCTATCTGTTCAACATAACTAAATCAAATCCTAAACACAACATTATATTACAACATAAATTACACAAAATAGCACAAAATTATTTTTAGTTTTTGTACAATATGACTCCTACAGATTTCCCTACAATTTGGTAAGACGTTAGTTGTTAGTAAAAGTAAAGGATAGAATAGAGATGTGTAGATTTTCTTCCTTGTCTGATTGTGTATATCTATGGAGAAGAAAAAATTAATTTGACCATGTGATCAACATGTTCAAAAGAATCTATGCATTTTCCTGGTTGATAAGCAATCCGGTAAAAGGATGCGCACTAAAAAAATATAATAAAAAAAATGCATCTTTACCACAGATTATTTTTACCCAAAAGCTACGTAAAATTGCAATATAAGAAAGGAATTTATGAAAAAAATTACAATATACAAAGAACCCACCAACCGAGGAAACTCAGACTTCATCTCCATAGTGGTGTTCAAAGTGTACATTTAGATACTCACCAACGATCAACCACAGAACCACTGTAGGGAAGCCCTCATAGAAAACTCCCTCAGACTCAGCAGCCATGCAAGCAGCCGCTAACAGAGGACCCAAAAGTGTAATAATGTGTAAGAAGAAATGTTAGAATGTGAAAGAAGAGGAAAAGAAACATTGAACTAATATCACCTAGGGAGAATTGTGTAGGAATATGGTTCGCTTACCACGGACTTAATATTTAGGCATGAAAAACTTCTTTAATTGAGATACATGAGCCTTTCTTATAAACTTTCCATTTGTAGGGTTGAACGAGTCTAGCTGTGAACAGGTGATGTAAAGCATTCCACCACCACACAAGGTTTGGACCACAGGGGGAGCAGTTTACTGTTGATGTTCTCAGCAGCTTTACTAATTGGATTATTTCGAAACATAACCCAGTCACCCTGTGAGATGTGGGTAGTTGTCCTACCAGCGTTGTATAAGCGTTCCCTAATTGACCTAGCTTTTTTTAAAGTTTGAGAGTGCATTGGTCCCAACGCTGTTGCATTGTTTGTAGCGGTTCTTGCGCCAGTAATGAATCGAGATTCCATGCCAATTCGAGTGGATGCTGTATTTCCCGGCCTAGAAATAACGCTAGCTGGAGTTGCTTTAGTGCTTTCATGTGATGCTGAGTTAAAAGCTACCTACAGCCAGTGAATGTTCTCATCCCAAGTCTTGTGGTTATGTCCGTGAAAAATTCGTAGTGCCACCTTAAGATTTTTATTTAACCCGCTCAGCATGACTAGGATTCGGGTAGTAAGCAGAAGTGTAAATATGTTGGATACCGTAAGTCATACACATGTCTGCCATATGTCTAGATTTTAAACTGGGATATACGTTATCTGAAACTAAAAAATTTTGGGAACCCAAAAAGAGAAAAAACGTTTTTAGACAAAATATCCACTGTAGTTTTTTGCTTGTAGCATTTCTAGCTGGTAACAGAATAACAAACTTGGAGAACGCATCAACTACCGTCAACAGATATTGGTTGCCTTTGTTTGATCTAGGAAGTTTACCAATGTGATCTATGAATATCTTTTCAAAAGGTCTTGTAACTACTTCCGATGCAAGTTTACCCACTCTAGAGTTTTGGAGCCTGCTTGGAACGTTGACAAATTTGACATGATCTTACTCGGTCTGCTATTATTGTATCAAGTTTTTGGGCCCAAAATATTTTAAGAATACGCTTTTTGTGTCTTTTTTAATGCCCAAGTGAGCTGCAGTTGGGGACTCATGATAATATTTAATAACCATATCGATGAGTTTGTAAGGTAATACCACTCTAGGTGTGTATGTCTGTCCGATATTTTTGTACATCAACACTCCCTGACTAAGTTGATAGTTAGTGGGCCTATTACTCGACTTTATAATCTTTAAGAGATCAGGGTCTTCACGTTGATGAGTACCAATATCTTTAAAACAATTTCTGGGAATCCTGCCAAGAGTGCCACTTGTGGTAAGGTGGATGGCTTTTTCCGATGAATTATTTTGCGTGCACTTTCAGTTGGTTCACTGTTTTCGAACAGGCGCGATAAACAATCAGCAACTACATTATCCGATCCTTTGATATGTTGTACTTGAAATTTAAACGAATTTATAAATGTAATCCAGCGAGAAATTTTTCCAACTTGACGTGGGTGGTTTAAAAGCCTGGATAATAATGCCGAGCAATCCGTCTGCAAAAAGGAATTCCCTATGTTCCAGATACTGTTGGAATTTGGAAAAGGCAAAGACAACAGCCAGGCATTCAAGTTGAAGAAGTGTCATAATTTTGCTCATGCTTGTTTAGTGGTCGCGAAGCAAATGCCACTGGCATCAAGTTGCCATTATATTCTTGGCTGAGTGAAGCACCTAAGGCGGAGGTTGATGCATCGGTTTTGTAAAACAAAAGGATCGATTAAAATCCGGCATTTTCAAAACTGCATTTGATGTCAAGGCTGTTTTTAAAGTTTCGAATGCGGATTGTTGTTCAAGCCCCCAGGTAAATTTTACGCCTTTTCTTCTTTAGACTATTAAGTGGTTGCGCTATTTTTGCAAATGATTTAATGAATTTAGAATAAAAGGCTGTCATACCCAAGAATCTATTTAGCTGTTTCAAGTTTTTAGGAGCGGGGAACTCAACTATTGGTTTGCACCTATCCGTGTGAATCGTCACGGTATGATTGGCAAATGTGTGACCTAAAAATTGGATGTGATTTGCTGCCAGGGTCATTTTATCTGGATTGATGGTTAATCCTGCCTGCTTTAGCCGATTTATGACTTCTCGGAGATGGCACAAGTGCTGATCAAAAGTACCGTTTGTGTATATGCACAAATCATCGAAAAAATTGAACACATATTTGTATTTTATATCTCCAAAAATTTGATCAATTAAACGTGTTAGGACTTGAGAGCCGGTTGCAAGACCGAAAGGCAGAAAATTGTACTTCAAATTGCCCGAAAGGTTAGAACAAAAGCTGTATATTTCTTTGAGTTCTCTTGTAAAGGGACCTGTAAATATGCCTGATTTAAATCCACCAAAAAACTAAAGAAAGTAGCTTGCCCTAAGTGCTGGAAAGCAGATTCTATAGTTGGCATGGGAGTTGCCTCAAGATCTATTAATGAGTTAAGCTGTCTATAGTTAATTACCATGCGCGTTTTTCCGCCTTTCTTTGGTACTAAAAAATGCTGGCGACGCATAGGGAGACATTGATGGTCTAATCACTCCGTTGGCCAATAAATGATCCACATGTTCCTTGATTGCCTCCATTTTAGGTGGAGCAAACTGATAGGGCCTATTTCTAAACGATTGTATCAAGAATTTAATTTGATTTGATATTCGACCAAATTTGTACGGCCCTAATGTTAGTAGTAAATTGTTTCTGGAAATTCATTTACTAGTCTTAACAGTTGGTCCGCTTGATCAGATGAGAGGTTTTCCCCTAATTTAATTGGACATATTGTTGTACTTGGTAATTCAGCTGATTGAGCGAGATACATGACCGAAGGGAGTGCCATATGGAAAAAGTTAATGTTTTATTTGCCATATTAATGATCACCATAGTTTTAGTTAGAAAGTCACAGCCCAGAATAATTGGCATTGGTAATTCTGAGGCGACAAGAAAAGGAAAATCCCAAGACAAGTTTGAAATTTTTGAAGTGTAATATAACCTTTAAATTAAATATTATATTTTGTCCCGAGGCTGAAATGGCTGACTCATGTATGGTTGAAACAGATTTTATCACCCTTGGTATATTCTTTACATTCTGAAAACAGGCATTCGATATAATGGAGAATGAAGAACCCGAATCTACCAAAGAATTAATGATTAACTTGCGAAAAGTCAAAGGAACTGTACAAAACTGAACTCCCGGGAAAGAAGGAGCTTGAGCCGACTTGGTGAAAGGTGTCTTCACTGCTGGCTTGATTTTATCAAAACGGGCGGTTAAAGTTAGAAGAGGGGAGTCTCCGCCCATTAGAAACCCTCTTTTTGTAGTTTAAAAAACCCACGTTGAGATTGATTTCTGGAGAATTGATGATGTAGTTGATTCCTATTGTTTGTATTCATATTCTGAAAAGGAGGTCTATGTTGAGTAAATTGTCCCGATTGACTGCGGCGGTTATGAAAACTATTTTGCTGATCTTGTATATAGGATATCGATTATAAGTTACATTGCCTCTCCCTATTTGTCTATAAGATTGGTTTAGTTGACGTCCACCATGGACCTGTGGTCCAGTTTGTTGATAATACTCCGGTGAATTTAAATCCTGTGTGAACCGGTTTTCCGTATTTTGAATTACTTGTAATCGGGGGGCTAAGCTCAACAATTCAGAAATGGTGGCTGGAGCCGGAAAACCCGCTAATCGAGCTCTGGTTTGAGGGTTAATTCCTGTAATGACAATTTCAAGCATCTCCTGGGGTGAAATAGCCGGTATAAAGCAATTCTGCTAACGGTCTGATATCATTGATAAAACTAACCAGTGTTTCATTTGGTTTCTGGGTTCTATATATAAGTTCGACCGTGGCCTGTTGACGAGCTCTAGTAGGCAGAAAAGTATCGAGTACGGTGGTAATTAGACTTTCCGGATTCTGTTTTGATGAAATAGCTTGTAGCCAGATATTTCTTAATTGACCTGTAGTTTTAGGTAAAATTGCTAATATGACGCTGTCTGGATTAGCTAAATTTAGCATCAAAATTTCCCTAAAATTTTATAACAAAATCGAGTAGTTTTCTAATAACTATTCCATCAAGCGATGGTAAAGCTGAAATTAAATCAGTTAACACAGAGGGCAACATTGCGCGTGATGTCGAGGGTGACGGTGAAGTCCCCTGCATCTGCGACAAGGCTGACGCAATTTGGTTTCCCACAGCGGTTGACGTTGTGTGGGACTATTTGCATCCAATCGGTTACGGGACTCTGAATGTCTGTGGTTGCATGGCTAGTAGGCGACTCTGTTGGATTAAGAACAGTTGCTTGACAGTTGGCTCCACTGATACGCTCTTTTAGTAGAACACGATTGTTCTCTAATTTAGGTGCTGGAGTTATTCCCCAACATAAGCACTGTTCTTTGGCCTGAGATGCATTTAGTAGATTTACCCAAGCCAGTCCCTTAGGGCGTTTTTTCCCATTCATACGGTGGATCAGTGACACTAACGTCTTCTTTGAGGATATCTTCGCACTCTAACATCTTATTTATGCTTGGCTCAATATAAATAAATTATGTCAATTACTAAAATTATATCAATACTAATATCACAATACTATTTATTATGTAAAGTTGGAGGGGTATTCAGTGCCATTGTAACCATAAGGGGGCTTACCAATTAATATTGTTGTATGTTTCACTTTTACTATATATATGTTATTAATTAATTACTGCAATAATTGAATGCTTCATTTGATAGTTCAATTTTATTATAGTGGTCAATTATTTTAAGCGTAATATTCAATTGGATAGATAACAATTATTATATTTAGTAAATATTACTACTTAAGGCTTATATATGCATCATATTTTACCTTATAGACACCCTTTTATGACTTACTGGCATTAAAGTATTTTTTTTTACAAAAAAAAAAAAATAACAGTCTGTATATTAAACCTATGAAACATTTAATTCAGTTTTAAAATAACAAGTCCATATTCTATTTTGGCTGGTTTTAATAACTGGTTTCAAGAGTTTTTTTGTTTAATATATCTTTCAATAACATTGTTAAAAGTAGAAAACCCTTCATTGTTAAAATGTACGCTGTCTAGTCCTGTCCGAATGTGGGTAAAATTTATGGAATAACTTTCGATTATAAATGACAGTAGGAGTAGGAACAATTATGTTGTTTACCGACTTCAATGAAGATAAAAACTGGTTGAAGGCATTTAAATTATTAACTGTGTGATTGCACCGTTGAATACGAGGATATAAACCGGAAGCTGAGAGATTAGAATGTGTAAATTTGGACATAGCCCGTCGAATGCATTTCAATAGAGCTACAAATTGTTGCTTTAAAATGTCTACAGGCGTGGCGTTCAGAATATCATTTGTGCCGATCAGCAGGAATAGAGGGTAATCAGAATTTAAAAAAGGTCGCTGTGATTTGATTTTATCTTTTAAATCACATACTTTAAGTCCTGAAAAAACTAAAATTTGTCTCAACCTTTAATTGTGAACTTTTGAACTTACTTAAATAGAAAAAATAACGTCGGGCTAGTGAGTCACCCATTAATTGAATCACGTGAGAATTATTCATTTAATTTCTGTAAGAGCGAGGCGTAGGGCTTTCTAAAAATAGGAGGCAAGAAATATATTAAATTGCATGAGTTATACCGAGTCTGAAATATATTAATCTTAGTTAAAGACAAATCTCTATAACGGGTGCGAATAAGCCATTGTTTAAATCAAACCATTCATTACCAATAGTATTGCATATATATATAAGAGATATTTCAAACACGCAAATAAACAGGAAAATCTATAATGTTTAATTTTCATTAATTGTTGTATCATAACTTTACTCGACTTATTCTATAAATTAATTACTTTTTTAACCCAGTGAAAAAATATCCAAAGTTTCAATATCTACAGATTACAATAAATAAGAACAATAATTATTTAAGTATACGTACTAATTAACACGTTACAATTTAAATTCAATAATTCAATTGATTCCAATACTTTAAATAACTCTCAAACACAACTTGCACTTTCTCAAGTGTTTCCTGTCCGAGATTTTTCTCACGATAATATGAAAGACCAAAGTTTGAAATGAGTGTACTAAATAAATTAAGTAAACTCAAAGCATGTTGTAAAATCCCAGCAGAAGGCAAACAATAGGGCCTACTTCCGGTACTGATAATAAGGCGATAAGATTAGATTTATTTCCAGCAACATACTACCGCACCATAAGTTAACTTACCTTTTCAAATCTTGGTGAAGAGGATATAAATAATGTAAGCTTTATTGCTATTATAGAGAGACGTAATATATAATTTGCACTTACTAATATTGTAGCATGTTGTAGCTCTGAAAATAACATACTTAATTGCAGACATTTATGAAACATTGGGATAACAGACCAAAATACATGTTATTTAACAGTATAATACAACTTTACCCGACTCTAACTGACCACACCCCATCCTGGAACCAAAATATAATATGAACTCATTTTTGCTAGTAGTTTTAAAATTATATCGAATGAATAAAAGTTTATAATTTTGATTAATATTAATCTAAAATAAAGTTTTATTGGCCTAATAGATACGATTAAATATATTTCAATGAGAGCTATAATTTTGAATGTTTTCAATCAACAGAATAGTATGAAAATACAATATTGTGGCTTGATATTGCCGTTAAAAACATACCTCCCAATTTATTTGTGAAATTACTCCTGTAAATGGTATTTTCTGTTATAATCATTAAAGATCGATTTTGTAAACACGGAAACTCTAAAATAATCTAGTATGGTTTGAATTAAAGAGACCTTATTGACTGCTAATGTAATAAACGTATCATCAATGTATAAATTAATAAATAGTAATAAATGTATCACTAATTAATTAGTAAAACTAGAAAACCAGCCATCTAGTATCCAATATCTATTATAATAAGATGATGATTACTGTTGTAATAAGATTAAATTATATAAAATTTAGTGTTTTCCAAAGCCTGCTTGAATAAAACACACCGTGTAGTGGATATGGGAAAGAAATAAATTTGTGAAAGTGAGCATTTACTGGTTTGAAAGTATCCTGACATTTGCTTATTTTTTTGTACATTTTATGTAATTTTATGCATTTTTTTTGTATTTTTTATAGGTTTTTTTTTTGGATACTTGAAATAAATTTAGCTCAATTCAGTTGTATTCGTTTATATAGCTCTATGCAAACTTTCACAACAATCGCAACTCTGTATTGTTATAGACTAGCAGTACTGTCTGTATATGTACTTATTCAAGCATAGCTGTTGGAATTGAAATTTTGATTTAATTTGAAAATATGCCATTTGAACAATTGTTTTACATTAATTACATATCTGACTATTAGAAGTATTACCAAATATAAACGAAATTAAGTGATGATATTTAATATTTCATATGTTTGTAAAATAAAAGTTTATTAGTACCAATGTAAACAAAATAAATTTTGAAATGTAATTACTTTTGTTATAATTCCAATTCCCCATTTTTATTAGTTATATACTCGTATATATGTCTATTAAAGTATGGCCGAAAACTTTCCAAAATAAATCATTCATAATTAATATGTTTGTAATGCAAAATGAAAGGTTTTTCTAATATTAATTTCAACAAAATAATTTTGAAATGTAAGCCAATTCTCCATTGTCGGCGTGGTGTCGGCAGTGTTGGAAACTAATTATATCGATTATTGTATTATAATCAAAGTAATGAAATACATAAAGATCGTTAGTATGGCTAAATAATTTGATTGCTGGCAGGAGATAATTGTTAAACACTAACAACACGGCAATTTAGAAGGCAAACTATTTAATGCTTCGCGATAATAATAATCTGTTGATAATAAAATATTCCTTAAAATAAATAGATTGACATTACCTTGTTTAGTAATAAGTGTAGAACATATTCAATTTAGAAAAGTTATATAACGTCGAATGATTTGTTTTAGGTTCTATTAAAAAGATTTATATAAGATTTGGAAATGAGGTATTAAGAATTTAGTTAACCAAGGATTTTGAAAACAGATGTAAAAATAAATTTGATTAAATTAAATTTATAGTTTTCGCTCTGCTACCAATTGTGACGATTTGGGATGGATTTCTTGGAAGCAACGTGTCACCGTGCAGGACTAGGCTTGTACCCGCCTGCACGATGAAGACCGTGGTGCGACCATAATCCAGATTACACTATATTCTCCTGCCAGCTTTGATGAGAATTTTAAGTTATAATTTAAGCACCAAACAGTAAAAGTGAATGGTAAAACAATTTAATAACGCCAAAGATAATTTACACTTACCGACACCAATTTACACATACCGACACCAATACCACGCCGACCTACAATCACGACCAAACCCGCCCCGACATACAAACAATTTACAATTTGTTACCACCCTATAATTTTCCGGCACCTACCCCCCCCCTGATTATTAAATCAATCCATAGTGTAATACAATTCTAAAAATAAAATAATAAAAATAAGACTTGCGACAGGTAATATTTCCGTCACCCGCCACTCGCCGATCAGACGTCCTCACTGGTCCCTGACTCAATCTCGACTCCCGTTATCAGACCACCGGTCCTCCATCCGCACGCGGCTTATCAGTCAGACCGGTTCTAGTCGTTGATTCGGCGGTCTGATAAATGTGGTGGGCAGTCACCACAAATGGATAAAAAATACCTCTAACTACAAATACATTGTAACTAATTTTTACTAATGTTACTGTAAAAAAATTAAGAACGATGTTAACACATTTAAAATTTGGACCTATGTTTCTTCATCAACAGCCCAACATTTACTGCTCTCTTGTTTCTTGTTCCATGCATGCCAAATGGAAAAAGTAACTAAATGGGTAGAAATCTAAAAAGAAATGTTATTGAATTAATTAAATAGTATTATTGATCCAAGCCATTCTTTCTTGATCTTGCGATATTGAGAATAAAGAAAACAACGTGATTAACTCAGTAATTTTGAATAAGAGTCTAAACCATGCTTATTGTTCTTAGAATCTTGATGAACAAATAAAAGAATGAAATTAATATTTATTAATAGTGAATTATGGGTTAGAACCATGCTTTATTGAATAATGAAAAATAAAGAGAACAATGAAATAATATTGCTTTTTGTACTTATACAGAAGAAAAGTTTTCGTAAAGAAAAAGCGTGTTTTATTGTATAATTCACAATATAATTTGCATATTACCAAAGTAAATCAGTTTGACGAAAATCAGCAAAATTTTTTGTTTTTCTTACATTCATTTTTAAGTTATTAATTTAATAAATTAGGTTTTGTGCTAACGGAAAGACGTATTGTGTATTGTGCTGTTTTCTTATTCACATAATATTAGCAGCATTAGATAAGAACATATGGTTGGGTTTTAAATTACAATACAATTGTTTTCATATTATTTGTTCCAGGCCACCTTTAAATTTCACTTTTTGTTTAAAAAAAAAGGAGAAGCCGATCCCCTTTTAAGCCTTATTCTGCCCGTCCTCATGGGCCACTGGCCTGTGCGAGGATCTTATCAAACAGAATAAGGGGGAGAGTCGATACAGTACAAGGTCAATGGTACTGATAAAAAGTGCAAGGGTCACAGACAGGATTCGAACCTGCGCTGTCACTAACTCAGACTCAAAGTCCGACGTCTTGGACCGCTCGGCCATCGGCACTTACCTTCACAATCATGTTTGTATATTTAGGGATCATATACCATTCACAAAATAGTCACAATATTATTTACATTGGGCTTATGAACCATGATGGAAGTGAGAAAATATAAAAATAAATAAATGTGTAAAAAACTCAATATACTTCATAACAGTTTTATACATGTGGTATGTTAACAGCGACAGCCAAATTGTCGAAACATACATCGAATTGTAGTGGCTTGGTATGTAGACTTGACTAAATGAAATCCGGTTTAATTTTTTTATTTGAATGTTTTTATCCGAAAAGATATGTCGAAAAACATTTCATATGTAGATTTGCATGCCAGTTCCATTCTATAGGAATGAGTATTATTATGTGTTATTTTCGTTGAAACCTATTTTCTATCACTGCCTGTATATCTATCTATCCACAGGTCATCTCGAGAATGAAATAAGCTAAATATTGTAGTTTTGCATGCAACCTGTTACGACACGTAGTGAGGCTTTCTTCTACCTTGTATTCTATAAAATGGGGAAAAAGTGTATCCATTAAAGAAAAAGTACACTATTTACTGCAATTAGGGTTAATTTACGAAAGGGTGAACTCAGACCTACGAATGATTTCGGAACACAATTGCATTTCACCTGACAATGAAACTGCAACTTCTTTGACCTAAAATTTTCAACTGGACTGAAGATTAACTTGATACTGGTACAAAGGAGTCAACGGCGCGTAGCCGTATGGAATAACCTTTGGATCTCAAAGAGAAATCAATCCCGCCTGATCCTCTCTCCACAACCGCTTTGATACAGTTCAATATCGTGGGAGACAAAAAGCATTCTCACATGTTGCTGTAAATACTTCCTATGGCAACCCTGGTTGGCCTATATTACTCGTGCTACATGAAAAGTTACTCCACTTTGTTCTCATAAACTCCCATTTAGAATGAATATATAAATAAAGTTTTACTAGGTACAAATTTAGTTTTTCTTGTTTCAGACATCTAGATACGCCTACATTTTTTACTATCGCAGTCAAAAGCCACACTAAAATCCTGCACCGTAACTAGTTTAGACCCACAGCAATAGACCATTTTGACATGGTAAGCATCTCAGTTCTTCTTATCTAGGTATTTGTTTCCTTGAGACTACAAGGCAAAAAGGCACATGTAATATCATAAACCGGAAAGTAGAGTAAAAGGACCGGAAGTACTTGATTTTCGATGGAAGTAGATATCAGAGGCAGGAAATACGCATACATTTTCCTGATTGGGGCAAGGCAAACTTATCTGTGGCATTTTAAACATACTTCAATTGAACTAGACATGCCCCCACTGTCGAAAAATATGAAATAAGAGTCAGCCATCATATCACTCAAATCTGATCCTCTTATCTATTAACGCCGAAATAATTTAGTATAATTGAGCTCCAACATATTACGGAATAATTTATTTGAATAAGAAGTTAAAAACAAGGATTTTTAAACTTGTTTACAAAACCACGGAAAACTGTTAGCTTTTTATAACTTTTTTGATAAAAAGGGAAATCAAATGTAAAAAAAATATGTTATTTTTAGTAAAAATAACATTAAGACCGTTTTATTTGATATTTTAAATTAAGAAATGTTTCTTTATTTTGATCTCTAAGTGGTATACTTTATTTTTAATTAATTCAATTTATTTATTTATTTAATATTCTTGTAAAAAACATTACTTTACGTGGAAAAAGCGTAAACTTTCAAAGGTTATTTACAAAATAAAATTAAAAATTATAAAAAAAATTTTAATTTAATGGTAAATTTAAACCATTTAAAATAGGCGAGTGCAGTCGTGATGGACAGTAATTTATAATTCAGATTATTTTGTAAAATTAACCTACATCAACAGGTTTGAGGACGAGTTTCTGATCTCAGGATTTTCAGAGAAGACTTTGCTATTCAGCAATAGATTTACGTAGAAGCTTGTTGCAATGAACCTCACAACAGACACTTTGTTGAGAGTGAATAGAATATTCTTGATATATTCAATATCGTCTCAAGTATCATAGTAAGAGCTCCCCACTCGGCTTTGTTTAGTCTTGTTTGTTCTTTAATACCAAAGTTGATTTTCCTCGTGAACTTCCTTGTTTCTCTAATAACAGCTCTTCATGAGTGTAGGCTACATAGGAATAATAGGAATAGGAGTGTAGGAATAATACAACTCTCGATGTCTCTACCTATAATTGTAGCGTTTGAGTTTGAACCATCACTGCTATAGCAAATATTTGTTATCACGTACAATAACTGATTATTGGTTTAAGATTGTTTGTTTAATGCTCTAGTTATCTAAGTATTGGCATTTTTATGTAATGGGAAAGATTAAATTTTGAGATCTCAACAAATGATGATGCTTTGGAGCAAAATATAAAAATAAAAATTTAATACTTAAGTTCCATTATGGGGACCTCAAAGGATGTCAGCCTATAGAAAACTGTATATTATCATGAGTTTGAAGAGTTATTTTTTTAATAAACAGTAGCATGTGGTAAAAATATTCATATATTATGTACAATATAAGTCGTATAATACATTGAAATAAGTCATAAAAAGTTGTATAAATAAGGCACCACATGTCATTGTTTATCAAAAAAAGTTTTTCTACAAAATAGTAATATATATATATATATATATATATATATATATATATATATATATATATATATATATATATATATATATAAAACACTTCAATAAAACAGTTGAGTTCAAGTCAGATAATGAAACAATTATGAGCTTATCCCGCTCAAGTAAACAATAACACGATTATGACAATCTGGGTTTGCATTTCTATCCTTTAACATGTAAATTATTACCGACCCTTCCAACCCCGCCAACACCTCAATACACGCAGTATAGTACTTATTATGTTAGCTCTCAAAACAAATATTTGTGTACCGTTTTCTATTTACATTTAGAAGATTCAATTTGCATTGTGATATGTCAAAATAGAAATCTATTACGAGAGTATATATATTAATGAAAGAGAAATCTGCTAATCTTACTATGAATTCTCGTAGTAATATTACAATTAAAAGTTCTTGAAGGAAACTAATGTAATGAATTAGAATGTTTTATCCGAGTCCTCGAGATTAGATGATTGAAAAATATCACTTATTTATACTGATCCGAATTATAGTACACTACTGCATGCTAGTATCAAGTCATTATTTTATAGCGAACACAGGTATAACATTCTGTGCCAAAAAAAGCCCTCACGCATGCGCAGTCAACGATCCTGTACCAATCGACTGTGTTTCTAATGTGGTAATTTTATAAATTATTATTTCATTTTTTTTTTTAATGCAGGCGGATACCATTTTTAGCTTTATGTCGCCTGTATTAGCGGACTACTTGTGCTGTAACAACAATGGGGGGTAATCGTGATACAGTACACAGGCGATAGGACTGATAACCTTTGATTTTCCCCTCAGTTAAGGGTAAAATCATATTTTATAACAACTCCTCTTTCCGATTACGTATCTGAACAAGATAACTAAAAATAAAAATAAAATATTGTTCAATTCTTAGCACAGATCATATTGCTCATTGAATCTCTGTAACGTATTCAAAGTTATGGTATTGTACATGAATTAAAGACTGTATGACCAATCAAGTAATATATAGTTGTAAATAAACCTTAAATGTATCTTAATTAAGTGCCGGCCGTAAGCCATCTTAATCATTATAAATAATTTCTTTTGTATGTAATAATAAAAATTCCATTTGTGTTACGGAACAATCCAATCAATCACCTCGCCGTTACGGCAAGGAAAGTTTTTGAAGAAAGAAATCAATCCTTAACATTTTGGAATATTGTTCGAACTTAAAAAATACTTTTATTGCTAGATCGTTATCTATTTAAAAAATTAATGAAGAAAGGTTATGCAAACTTTTAAATTTATATTGGTCCTAATAATACAGAATACATTGTTAAATGATTTAAGAAAATTATAATTTTTTAATAAACCTCCCTGGTGAGGGAGAAGAGGCAAAAACCTAGATTTCAAAACTTTTTCGTCTTAAAATTACTAAAAATATTAAATATTAGGTTATTTTTTCTGATAACCTTTATATTTGGCAAATTTTACCTTGGATTATTAGTGTTTTTCATAACCCTTCATAACCCTGATGCAAGTTCAGGGTGTTTTTGCTTCATGATTTAGAAGCCTTTTATTGGCTCATTTTGATCTTTACATTATATCCTTTACTATTATTTTAACATGTTGTGACACCTCGGTGTTAACGCCCCAAAATTGTAAACAAATAAATTAGTTCAACCTAATACTACCAAAATTGTCTTATTGTTACTTTAGTGATTATCTTAACCACCTTTATACTGGTAAGACCTCCCCAATATGTAACAATGCTGCCGTTCACATCAAGTGCCATCCGAATTAATATAGGAAAATATAGGCGTTAAGGCCACTTCAGAAGAAAGGGACAGGAGTTCTGCCACAGCCTGTATATGCATTAAATTGAAGCCCGCGGTGATGCGACGACACCGGTGTTGTCGCAGCCACGTGTACGGAATGCGCTGAAATCAGCAACTGTTGTACGCAGGCCTTGAGCAGTCTAAAAAGCACCATGTACTTCGTTAATTACTAAATGAATCGCATAGGCGGCAGCACCTCTCAGAGTACCATCCTAAGACGAAACGCGCTCTGATTGGTCTGGAGCCTTGGCAGCGGGAGGATCGGGCGATGTTGAAGTGATGCTCAGGGAGTCGGCTAACTTGTGCGGAACGCGACAGACGTTAAACTTAGGCCCTCCCCCCCCCTCTCTCTCTCTATCCATATTTTAACTTTTCGGAAGCCAAATTCTAAATTCTTAATTATGTATTAATCAAACCTAATTATTTTATTAATCTAATCCAAAGAGTGTGCTAATTTTAATAAATCATATATTAGTTCGACTCCGTTGTTTTATTTTGAAAAGTGTATACAACCTTCCTCACCACGAACCCAAGAGAAGCTCTTTCGCCTCCCACTGGGCAAACGAAGGCAACCTACCACAATGTAGTACAAATGTAAAGAATTATGCATTTCTATGAGAATAGATTTAACATTTTCTCCAGCATGTAAAATAGCTCAGTGAAGTGATACATCTCTTTGTATCTATAAGTTTTACATTTCCCACAACTGTCTGATTTACATAAGAAAGAGACCAATTGAATTAAGCCCTTCAGATCGAATGAAACTTTTAAAGTAGGAGTAAAGTTTCAACATTGATTCTGAATATATATGTTTGGATTTTTTCAACGTAACAATTCTAATTATAATGATTATAACATGCTTGCTTTATAATAATTTTTTTCGGAAAATAAAATTTATTAATAACACTAAATACGATAGCTTTTTTGTTTTTGTAAAAAAAATTTACTATTAATCATTCTTTTAGAAATGAATAGTTTCAGTTAGAAAATACTATATTTAAGTGTGATATTATCTATGATAAACTTGATTTTATATAGGCGGAGACGATGTCTATATATGCAAATAAATATAATTCAGGAATCATCTATTGTATTGCTGTAATGTTGACCTTCAGTTCATTGAACAGCCGAGGTCGAACGTATCTATTTCTGAAATGTGTTAAAAGGGTGGCCATTATAAACACAATCCCTCCCACACTAACTCTAAGTCGGCTTGTATCTACCTTGTCTAAGCTAATGTGAAAGTGTGTTGTTAGTGCCTAAACTTTACTCAGCGTTCATTTTGGGGTTGCATTTACTCAGTTTTACTATAATGGACAAAACGAACAAACAAATACTATTAATTTTGTATTAGCAACATTTAAAATTTTAATTGTGTAAACTAAGAAGCGAATTAGACAACTAAAATAATAAATAATAGATTAATTTCTATTCTTTCTCATTTCACTGAACTGGTAAAAGTCTAGTTACAAATCTAAAAAAGTCAAATCTGTTAAGATCCATTCCATTAACGTTAAAACACCTAACTTGGTAATAGAAACGAGTATTCACACCAGAATATTAAATGCACATTTGGTAATAAAATCTAATTGAGGGTTATAGGCGCTTGAATTTTTGTCGTATGCAGTGTTCCTCTTTTATTGGTTTACTCTGGTTCATTGTGCTTTCTTATTCCTGTAAATTTTACTTCGAAAAAAATGTAATTTTTCGTCTTGGGTGCCACTGCTATAATTGACATTGAAACTTCCAAAATTAGAATCTAAAATAGTATTTCCTTCTATGTCGAAAGAAATAGGTAGGCTCGATTTTTGTAACTAGGTAGATTAAGGTTCATAAATAATATAATTGTACATATCTTAAAAACTTAAACGGCCGCCATAGTGGATATAAATTTAAACTTTAGTTATTAACACTGTTAAGGTTACATATTAAAACAGCTGTGCGTTTACTTCTACCTAAAAAATAACGATAAAGTAACGTAAGTCAATCACTTTATGAACCAATTTTAGTATCAAGATCGATTTTGTTTTAGTAGTAACATAAAATCTAAATTTTAGCCGTCTATTTTCAAAATGAGATAGATAAATTTTTATAAATACTCTACCAAACAACAAGTTTTATTATATGTTTAATCAACTGCCCAATCTACAACTTTTCAGCAGAAATAAAAAATAAAACGATGAATCTGCTTTTGTAATTTATATCAATACATATCTGGGTTTACAACCAACCCCTAATTTTTGTAACTTAAATGAAATAGGTATACCACATTAAAAATTGTTTAGTCTATCAAGTAAATCTTTATACGCAAAATAGGAAAATATCATACTTCTCGAATCTAAAAATGTTTTTTTTTTAACTAGATGACATGCAACATAACGTAGCTATGGTCGGAATTATTGATTCAATATAAAACTTCTACTCAGCTGTTAGAGTAAATTTAAATTAATCCTGTAATTATTAAATCTAAAAGAGAAATTACTATTCATAAATATGTTCCATTAGGTTTAAGGTGATTTCTATGAATGTAAGATTAATACTACAAAGATAAAGTAAAAGTTATTTGAATCAGACAGCGTGCATTTGTAACATGGCAATATTTCAGTGTATATTTAAAGACATCTGTAATTTAAGAAATTTTACATTAATTATGTTTTGCAACATTTTTCTAGTTTTGAAGCATTTTGACTATTATCACACAAAATCCTTGTAGTATTATCAACTTACTAAATAAAGACCAACATGAAACAATTTTTCGGGTATTTCCATTGTATTTCTGGAGTGTATATGCTTTAATGGGCAAGTTTGTAAAATCCTATAGAACACAAAAGTTATATCTCTTAGAAACAATTTGTTTGTCATAATATTCCTTTAAATTACCTATACTTTAGTTGTTTTTTTATTGTTTTTTAAGTAAAATACAATTTATCTAAATCCATTTTCTGAGTTGTCTCCATACTTGAATAATTATTGTTGTTTGTTAATCTTTATTTTTATTTTTGTTATGTTTTGGATATTTATAACTTGTTATATCTTTGAATACTTATTATTTATTATCAAATTTTGTATGATACCTATTTTGTTACTTTATGTAGATTTTTCATCTGATTATATTAATTTTATTTTCCGCTGTATTCTACTATCTATGCTTGTCTTTGTAAATTGGCTGCTGCCGTTGGAAAATAAAAATAAATAAAATAAAATAAATTACTCCCAAAATAAAAAGTAAGAATTTAGTAATTTAAATCATTGTTCTGCCATATGCACACGCAATAAATACAATGTATAAAGTCAAATATGTAGCACATTTTTGAAATATTTAATCTGTTACGTTATCCATAATGATTCAGTGTGTCAGGTACAATAAAATTAAATGTTTATCGCCTGACTAAGAGTAGTACAAGCTCGCCAATACACATCTGGGAGTCGTATAGCTATCTCTCGGGATATACTGTATACTGTAGATACATATTTTGGAAATATTTAATCTGTTACCTTATCCATAAAGCTTCATTGTGTAAGGTACAAGATAATTAAATGTTATCACCTGACTAAGAGTAGTACAATCTCGCCAATACACATCTGTGAGTCGTATAGCTATCTCTCGGGATATACTGTATACTGTCGATAACCGTCTATGTGGTAATGTTTCAAAGATGGTCAAAACGGCAGCGCCTCCGGTAGCGGTGTCCCAGATAACGCTCGATCCTCTGTACTACCCAAGGGCGGAGGTATCATGCAAATAGACATCGTTATTTCTGCAGTTATATCCCGATTCTTATTAATTTTACTCCTTAAAGGTATCATCACTTACATAACAAAATCTTTAACGAAATTTGAATTATGTTTTAAATACTTTGGCTTAAGCTGTTAGATTTTTTGAAAAGCTATGGACAAAAAGTGATAGAAATACGTATTTTGAAGTACTCTATTGGAGTATCGTCTGTTGCACAATTCTAGCAAAGCCTCTTTTGGCACTATGTTGACATAGGCACTCTTTGAAGGAACTGGCTGTAGTACACATATGAGTATCTATAAATAAATAAATATAAATAAATAAATATATATATATATATTTGATTGTCTGTGTGAACTTTAGTTAGAACTTCATTACTTAAAGCGTGTCTTGGAAAACCTTGCTTAGTTTTTTTTGGAACATTGTTTCCCAAATCAGGTAGCGAAACCCGAATATAAAATCAGGAGTTTAGTTTGATCCTGATAATCCTACTAGGTGACTCCTTGTATAACTCAAAGTTATTTATCATTTACACATAATAAGCAGCCGCCAAGAAATCTCTACAATGGAATTACACTTATCTGTATGAAATAATATTTTTATCTCATGAATCAATACTTTTCTCATATTACACTTCTAGATTCTACCTTTTGGTTGTATTAGTTTATACATAAACATACATACGGACGAGGAGTGCTGAGACTCGTGGATTAATTCAGTTATTGCTGAGGTCCGAAGCTAGGCCCGCATCAAGGAACTTGTTACATTAAATATTTGTTACTTGACCTCTTACTCACCAGATGGCAGTCCAAGCACTTATGTTTACAGTGCCTCAACTTATAGCATTGGTGAGATACCCCTTATTTAACTAATACTATAAATTATACGACTAATATATTTATACAAAATAAAAGATCTGGCAAGATGTTTGACGTTGACTGAAAGATATGTATTTATGACCATAACTCAGTTTTTGTAATGAAATACTTTTAAATATCATCCTTCATTTCATTTCATGTTATTTCTAGAAGACAGTTCGAAGCACTGCTTTAGTAGTTTCTCATATTAAGTGTTGCTAATAAAATAGTTAAATTACAAGTGATTAGCGTCTGTGTAGGACTTTTATGAGATTATTAATTAATTAGAAATTAATTTTTATAATAAAGTACTGCAGCTCAACATTGAAGCATGGAACTACTGTATTGCTCTAATTAATTAGAAAAGGAGACAGTTAATGACTTTATCATTTTATGCTTAGTATTTACCTGTGTGTCAAAACCTAAAGCTATGAGTGATCCATGCATGTTATTTGGTTTCCTGGCGAGGTTTTAGCCCCATTTAGGGAGAGTCAGTCACCCTCTTCATTACCATGTTGTATTTTATTTATATCATTGGCGAATTATCTCTAAAAATGAACGATTCCGATATAATTTTCGTATTCAAAATAAAAATATGTTACTGATAAAGTTCCGTACTCATAACGAGGAAAGTTGAACCCAAATTATTCTGGGCAGCTGAAGAGTCCGGAGACGGCTGGATAACTTTTAATGGTCCAACTTATAAAACGAAATAGTGCTTACAAATAACCTTATGCTCACATATGAGAATTATTCACTTCAAACGGATATCTTGTTAGAAATACCTTAATGTAACATCAAGGCAAAACACCTTAGATTAGATTACGTACTAAAACTCTCAAAAATTAAAATTGGCAGGGGTTAGATTGTGAGGGGAATGATTGGAGTAGAGTTCGGTTTTTTATGGGCTTATTGCAAAAAATGGTAACTGTCCCTTAAAAATTAAGTTTTTTAATAAGGAATACAATTGCATCATTCTTGAGAGAAATGATTTACAGATAAAGGAGACGTATAATCAGGATATTTGAAAATAATCACGAATCAAGAATAAGTACGACATTTTGATGACTACTGCTATCTTCAATAATTTTATTTATGATCACTGCAATCTTCACTGGTAGTTTTTATTGCTATAATTATGTACATTGAGTAAACTATTCAAAGCCTGACAACAAGTCGTTTTACTAGAAATGAGTAAAAATAACTAACGGTGTTATGCACGATTCAAATGACCTTAGGCCTTTACATAAAAACAAATTAGATAGCAATGTTAATCCATTTTGAAATATGCCTTAGACTGTAATTATCCAAAAATTCTTGCATAAATATAAAATTGTTACTGTAACGTAATGGTATGTCATTGACCTCAAACCCATTAAAAAACACAAAACGACAGATATCTTATGCAATTAACATTTACCTCATGTATAGTATTTCTAATTCATTAAAATCACAAAATACAAGAAAAAAGCACGGTTAAACAACTAAACAGTGTGGAGATATGGTAATTGTAATGATTTTCTAGTACGAAAACAACAATAAACTTTAACTACTACCATTAAAGACATAATTCTAATAAAAGCCTTCTGTTGAGCATAAGCTCATTGAACCAATCACCAGTTAACTAGGAGAGCTTGAAGTTTACTACATTCTTTAGTTGCTATTATCGTATAGTTCGTATGGTTTCAGTTCGGAGAGATACTAAATCTTCACTTTAAAAGTATAGTATTACAAGGAAGATGAAAATACTAATTTAGTACGTATTTAAATCGAAATCTATCTCTATTTCAACATTTTGAACTCTTTGAACACAATTATACAAATCGTAAGTAATGCATATACTAAAACGTGTCATTACGCGATGTCGAGAGCAAAAGGGTGCTCACATCTTTTATGAATAGAATAATATAAGAATTTTCATCACTTTTTCTCCACAAAAATTTAATTTAAATTTGTCATTGTTCGACAAACTTTTTCAAATTTACGCAAGTAACCACAGAGTGCACTCAGGTTACCTCGAAAAATAACGTAAAAATATTGTATATTACTCATTTTCTTTCGGTTTCCTCGGCATCAAGTTTGCTGTATATGATCGTCAAGAATAGCAACTACTAGATTTTTGTGACAATTTATATATAGTTCATTTTTAGGATGTGGTCACATAAACTTACATTAAAGTAGTAATATATTTATATTTAATATTTACTCGAGTATTATTACTTTTACTTATTATTATTAATTATTTACTTTTTTTACCGTCTTTAATTCTAATTAACCCATTAAACAGCCAATTACTACCTTTGTGAAATTTGTACTACAACCTACTTTAGATACAGCATGCTTGAAGAATTTATTGCAGTATCGGCTTAGATATATGTATATATATATATATATATATATATATTATATATATATATATATATATATATAAATAAAACCGTAAGGCAATTAGAAAACACAGTTTTGTAATATGTTTTTTATTACACTGCTATCTTCTATCCACGGATTGGAGCGTTACTTAAAAAAAATTCTTTTACGTAACCCATTTAGAAATATTATGGTTATTATTATTAGTAGTAAAATATCAGTTATCCGCGGAATTTCAATCTAATCGCAACATTGATGGGTTTATTGTTTTTAGTCAAAAACAGTTATGATTTTATATAATTGACCTCTTTGATATTTTTTCAATCAAAACTATGCATATATCTGATACTTGTCTATGGATAAGAGTTTAAAACTTTAAAAAATTGGCTTGTTCATTTTTCAGTATTTTTGCTTGTAAAATATTGCATTTATTATTGATTACAATCAATCACATTTCCGACGCCGACGAAAAAAGCAAATATATACATCCCATGTTGGTGTTCAAGATCTCATATAGTCACAAACCATCACCTACTACTCCCCTGTGTAATCTTTACTTGCGGCCTAAGATATATTTAGTAACACAAGTTAAGTTTGCTTTGTTGTACCGATAAAGAAAATACGTATGTACGAGTACATAGGACTGAGAATCTACTGCAATTTAAATGTATCCAATTACACAATTTACATCCAATTGAGGTCTAATATATCTACGGTGCTACAGTTGAGTTTGCCTTGTTGTCCTGACCAAGAAAATATATACATAAGTATTACTTAGATTGAAAAGCCTCGGTTTTACGGTATTACCTGTGCTTCAATTATTTTTCCATTTTTCCTAGATAAAGAAAATGTATACATATGTCTGCTTTTTTTTTCTTTTTTTTCCTTCTGAGGGAAGAGGACACTTTGTCCCCGCACTTAGTCCTAAAAGGACCTTTGCGCCTCCCTTACTTTAATTTGTGCCCTCAAAAACCGAGGCTTTTGCAAAAACCAATCAGATTTAAGGGCTCCTGTTCTCTAATGTCCTTGGGGCTGAGGAGATATGCTCCCAAGTATCTTTTCCTAGTCTCTACGATGGCAGGACAATCCAACCAAATGTGCTCTGCTGACTCCTCTTCTTCTCCACAGAGTCTACATTCGCTGCTCCGACTAAGGCCTACCTTCAAAAGGTGCTTCCTCAGAGGGCCATGTCCTGTCAACATTCCTAATATCAGTCTTATATCCTCCTTATTCTGGTCTAGGAGAGCTGTCCACCCTTTTGCATAAGGAGAGATAAACATTTTAGATATTCTTAAACCCGAGGCTCTGCTCCAATTCTTGTATCTTGTCCTCTTTTCCCAATCTTTAACCAGAGCTTTAATGTTGGAGAAGGATATCCCACAACCTGGCTCAGGCCCCACCAATGTGGATTCTGCTCCCTTTTTGGGGAGGATGTGTCCGCTTTTTCGTTCCCATGAATTCCTTCATGACCCGGCACCCAACCGAGTGTTACTCTGTTATTTGTTGCTAGCTCTGCTAGAGCATTCCTGCATTCCCAGACCGCTTTCGAGTCAATCGAACAGGTATCCAGTGCCTTCAGTGCAGCCTGACTATCAGAGAGTATTAGGTATGATAATTCTTTTGACCCCAACTGTGTGAGTCTTCTAGAACATGAAATTATTGCCATGATCTCCGCCTGAAAAACTGAGGCATGTCTTCCTAGGGGCACAGCCATGTCAACTCCAGGTTCATGTATTCCATATCCTGCTCTAGAGTCTAGGAGTGAACCATAGGTGTAAAACTTCAGGACTCCTTTTTTAGGGTATGCCTCCCTTTTAATCCATTCCTCCCTACTTCCGATAGAGACCGTATATGGTTTTTCAAAGGAGTATTTCTTAACCATAGTATCAGATAATTTGGTTAGCATTTCAGCCTCAGGAAAATTTTCCAATATCTTCATGTGGCCTTCTAGGGAGGTAGCATTTATTACCTTTGTTCCTAGTAGCTTCATTGCGCTCATCGCAGCTGTTCTTATCACTTCCTTTGCCAAGAGGAGTATAACCCAGAACCGCTTCCATTGCTAGTGTTGGGCAGGAGCTCATTGCTCCCGTGATGCTTAAGCAAGCTAACCTTTGAAGACTCTGTAGCCTTCTTGCAGCTGTTGTTTGTTCGAACCTTCGGCCACCACACTAGAGCAGAATATGTGACCATTGGTTTTACTATGGTTTCATAAATCCAATATATCATTTTGGGTTTAAGTCCCCATTTAAATCCAAAGAGTCTCTTACAGGCCCCAAGGGCCATTATTGCTTTGGATGTCTTGTTCCTAATATGGGAGTTCCAAGTGAGCTTCTCATCCAGGATTAAACCCAGATACTTCACTTCTTTTGTTTGGTTAATGCTGATTCCCTCCAGGACCGGTTTTTCTAGCTGGAATTTCCTTTTCCTGGTAAATGTAATCATATTAGTTTTTGATGGGTTGATCCGCAGACCTTCCCCATGACAACAGTTGCTTATGAAGTTCAGTTCTGTTTGTATTAGGCGTTCCAGCCTGCCTATGTTTTTCCCTTTAATCATAAGCACTAGGTCGTCCGCATAACATAGTAGCCTTATTCCCCTCTTCTCTGCTTTTCTTAGGAGATCATCCACTACCATCGCCCACAGGAGAGGAGATAAGACTCCCCCCTGGGGGCAGCCTCTTTGGGCCGTGATCGCAGCCGATTCGTCCCCGTACTTGGCTTTCACCTGTCTGCTTTTTAGGAGGGCTACTATCCATTTGACTACGTCTGGGGAAACTCCAAAACGTTCCATCGCAGTCTTCATGGATTGATATGCTACTCGGTTCGAAAGCTCCTTCAATGTCCATAAAGACGCTGACTAGGGCTTCCTTTTTTCCGAAGGTATTCTCCACCTCTCTCACTAAACTGTGGAGAGCAGTGGTGGTTGGTTTTCCTTCTATGTATGCGTTTTTGTGTGGGACTAAGTGGGTGTTTCCAGTAATATTACGTCCCTTATGTGTCTATTTATTATTTTTTCCATAGTTTTCACCATGAAGGAGGTTAGGCTTATGGGTCTGTACGAACTGGGTTTTGTAGGATCCCTGACATTTTTTCGCAAGAACACCACTGGCGCTATCCTCCAGTTCTTTGGTATATATCCTAAGGCGAAAACTGCTTCTAAATAGAATGCTAAGGGTATTTAATAGAATATCCAGCCCCTCTTGAAAGAAGGGCTGGAAAAAACTCCATCCGCCCCGGAGATTTAAATGGCTTGAACGATCTTATCGCCCATTTAATTCTTTCGTGTGTGGAATAGTCCCTATTATACAACTGTCTGGCTTTTGCTACCTCCCGGGATCCCCCCCATATAGAGAATGAATATCCTCATTACGAGTTAGCTGCACCCCCGGGAAGTGTGTCTCCAGAAGTAGTTCTAAGGTCTCCTTCCTGTTCATTTTTAGGTCTCCATTGTCCTTTACTAGAGTCCCCCATAGGATTTGTATGCTCCGTTTGGAGAGTTTTTTGAAGTCTGGATGCCTCGGGAAGACCTGTTAATATTTTTGCAGAAATTCCTCCAGGTTCTTCTTTTATTCGTTCTAAGTTCTTTTTTATATTCATTTTGGGCTTGTAGATAAGGGAGCCAATCGTCTGTCCTTTTTGCCCATTTTAATAATTTTTCCTCGTTTTTGTTTCTTAATGTTTCCAACCTCCCAGTCCACCACGGCACATCCCTCTTCAACCGGTTTTGCCTGGGAGGACAATTTTTCCTCGTAGGCCTTTATTATAGCTTGCTCTACTATTTGTGCAGACCTTTCTAATTCAAATTAATTTTTCTGAAAGGGTCCTATTTCTTCCAACTCTTCTGCCAGGGACTCTCTGTAACCTCTCCAGTTGGTCGATTTAGGAACCCTGTGGGTCACGTATCTTTCCCCTATCTCCTTCTCTGTCGAACCTAATTGGACAGTGGTCCGATATTGAGGCCTCGTTGGAGACGTTGCCACCTTACTATATTTATGTTTTTGAGTCCAGTAGATAGGGTTATATCTAGGACTTCTTTCCTATTTCTAGTTATAAAGGTTGGGCTTGACCCTCTATTCTCTAACACTAGATCATTGCTGAACATAAACTGTAGAAGTTCCTCACCTCTCTTGTTTGTGTTCGTGCTTCCCCAATACGTATGGTGAGCATTGCAGTCGCAGCTGAGAATGAGGGCCGAGCCTCTGTCTCTGCAGCTCTGCAATAGTCTTTCTATTTCTTTCGGTGGGCAGCTTGTTGACGGGTTGGGGAAGTAGGCTGAAGCCTATAGTAACCTCTCTGTCCCCTTGCAATGAAGCCACCTTCACTGTAGCCGCCACCAGATCTCTTGTTATTAGATCTGTAATCGGAAAGACTGTTATTAGTTTTGAAGTTAGGATACAAGTTCTTGGGTTTTCAATTGTTCGATCATAAATGAGATTACCTACTTGAGTTGTCAGTCCTCTGATGCAACCTCTATTGATCCAAGGCTCCTGGATTAGGGCGATATCCAGGCCTGTTGAGATAAACCTTCTTCCCAAGATGTCAGTTGCACCCTTTGCATTTTGTAGGTTTATCTGTATTAGGCGCATACTTACGCCTTTTTCCCCACCTCCCCCAGGTGGTCCATCCCCGTCTCTTCTTTTGGATTGCTTGGAGACTTTGTCCCCTTTTCTTCCTCGAGCCGAGGCGGATGGTCCTTTGAGAGAAGGTCCCCTCTTCAAGAAGAGAGAACAGGTTGGTCTTTCATCTTCGACCGCTGCACTGGCTTCTGGAGTAGACCTTTCAGGTAAGATATGTACAGATTGATCTGACACCTTCGTGGCCTCCTCCACTCCCATCTCTTCAGCGGTCTTTTTTTCTGTGGTGACCGTCTCAGATTTCTCTGAAGTCCCCTCTTCCCTTGTGGGTTGTTCTGTGTTTCCTTGGTGTTTCTTTTTCAGTCTAAGCTGAACTTTCCCAAACTTGTAGCCGATCCATGGACCTTCCTTTTCAAGTTTGTTCGCTGTAGCGCAGTCGACTGCCAGGGTGAGTAGGACAGACTTCCCCTCGTCGCTTCTCCGCAGAACGTTCCATTCTCCGACAGATAGCTCTTTGCTTTGTCCTTTTAGGAGCTTCATTATCTTGTCGGTAGTGTCGAGTATACTATCAGGAAGATAGACAGTCGCAATTCTCGCACGAGGGATTTCTTCCTCTGGTACTATCCTTAGACTGGCCTCTTCCCAAGGCTTGAGGGAGTCTTGCTTTCCTTTAAGCCATTCTGCTGTTTTAGTGTTTTCGCAGGTGAAGATTAGAACCCCTTGTCTCCTGTTGATACCGTAGAATCTTGGAGAGTAGGGACCCTCCTGTTCTTCCACGATAGCTTCCAGGATGAAGCTCTGGATCTTCTCCATCTGTTCGGTTGTGAGTAGGGTCTCGGGAAAGTTGGAGTGCAAAACCCCTACCCTTATACCAGCTACCGCTTGTTTGTAGGAAGGTTTCTGGGGTTGTCCAGATTGCTCCTTGTGTTCCCCTTGATTTCCTTCGTTCTTTGTTTTCTTCCTCTGATGGGCCTCCGGAGTGGATCCATCAGAGTGAGGTCTTTTTCGGTTTCTTTCCCTCCTTTTGTTTGTTTAATTTTTTATTTCTTTCTTTTGGAATTGGTTTTAAGGCCAATTCCCTGGCTTCTTCTTGGGAGTACCCTCTTTTTCGAAACCAGACCATGCGTTTCCTGGCGTCTCCACATAACTTAGGCAGTACTGGGAGCTGTCTCTCGACTTTTGCTCCCTCTTCCTTCTGGTGATCGCCCTCCAGAATCGCATCTTCTTCATCGGTTTCGACTCTGACCGAGTCGGAGGCTTTTGGACTTCTACTAGGAAGTCCGCCTGTTTTTGGGTTTGTTCAGGATTGCTAGGGTCAGAGCCCATCATCAATCCCTCTGTGTTTAGTGAATTTTCATTCACTTTTTGAGTGCTACAAGAGCTCTCTGGTTTTGTTTTATTGTCTTTTGATTCTGTACTCATTGTGTTCCCACGAGTAGCGGAGATCTAAAGGTCACCCCAAGCATTGTCCCGGTCTACTTGGGGAAGGCTAGGTTTAAACTGGAGGTCGCCAGGTGACCAGAGTTCGCATATTTACGACCAAGCTCTCCCTTGATCACGCAGCCCTCGGCATATGCTGTTCCACCTTGGCTTGGATACAGAAGGAAATTAGAATTAGAATAGTAGGATAGATTGTTGGGAAGATTACCCGACAGGTGAGAGTAGTAGGAAAAGAAAGTTAAAAAATTGTGGGATAGTTCAACAGAAAGCCCGCCAGATCAGCTCAGCCTGATCGGAATTATCAAAGAAGACAAGATTTGGATCAGGCAGTTCCCAGGTGCACGCGCACGAAAAGTACAGCACTTAAGAAGAGAGAAGGTGGCTGTGCGTGTGCTTCGTGGACGCTCTGGCTTGGCACATGTGTTGGGGTATGAAGACCCCGCCACTTCGCACCCATATGTCTGCTTAAAAAAGACTCATTATTTTGTAAAAATCTACATTTGCCGCTTGTGTTCTGCTTATTAGTATAAGGGAAATCCTTGAAACTAAATTCATTTAACATTTCAAGATACTCGTTTATCGTTAGTTTTGCGTTATAGAACACTCATGCCACTGAGGCAAACCATTTACGTATGTGCAAACTTTTCAAAACTGTGTTAATTGTAGTAGGTTTAATAACAGTGTTAAATAGTATTTCCAATAAATTACATGTTTTAATTCGTTACTCTTGTAATACGAATTAAAAATTAAATAGGCATTTGACTTGCTACCTGCAATACACTGCTTATCATGCATCGCGTAGTACTTATTATATTTAAAACTGTTTAAAAATTGTAAAATATTTTTAAAATATTTAACTAAAAGATGTTACAATTATTTATACTTTGTTAAACTTAATAATAATGTAAAATAATGTCGACATTTTGAATAAGGCATATTACTTTTGATCACATCTTGATACCAAAAAGGAGCCTCTAGAAAAATAAATTTTGAGATATCAAACTTAAAATCCATGTACATCTTCAAAGAAGTACCATCCTTCAATTATTTCTTTCGCTTAAAATAGTGAAGAAGCTTCCTCCAAAATCTTAATAACAGATTTTGAGAACAAATTTTCATTATTCATCAGATTGTAGCAGGTTTTTGTAAACGTTTGCTTCGTTGTTAGTTATCGTTAATGTACAAGTTACCGATATTAGTTATTTACAGATACGAGAATTTTGCTCTTTGAGAAGACAAACCTTATAAATAAAGTATGAATGAATTAAAAGTTTGTTTCATGGCATATGTAAAGATTTTGTGAATAGTATCTTGCTACCGACTTTAGACTTCGTATTCAGCTTTCATCGAGTACAAATATTTGTATTTGTAGTAAAAATCCTGACGCTTTTGGCGTATACTATACTAAATATATAACAATATTTTGATTAAAAATGAATATATTACAACTATTTTACATACATAGAGGTAAACGAAGTACTTCTGTCAATTGTCTATAAAAAACTCAAGTTTTCGTATGTTACTAACTTATTCTGAGTCAAGTTTTACTACAGACTCCTAATCGAAAATGAAAGTTAAGGTTGTGAATTATAAATATTGGTTTTCTTATAATTAATATTTTTATTTTGTAAGAAAATATTTGGGATCATAAGATAAATGTTGAAATTGCTTGGTCAGAAACTAAGCACTAATAGGCTCTGCAAAATACAGCATTATTATACAATAACAACCAACTTTGCTTGGAACACGATCGTCTGGAAGACATTAAGGACTCATTTCCAGAAAAATGTCAATCAGCGTGTTTGAAATTTCAAAGTTGTCGAAGTTCACTTGCAAATGAAAATGCAACGATCTACTCTTTAAGTTTAGTTAAACTAAACGCCAACAAATAACAGGTACTTGGAAGTTTATACTTTGAGCGCTTTTGACGATCCCTAATTTATTCAAGAAGCTTAGGCTAAGTGGGAAGCTTTTATGTCAAATGATCCCTCTAACGGAAGAGTTTAAAAGTTAGTTTACGCTCTTTGTACGAGAACTTTATAGATTTTCCATTCATCGACTATTAAAGCTATTAAATATTACATTTTGTGTTTTTGAATTCGTTTTTAAGTCTACTTCCAGATACTTTTCAATTGCCGAAAAAAATCATACAGAATATGAATATTTAAATTTATAGTAAGGGACGTCCCTCCTAGTTTGAACTATACTTAAATATTATTTATTTAAATAATTTTCATTTTCCAGTTCTCAAAAATTAAACAATCCGATTGGTCAATCACTATGGATCGTTTGAATCGACTTTAAGGTTTGTCATCTCTGTTCAGGATGTTGCAACAGTCTACAGATATTTCATGGACCATTCAGGTTATCTTAAGAATAAATAATTTATTAGAAGATGTTTGAAAATGCTTATTTTTATGGCTGTCTGTGCACATGTGTTTTCTTAAAAAATCTATTTATATTTTTCAAAAGTTTTAAAAAGAGCATCTGCAATACAAAACCAAAGAACCTTCCTAAGCCTAAGATTCTCATTATTATCGATACTCAAGATTGATGCGTCATTAGCAGTCCTTGGGAGAGACAAAAGCAACAACTACCGATTTACTAGCTGTATTATTGCAACTGAGAACAACCAACTACAAAATATCTCGTGTTGGGCTAGAAAATTGTTTCATTAATGAATAATTTTAAATTCTGATTTTAATAAATACGCCACATCTTTATACATTTTTTCAGCACAATTAGGCTAATAATTCTTTCAGTGCAGGAATATTACAATAATAAGGAATCTGCTTCTTTCAGATACGACCTCTACCAGGATTTTCTCTAGCAGTAAACATAAATCGGAGCAGATATTAAACAGCTGACAGGCTCTATGCAGTGTGAAACATAATAATGTTTCTGTAGAGTTGATCTGGCAAAGAGAAATACAGTGAAACGGAGTTTTATTTGCGATTAATGCAAGGAGTAAAACTGTAAAACGTTTCGTCCTAAAAATGTATTTTGCATCCATTGCTAAAAATAAAATGTCTGCCATGCATTATATCACTTGCATTTAGACAAACACTCCATAAAATATTGGATCTGTGACCTTACGTGTAATGCTTACTTGAGTTAGCAAATCTGCGAGAGATATTATTTATACTCGTGCAGGATTTAATCTAAACTTGCCATTAGTTAAACTATTGCTATCCGGTAAATGCTACAGTCCACGTAAATTTGCTGTTTTCTTAACTTGTCATTAAGACTTATGTAATTATTTGATGTATTAAAAACTTCCAAAAGTTCAAACCAATGTTCTCTCAACGAAGCAACTAAACAACAACTATACACACACACACACACACACACACACACACACACACACACACGCACACACACACACATATATATATATATATATATATAATTCAAATTACGAACAAGCTTGTCTTAACTCCATTTGTCTTAATAGAAAGGCCCTAGAGACTTTAAACTTGCTATGAGCTTACCTTTTTCAAGGAAGAGAGCTCTTTTCATTTCAAGGTCAAAGATTAAAAGTTTAATCTATCTGTTCGTCTGTTTGTCTGTGCAGTTCGTCTTTCATTACGTATATAGTGTGTTTATATACCCTTTGTATCAGTTTACTCCTTCGTGTTTATTTTAAATAGAAAAATAATAAAAGGCCGTAAATTAAAACTGGTACAGTTAAAGTTTTCTTGTCAGTTTGTGGCTTCGAGATTTTTTTATCATGCATGTTTCACTTGCACTATGTTCTGCTCAAGGAATATTGACCTATATCTTCCAAAATCCATTGATATTAAAGCTACTGCAGATAGTGCTAAAGCACCTGTCTCAAAAATGTGTCTGTAAATTTTAAAATTCGTGACGAAAAATTTAATTTTCTCGTAATAAATAAAATACGACATTCTATTTCTTCTTCTAATCTTAACCGTTAGAGTGAATCATACGTTCCGTGGAATATCTGTGGTAAATGTTAAAATGTGTAGTTTGTAATAATAATATTACCGTTTTCAATACATCCATTTAAGTATCTATTTGTTGTTGTTGGTGAAAGGATGGGGTGACTTTTTTGTATCCTAGGTTCGTAACTCTTTTAATACGAGCAGGAATATGTTTGATTAGAAAAGAGGAGTTACAACGTGAGATAAAAATTTGGCTCTGTGCCAGCAATAGGCTTTCAAATAAGCTTATTGACTACATTTCAAGTTATGTTTGTGGAAATTGTGAAACTTTTTAACCAAAAAAATTTTACATGGAAAATGACAATTTTGAAATAAAGCTAAATGCAGAACTGCTGATGTGTACGGAGTGTAGTTATTCTTACTTCCACGTATTGTGGTAAGCAAATATTTCAAGAAAGTAATAAATATAATTTAAATACCCTCACAGTATAATAATTTTGGAAATACTCTATGGTCATGTTTTACATTGTTTTAAAGGTTTTCATACATTAATATTTTAATTTAATGATATCTTTAAGTTTTAATACGAGGGAAAAAAACTGCATAGTCATGTCTTATGGATGAGAATATTCCATATGTTAGCTTTGGTGAATACCTGAATGATCCTTTAATTTGTTTTAATTGAAAATGTTAGTTAAACATATGTTTATAAGCAATTCAAATTACTGTATTTAGTTTTGTCTGGATGTACTTTGTGTGAACTTGTGCCTGTATTCAGGTCGGCTTACTCCTGTAAAAGTTGCAGAGAGTAGGTCACCGGAAACTTAACTGTGTAAAGAGAGACCAATTCACTGGTTTTTGCTTGGCTTTGAGTGTGAATTTGTGATTGTTTTCAGCTCGCCTGACCACTGCAACATCAAAAGTAAGTCACTGGAAACTTGACAAAGTAAACAGAAACATCGCTTCACTGACTTTTTTACGGGTCTTGAGCAATTATACAAATCTTCTGATAAAATATTACCTACGACGCCCTGATAAAAAAAATATTGGCGCGTGAAAATAATATACAGTTCATGACACAATAACGAGGACATCAAAAAAGTGAAATGAGCTATGTGTTATAATTCTACTCAATAATTATCTCGAAACAGATCAATATACACTGATTCCTTTGTTTTTCATACGCGAGGACATTTTGTGCTAGTGTAAAAAATAAGAAGGGGAGAATAATATAGACACTTTGTGTTAATTGACACCTAATTAAATAGGTACAAATGAATTAGAAATATAAAAAGATAACTTTCTAATTATATTATATTTCTACGGCAAATAAGTACGTACTCGAAATAACACAGGTAATTTAAATGTCTTCAAATAAATCAATACATACATTTTTATTAAGTTTTTACTTTTCAAATATGATGTAATTTGAAAACTGGAGTTTTGAGTTTGAGCTAAAATTTTTAACTCAACTAATTCCCAACATATATCTAAAATAATATTACAAAATTACTAGCTATTTCCGATATGTCTTATGGTTTTAAGATGGTGACAGCTTAAAGTTATTTAATTATACAATTTAATAGTTATAAGTGAATATGTTTACAAATATATGTTGTAGTAATTGAAACTAAATCAAGTCAATGTTTTACAAAGAAATGCATGTACTATGAACAATTTATGTTCTAAGATTTCAAGATTATGGAGTACGGTATATAAATTTTACATGTTACGGTTATTTTTAAAATTTCAACATTTAGAGTTATTTTCTCTTCAGTATATAGTGAACTGTCAGTAAGGTACCAATTGCTTTCTTTTTTAGAAGGAAACTAATGCAGAATTTATATATTTTTATGATGGGTAACATTAGATGAGAAAAGTTTGAGTTGTCACTAAAATAAAAACTATTATTAAAAATATGATAAACTGCTACATACAATATGTACATATTTTCTCATGTATTTATTAAAAATATTTCAAAAGGAAAAGGTTTCATTAAAAAATATAATTTAATAAATTGTTTAGTTACAAGGGAAGGGTTTTGTATTAGGAGTGGAAAGTTTAAGTTATTGGTTTGGAGTTTATTTTAAATCATAATTTATAAACAAAATAACACAAGAGACACCACAGTGGAATATAAAGTGATATGGAGAGTTATATAATATCAAGATCAATAACAAACTATAACTTCTTCCATTAAATAGATAGTTTGACATGAAAGCTCATAGAATCAATCAAGGCGCTGAAAGTTTGCCAAAGTGCCTGCAGTTGCAGTTAATCTTTAGCGTTTAGTTCATGTACGGTCAGATAATAAATCATTATTTGAAACGCAATAATTTACGTTTGAATAACATTATAAAACGTTTACATTAAAATTTATATGATATCACATTGGACAAACACATGTACTTATTATTAAAATATGTCGCATCTTCGAATGGCTGGTTATTAAATTTCAATTTCAGAAATACCAAATACTACAGAACCAAATACAGTGAAATACTTAATGGTTTACAAACATATTCTCTTTGACAAAAGTGATTATAATTTGGATATGAATAGCTCAACAGTGCAGACAGGAAATAAACTATAGGGGGATAATATAATCCAAAACTGACAGGTAGGTGGCAAAGGAAGGTGGGCGATAGTCAGGTCCACCCCCGGCCAGGCAAGATCAAGGTTTCAGGTTCAATATCAGTGTTTTGCAGCTAATCAGTGATTTTAGTCTTAAATAATAAAACCAATGGAGAATAAAACCTGGAATTAAAAGAAATAGTCGAGAGATTAGTGTAGAGAACAAAATAAATAAAAAAAACCCATTAGTTTTTGAAGGTGATTAAGTTTTATATTATATAAGGTGTTTTAACTCCTTACGTTTGTGAACTTTTTAACCTTGTCTCCCTGCCAGCCATGAGGGTTCATTTGGTGTTGATTTATACTCGCCAGTAGTATTGGGTCACGCAAATTTCTTGATATTGTTCAAGCTTTATTTAAAAGAAACAAATAAAATTATAGTGGAGAAAGAAAATGACAAAATAATGTAATCCATAATACAAATCTCTAAAAATGTTTTCAATAAGTGAAATGGCCACAAGAATGTAGACATTTTTTCAAGCAAAGCATACCATGGTAAGAGTCAAAAATTCTACTTTTAGATAATATAAATTATTATCTTAAAAGAATTACCATTTTATAATATTTAATATCAAATATAACAGTACTGTTCCAGCTTTAACTTTAAACAAACTTTTCAGAAAACTTTTACTTTTACTGTTTGGGGACCATTTTTCCCACTGTATATAGAAATGTATGTAATTTATACACTTGCTTCCCACCATTTGATACTTTAAATTATGTTTTATCTCATTATTGTAAATATAAGGCATTACACAACTATGTAGGCCTATTACACAAATTTTTTAAAATATCAAGTATGTGGTAATAATAAATAAAAATAACTTCCTAAAAAGACATTTTTTCCCAAATAACCCTTTTTGGATATCACTATTGTATTGCATGATATCACTGAAAAACATATATATATATATATAAAGTGTAAAAAAAAACGTTAGACCGGTTATGTATTTTTAGATTTTACGAGTAATTATAAGCTAAAAATAAAGGATATTTTTTCAAATGTCTCCTTTGATTTGCAGCTTTACGCCTAATTAGTTTTTATTAAATCAATTTTATTTTTGCTGTTATCTTTAAAATTTTTACAAAACTTGGCAAAACGGGTTCTTTACAGAAGAATATCTTACCTGTTTGTTACACCCTGTATATACAATAAAATTTCATTATTTATATTTGCCTGAGTGATGTTTTCTTTTCTCATTTAAAAAGCATATGAATTATTACGGCGGCTTGATTTCCGTTATGTTATTTATATTAACAATTCAGCAGTAAAGTATTTTTTATTTTTCGATTCCAAGATTATATGGGATATTTCAAACAGCTTCAATGTTTGGTAAGAACCATTCAATCAGAGTTTGGGATTTTCGAAATAAGGTGATATAAAGAAGGGTGCGAATATAGTTGGAATATGTTTAAAAGAAACTATAACTTGATATGGATTTCCCCTATTTTAATAACATATTTTCTACTTTCCTACTGTACTTTCAAGTGTTTTGTTTCTTAATGCGTTGTTTTGTTTTAAGTTCAAAACTTATATTACGGTGCAGATGGTGATTACGTTATGTGTGAACACATATTTTCTATTCTTGGGATGCGAAGAAAACTAACAATTAAAAAGTGTTAACAGAAAGAATCCTTACTAAATCTATGTAAAAATTATTAATAATAATAAGAATCATTTCCTTTCCCTTTTTCTAACCTGACCAAACATCTGTTATCTGTATCACAGATTTGTCCGGAAGTCGTTAAAGTGACGTTAAGAAAGTTGCGATCAATGTAACATTTCGGTTTGGCAATAATATGACGGCTGCCCTTAACATATACTGACTCATACGATGAATCATTATTCACAAAGCAAATCGTTCTTCACACAGTGAGTCGTTCTTCTCAAAGTGAATCGTGCTGCACAAAATGAATCGATCTTTAAATAGTGAATTATTTCCTCAGGCGGATGATAGGGATGATATATCACACGAGTCTTTCACTTCCGTCGTTTCTGACGGTAAAGAGAATGTTTTATTTAAAGGACAAAATATACGCCGTTTAATTCTACATGGACTGTAAAACTTGTATCTAAAAAACTTCCTTTTTAAGGGAATATTGTACAGACCAGATTGATCTTACAAGTAAAAATACTTGATTTTTATACAGTATCAAAAAAGACAAACAATTACGAGCAGTTATCTAAGCTCTAACCTAAATCTTCCAGTAAAACATATAAGGAACAATTTCTTTTGGTCGAACACTTGTTGACTAGAGTTGCCTCTCTACAGTGAACGCAATATATTTTAACATTATAATTGTGTTAGCAATTTATGTTATATATGGCTGTATTTCTAAATAGGCTAAGTAGGCTGCAGCCTAGAGCGGCAAAATTAAGGGGCGGCAGATTTGAAAAAAATTAAAATATTAAAATGAAATATTTGTGAAATACAATATTATTTTCCTTATACGAGTTTAAGTTTGTGTTGTATAAATAGAGCTTTTAGGAAACACATACACTTTAATTTCCTATTTCGTTGTATGTATTACTACAAAATATGTACGAACGCCTTGTTCCTTCGCGCAACGAGCGGCGATCTGCCGATTTACATTGGCAACACCCCCTGGCAGCCGGCAGCCCTGGGTGGCTGGCGCGACAGCTCTCCGCTCCCCTGCCCCTCACCACCACTCCAACACTGGCGCTCAGCTGATAGTCACCTGACGCTGTCACGGACCGACAGACGCACCCTCTGACTCACGACTCACACATCCACAGATTACACTACACTACAGTCTACAGTGACTACACTGCGCTGTCAGTTGGTGGTTGATGTTAGTGTTGTGCACACGGCGGCACGGTTACGGTGTTATATAAGTCGTTGACTCGTTGTATTCAGCTAGTTCAATGTTAAAGTCAACAATCAATTGTAAGTATGATTGAATCTGAATCACTGATTGAGACTTAGATGTAAGAGTGGAGTGAATGGAAAATTTTAGCTAACAAGTAACCATTGCAATAAACATGTGGGTCGTTGTCAAATCAACTGTCCTTTCGAGGTCCCAATATATACAATTTTTAATAACTTTAATTTTAAGGGGGCGATTCACCATTGCGGTTTTAGCAACCTTTGGCCGGTCGGCTCCCATAAGCGCAATGTTAATTTCACGCTTGCAGGCTTGTCGAATTCAAATGATCATATTCCAACAGTGCTCACAAAATGTGCTCATAAAAAGTAATATTTTTTTACGGAAATCTATTGACAACTAATCAATCTAGGGTTCTCGATTTTTTTAATTTCCTCTCAAAAAATCTGTTTAGCCTTCAACGGGCGGTTAAAAATCACTAATTTTTGGACTTTTTGCCAAGTCCCCTACACTATATTATTTAATATTTTCAACATTTAAAAAACGGCAATCCTAGATCACCATTTGAGGAATACACCAATACTCTAAAATTTAGGATAACTTAATTCTGTGAGCAGTGATCATTTGAATTCCACGCCCTGTTTTCATGGTCAGCGGCGTGTTAGAGCACACCCTTAATAAAAATATACTCAATTGTCGTATGTGTTATCAATGAACCTATTAAAATTTAGGATAATTACTTTACCTTGCTTATTACCGCTGCTCTTGTACTTGTTACTCCTTATAAACCTCATGAGTGTTACTCTCTACATCATGGAATGTTAGGTAGGTACCCTAAATCATGAGTGTTACTTGGTAGTTTTTAAGGGAAAATTGTTTTAAAACTACAGATATTTTTGGCATATTTAACATATGTTTTAGATAAGTAAGAACAGAAGTACTCTAAAACTCATTATTAAGACAAAATAAAATTTTTTGGCGAGTGAAACTCAAAGAAATTGAAAAAATCTCATAAAAATTCATGTAAGTAATACAATGTATTTGCTTGCGTTCTCACAGAAAAAAGTCCAACATTTTTCCAGATCCCCTTTTGGCTGGTATATGTGTGCCCTCCAGACCTTCTTCCTTCTTCCCATATAAAAAGAGCTTTCAAATCTCGTTTTCTCCAGGACCCCTAGGATGGCAGTTACGCAGATTACGCTCCCAAATAACTGACTATTCGGTTCTAACGTAGAGTTTTATATTTTAGGCTACTACTAGCTTCTCTACAACTACAATGAGTGATGGACGGAAGAGGCTTAGCGGTGCGGAGTACAAGAAACGGGCGAAGAAGAAACTCGAAGAACAAGAACGTGTATTGAAACAAACCAAAAGGCTAGATTTGTTCTTTAAGACGCCAGGAGAACAAGAGATTGCACCAGTACTTGAAGGACCTGCACTTGACGATTCCGTTGACGAGACGGCCGGCCAGCTGGACGACAATGTTTCAGCTGGGCCAAGCTGCTCAAATCCACCAGCTAATCTAGCAAGTTTAAACGAAGACATCATCATACCTCACGAGATCTCCACTGAAAGCCTTTCGTTGGAGCTGCTGTCACCCTGCTGTTCCAGCGAAGATCCAGCTTTCTGGGTTTTGAATGATGCAACTCGAGATTCAATCGCAAAAAATGGGTTCAAACAATATATCGACCTGGATTTCTCAAACAGCGTCAGAGAATACAAGGATCAAAAACGATATTTATCCAAATCTCTGTTTCAACGAACATTGAAAAATGGAGAGGTTCAGGACAGAAAGTGGATGGTATTCTCAAAAAGCAAGGGTTCTGTTTATTGTGGCCATTGTTTGGCATTCAATTTCAAAGAGAAATCCCAGTTTGATTGTAAAGACGGATTCAACGACTGGAAAAAATGGTGAAAGTCGGGCCAGTCATCACGAAAACTCACCAATTCACAAGTCGGCAATCATTACTCTAAAATCACGAGAAATTGCTCTGAAACGTGTTGGCAGTATGTTAACTGAGCAGCTAGACAAAGAAACCAATTATTGGAAAAAGGTTTTGGCCAGGGTTATAGCGGCCGTTAAGGCCTTGACATCAAGAGGCCTTGCATTAAGAGGCGATGATGAAATCTTTGGATCAAACAGAAATGGAAAGTTTCTTATGGCTTTAGAGCTTATCTCCGAATTCGACCCTTTTTTAGCTACTCACATTGAAAAATATGGTAATTGTGGAAGTGGTCATACAAACTATCTCTCTTCCCAAACGTGTGATGAAGTCATTGAATTAATGGCTCAAAATGTAAGACAAGAAATTTGTGAAGAATTGAAACAGTCAAAATATTTTTCTCTCATAGTTGATTCAACCCCAGACATGTCTCATGTAGACCAGTTGGTTCTTGAAGTCAGGTATGTTTTAAATGACGGTGTACCCTGTGAACGATTTCTTACCTTCATCCCGTCAGTTGGACATACCGCAGAGGGTATGTTTAAAAGTGTGATGAGAGAACTAGGAAATCTGGAAATAAACATTGATGACTGCCGAGGCCAATCGTACGATAATGCCTCAAATATGTCGGGGACTTACAATGGTCTTCAGGCAAAGATAAAGAGCAAAAGTCCTTTAGCTCTATTCATCCCGTGTGCGGCTCATTCTTTAAATCTGGTCGGATCATCTGCTGCTGAATCTTGTGAAGAAGCGTGCAGATTCTTCATGTTGCTTCAAGAACTTTATGTGTTTTTTACATCTTATACAAAACGATGGGAGTGCCTGATAGGTGTAATGGAAGATTCTTATCAGAATAATAAGACTATAAAAAGGGTGTGTCCTACACGATGGTCGGCTAGGGATGATGCATGTCAGAGCTTGCGAGAGTCTTGGGACGAAGTGTACAAGGCTTTGACAACAATTTCAAAAGACCCAACAGAAAAGGCTACAACCAGATGTGAGGCTCAAGGAATCGCTCGGAATCTAGAACGTTTTGAGACTGCATTTATGGTATGCTTCTGGAGCACTGCCCTCCATAGAATTCACAGTCAGTAAAACTATACAAAGTGGAACCGTTGACGTTTTGTTAGTCAGGGATTTGTATGGTTCTCCAGAGGAATATTTTGTGTCAGAAAGAAACAACTTTTCTTATTTCGAGGAATTGGGTATGAAGATAACCAAAACTGAAACATACGATTCATACGAAAAAGACACAAACAGACAAACCAAGCGAAAAGTCTGGCCAGACGAAACCCGGAGTGAAGAAGTCAACCTGACTGGCAGAGATGACTTGAGAATTAACACATTTCTTCCAATTCTAGACTCCTTTATTTGTGAATTTAAGAGAAGAAAAGTGGCCTATAGTGACTTTGTAGATAAATTCTACTTCCTGACTCAATTGTGTGACAGCAAAACATACATCAACATCACAGAAGAGGAACTAAGAAACAAGGCAACGAAACTTCATCAAATTTATCAAAATGACTTAGATTCCGATTTTATTGAAGAGTGCATTCACTTCCAAAAACACTGTGCGGTGGGAATGGACAATCCCTCAGATAAAACGTTGGAAGGAATTTCTACCTTTTTGAGAAAGAACTCGTTGCATGATGTTTACCCTAACTTGGACATAGCAGTACGAATTAGTTTGTGCATACCTGCAACTAATTGCGCGGGAGAACGTAGCTTTTCCTGCCTTCGAAGAGTTAAAAACTACTTACGGACAAGCATTTCTGAAAACAGGCTCAATTCACTTTCCCTCCTATGTATAGAAGCAAATTTAACAAAGAAGCTCTCTTATGAAGATTTAATTAAAGAGTTCTCAATTAAAAAGGCTCGTAAGAAAGCTCTGTAAAATGTAAATAGCCTACTGTATATACAATAAATTAGTTCTGTTAATCACTCAATGAACTTGTATTAGAATGTACAAACGTTATTTTTAAATATTTCAACTCATGCTTATAATAAACCAGTTATTCAAATAATTTTGTCAACTTTAATTTCACCTTGCAAAACCATTTGATTGATTTAAATTAAACAATTTTCCAAGATTTGAAAATATTTAACAACATTCCAAGTAAGTGTAAGTCTGCAAAAAATACACATTTTCTAAAATGTGTGTTATTTGGGCTGCAGTTCCATATAGTTCCACCGGCACAATCGAATACGAACATATCGATTGTTGATCAAGCTAAAACATCGTGCCGCGGCGTTAGGTTAGGTTATTTCACGTTATTTTGTGTTTCTCAGTCGGTAAATAACGTGAAATAACCTAACCTAACCACCGCGTCGCGATATTTCCCCGTTATTTGAATAAACATTAAAAAAATTTATAATACATTAAAACTGTTACGAAATGCTTTAAAACGCCATCCAAATTACTATTTTGTTCCTGAAAAATGCAAATTTTCCCGGGGGGGGGCCGAACCGCCGGACCCACTTTTGGCGGGGGGGTGTGCTCCCCTTTTTGGGGCGGCAAATTATCTTAAGCCTATAGGCGGCAAACTGGTAAATCCGGCCCTGTGTATAGAATCTTTCAACTAAATTAAATATGGTTACGTTTTATGAGTTGAGATCACACAGTTGATAATAAATATAACATAAAAGATGTGTTGACCAAAAGTCTTTATTGATACGATTTTAAATCTATAATCTAGGAACTAATTATTCGAATAATTATACTCTGCTGTACCTACTGCTAAAGAATGAAGAACACGTGTTAGACAATAAATTATACGTATAAGTTTAACATCAGTAAATAGTTTGTTTCAAATGTTAAATTTTTTTATACCGTACGCACTTCAAGATGAGTAAAGTGCAGTTATATGCTTTACAGAGTATTTTAGAACGATTGTATTTGAATATCTTAAACGCTTTACGACTTTATCGATTGCCATATAATTGGAAGGATTATTTTTCAGACATCAAGTAGAAATCAGTGTCGATTGTGTTCTAAATATGAATTTCATCCGGATGGCCAATTCAATTAAGTTATTTGCATGTGTACAGATAATCTCATTGTTTACTCAGTGGGTTTTAAAATAAAATGTGGCATACCGGCTTTTATTTGTGACTGTTTATTAATACATTTTAATTATCATTTCGATATTACAAAAAATTGATGTTGCATTGAATAATATAATATAAAAGAGACAATTAACGTTTCTTTGTATAACTATATTATGACATACTGGCCATATGTAACAACGTGGCAACGTGGAACTAGCTTGGTAATTCTCATAAAAATAATATTAATAATAGCCATAATAATTTTATTGCTTTCGAACATGTACATGTTATAGCAATTGTTAAGCAAGATAATGGGCCAAAATTTTGGATTCGTACATGACATCTAAGTTACTTTCATACATACATACAATGAGTTCCACCCATCCTACTTCTCGTTCATTCGAATTTCCCATCCTTTAGCAGTTGAGCCTCCTCATATCAGACATATAGCTCGTCGTTATAGAGGTTCACGGCGATGATTTGCTGATTCACTGTATGGTCGACTGGGAGATCGTATCTGTGAGGAATAGTAGACGCAATGACCCTCGCAGAGCCGAGTCGGGCGATAATTCGGCACTCCAGATGCCGGTATATGCCGCTATAGACTTCCCGGTTGCTGTATCAATAATACCAGTGAGTGTAACATAACAACTGCCAGTTGGTGGCGAGTCGGCGGACGTCACACCAACAAGCCTGGCTGAAGGCTTACAGAGGCCACTAACTCTCATAATCAGCTGACGCGTGGCCAGATGACGTGCATGGCAGGCCCCTCGATTACAACGGTCTGGAAGAGTAAGGATGTTGTAGGCAATTTCTCATGCTGAACATTTTAAGTTGGTAGGGTTTAACAGTGAAACCAAATTCTCACCAGCCCCACTACATCTGTAAGAGTGTTCTGACCACAATGCACTTACAACACAATTACTATTAAATTATATTACGCTTTTGTAAATTCTCTGTCTCACGAGCCTCATATACAGGATTACTTTAAAAACTATCTTGTCTGTTTTAAGCGTAAGGTATTCTCTAAATTCATTATCACTATCGTTTTTTGAGCTAATTTTCTGTTATCATGAACCGTGAACAGGCGCGTCCTACACGTTTCCTGGAATTCTCTTACAAAAACTTTTTTTGAGTGAATACGTCTATGGTCATTGAACATGTTTGACGGTGAAGTATCGTATGTTTATTTTCAAGTAATTGAATACTTCTAGTGCATTCAGTAATTATGCATAATGTAAGCTCAATTACATGAGCGATATGATATCTATCAATGGATGAGCTCTACAAATATTATTTCTATCTGCACATGGTATCTCAAGAACTATCTGACCTATTTTCATAATCAACTATCATGGCAACGAGAAAACCGGAGAATAAATACATTAGTAAAAAACCGAATGAAGTTTTTTCATTTTTCAACACGTAACATAGTAAAACATGACGTCTGACGAAATTAGCTCTAATTTTTAAACCATGAGTTCCTACTTTTTTGTACAGTAATAGATATATTTATCGGTTTCACGATGGCAGCTGTTTTTTAGGTTTACGTACTTATACAATAATATTGCATATACAAAAGAAAGTATGTTAACAAGAGTAATTTCTGAGTGGTTGCACCTAAAAACTCAGCATAATTGGAACTGCCTTTTGTGCTTATTACTATTTATATACCTTAAACTTATACTGTTTAAAGATGTTTGATTTTGAAAATTTAAGAAAGTATTATGAGTAGATTTAACATTGAAAAGTCATTATGCAATAACTGTTTAGAAATTATGCTCTCGTAACTGCTTAATGCATCTACCATTACATCCCTCAAAGTAATAACCACAAATGAAATCAATCCCCTTTCCTTTTGCACCGAATGGTATAATCAAACACAGTAGATAAAACTGAGTAAGTAAACTCAATAATTGAACAGAATAAGGGTAATATCTATCTGGCTGTGTGAGAAAGATTGTAAGGGGTAGAAGTGACGCTAGTAGAAGAACTCTGTGTAAGACTGCTTATAGTTGCTAAAGAGGATTAGAATTGTAAATGAATAAGAAACAATTTTGAGAGTATTATTAATTTTTAAACGAAACGTTTGTTTATCTTTTAAATACTCGTAATTAGGTTTTGGCGTTGCTTCCTATGTTAGCTGTTATAAATATACATATTAACTTAACGTAGACACTTGACATAAAAGTTAGCTTAAAAACTTTTTAATTAATTCAATACAATGTTAATTCAAAACCTTAATGAATTTAACTATACAACAACGCAGACACACTTTTAAATAGGTTATGTTTGAATTTCATTTTAATGTTAAGAGAATTCAACGTTACAGATATGTGAGCAATTGTGTTAAAAAAATTTTGTCTCCCTAACAAGACTACCAACAAATTAAAAGTGTACTTCTTTTTTTCTATTATGAGTGAGGTAAAAGTACCAGTTCATCCTTGCTCGAATGAACTGCTTAACGACAAGGATAATGTAATTAGTGGTTATAGATTCACTGAACAAGATCATAAGATTCTAACCAGGAGTTCCATGAGACATTCTATTTGTCTGTTACGGCTACTACTGACTTCTTACCCTCTACCATTATTTATTATTGCGTCTCTGATTATGTATTAAATTATAAGAAGATTCAGTGCTAAAATATGTTGGCACCTGAATCGTTGGAGTTGTACGCTCTATATCGACAAAAATTAAAAGTATATTACAGAAAACTATCAAACATGTGTTGAGTTGAGTGAAATTGAGAGTAATATGAAATACTAAAAATTTTAAGTCAATTTGATACAAATAAGGTAATGATATAGTTTTTAAATTAAATCTTCTAAATGTTTACAAATATTGTGAGACAATTTTCATTCTAAACTAAATAATTCATGTTATGAATATCTGTAAAGATGTTGTTACCGAGTTGAAATTTATACAATGGTTGAAAGAATGGTTATACTTTGGTCTCATATATGCTATTTTTGCCTAAGGATTTAGACTATAGGGGGAGGAGGGTACTGTGTACTGTGTCAAACACAAGATTGAATCTGTTTTCAGGCTTCAAATAAAGGTTAACAAACAGTTTGAACCATTTTGATTTGTAAACAAAATTGAATATAGCTTCTAAAGTTTTTTTCCTGAAATTTTTACGTTTTATGAAGTTGTTTCCCGTAGCATTTACAAGGCACAACAAAGAAAAATATCTTTCTTTTATATCTCTTGCTTCGAAACATAGAATTTTTGGTCCTATTATTATATTTACCCACTGCCTTTTTATCAATGCCTTATGTATCACTCATCAATACAGGAACCTGTTTGGCGTACTAACAGAGTTGATCCATAAACAACACAGTTATTGATTTGGAAAAAACCAAAATGCAAAAGTCTTATTCGTTATAAAAACTTGTAATACTATAACGAAAATATATAGAAGAAACTAATTCATGTAAAACGCGAAACTTCCTGGATATTTCGCGTTGCCATCTCCTTTCTCATCCGTATTGCAGTTTCTTACTTTGTAAAGTGACGTTACCAAAGTTGGAATCACTGTACGTGTTCCGGTTTCCCAACGACAGTGGCTAGCTATGGCTGTCATAATGCGTGTCTTTTGCTGTTATCATCCCTTTTGTAAGCTTGACAGAATTAGTGGTTCCATAGACCAGAATAAAACACAGATCAGTTTTATATAGGTTGCTAAACTTGTACAAAAAAGTAATTGGGACTCTTTAAGAAAATTAAGTTGGTCAAATTTATCATTCAGTCTTGGTAATAGCCTCAAGGACAAACAATTAAATAAAACTGTTTTCTCTTGCGGGTTATTGAACTGTGTATCTATAAAATCTCCCAAAATTTTAAATAATTTTGATTTTAAAAATAACATTGCAAAATTGGTAATAAGAATTGTAACAAATATTTTTTGGGAAACACTATAAAGAATCCATTATACAAACTATATTCTTTAATATGCGAAAAGCTCATCAAAATAGTTATAATAACACATTATGTTTAGATAATCATGAATATCGATTCGTGATTGGATTGTGATGGTGGCTACTTATTATACTGCAGGTCGCTATTTTCTACCAGAGTCAGATGTGAGACAGTGTACGAAACAAAAGGTGAACTGGAGCTTAGCTAAATATCCGTACTAAATCAATCCTTCAAACCATAGTTATGTTATGTGTAGTAGTATCGGTTTGCTCCATTGTTCTTACCGATGGCGTCCAAAACTTCATCGCAAACTGAATTTAGAGGCAATGAGAATGAATACATAAATCATCTAGATTACACCAGGAGGAGTAAACAGTTCAATGTGAACGTCTTCTTCATCAAGTTTCTATTGATCTTTCCAAATTAACGACGACTCAATTCCTAGCAACCAATCTGTGCCAGTTTTATTAACCAGGTGTTGCACTAAAGGAGACACGGTTGCTCCGTCGTCATTTTCAATTGTGTCAAAAACATCACAGTTTCCTGAATTGTGCACATGTAGAGGGAATGGGAAAACCTCATTATCTAGATTACACTAGGAGGAGTAAGGAGTTATTGATGAACGTCTTCGTCGAGGATCTTCTATTAATGTTTTTTTTTTTTTTAAATTGACAAGGACTAAGTTCCTAGGAGTCGATCTGTTTTAGTTTGAGATTTCAGACGTGGCACTAAGTGGGGGGGGGACGAATGGATTCGCGCTATATATTTTAACAGCTTGTTATTCTGGAGCTAAAAACTGGATTCCAGCAATTCAGACTTTGCCAGTCCGATCTTCTAAATCAAATTTATCAGAACAATGAAAACTTTTAACCCGAGGTTATGGGACCTCATGTAGGGATCAGAGTTTTAAACAAACGCTTAATCGGATAGGTGATAGAACACCTGGCACCGTCACATCCAAGTTCAATTTCTAACTTAAGACCAAATGGACGAGTTGTACATTGCTAAGAGTATTCTGAACACAGTAAAACATGGTCATAACATTGTAATTGTGCTGTTTTTTTACTAAATATTTATAAGATATAGTACAAGCTAATATCGCGATCAAATTTATTTATGTCCAACGGGAAGTATAACGCAATTATAGGCTATAGATTCTATGGAAATACGGACTTCATTAGAATTACCTTATTTGCAACAATAATCGCTTTTCACTGATTTTCACTAATTATTTCATATTAGCTACGTCACGGATCCCAATAAGGAATCCGAGGTGAATGAACCAATGGTAGTTAATGAACTGGATCACAACGTGACTTGGATATAATTCATTGCACAAGCGTTATCGTATTGAATTCGTATCGTAATTAATCAAAGGTAAATCTATTTTCATTTCAAGTATGATTGAAATTCTTAAAATCCAAATTATTTGAATGAAAAAATTATTTTTCATCTTTTCATTCAAGTCTATAAACTCAGACTATAAATAAGGCACCGACTGTTCTGAACATTTTGAAATATTGAATAAAAGAGGTAAAATTACTTTTCTTAGATATTGCCTTAAGATAATTTCTTTATTAACAATAAGGTCACAGTTGGACAAATCAAAGTGCTTTGTAACTCTTTGTCTTTGTGATATTCCCAAATTTTTTGTTCTCTTTTGTTATTACTAAAACAATGGACAATCAAATTCAAATAGCTTAATTTTAAAGACAGCTTTTTAGTTATCAAGGAAATCCCTTATAAATGTGAAAAACCTTTGCCAGAATTGGAATTACAGATATAATTTATTATGTTCTTTAAAACTTTTATTTATTAGACTTTTTCTGCTTAATAAAATTAAAATAAATTTTTAAAATATTATATGTAATTTAATTAACTTATTTTGTCTTGAAACCTCATCTTAGTATAAATGTATTAGATTTTAATGATGTACTCGTAATAGTTAAAATATGACTAATTAAATAACCGTAATGTAGAAATAAACTGTAACATATATATTAAGAGAGATGGAAAGATTCGTCTCTCCTTTGCTTTTAAAACGAATGTATGTTAATTTATGTAACTATAATGTATTGGGATGGGAAGAAACTAACACAGTATGTTTAAAGCAGTAGTCTTCCACTAGGTTCCGGTCAAAATACTTCACACTCAATCACCGTCAGCTCTTCTTGCACGTTCCCGCTGGAGACAATTACAGATTTGCAACACCCTTCTTAAATGTGTGTTGTTCATTCTTTTTATTTTGGATGGTAATGTTATTTGCATTTATTATTTAACATAAGGTTCACCAGTAATGCATTATTTCAAAATTAACACTTCTTACATTATTTAAATGTTTAATTATTGTTGTGTTTTATTCTTGTCCTGAGAATGAAGCATCTTTAAACTCATATAGAATTGTTAATTTTTCATCTTTATTTAGATACAGTTTTTTTATTAATAATTTGTATATGTCCTGTGAAGGTGCTAATTTTAACACCGATTCTTGCAATTTACTTATATCAATAAAATAGTGATTGAGTAAGATCGGTATTGGTCATTTCATTATATTAATTACTGAGATGTTACAGATCTAAATGCTCTTTTTTTTAATTAAACTTATCATAGGATTTAATTCATACTGGGTTTTCTGTTCTTATGTCCGCCTGGTGTAAACAAAGTGTAATCAGTAATTTTTGGGATCGATTTTCATTTGCACCATTCTCTGACGATTTGATATGCTGAGACATTTGTTTTAAGGAACAATCCGCAGCTAAATCTAAAATTCAGACCTGAGTGAATCTCAACGAGCAGGAGTGGTTGTTAAGTTCAATGAGAAGTATTCTATTTTCCGTTTTTAAGTACAGTACACAATCTCTGATCTTGAAATACTCTCAATATTATAAAACTCGCTCATTATATATTCTTTTCAAAACATTGTTCTCTACTTGTCTCTCAACCTACGTCATTATTACTCAAAGTAGACTACCAGTCGTTTAATTCACCGACTTCATTACAACTCCTGTTGTTTTGTCCTCCAAACATCTACACATCTTAGCAATTCCCTTAGAACTGGTTCGTAGTCTTTTTATCGGTTTATCAGTACGTTGATATGCCGTACTCTAAATTTATTGTTTTTATATTGAATGAATGAATGAAATGAATGAAAAATTTCTTTATTGTTTTCAGTTGTACATTTTACATACAGTAGATCTTAAACTAAAATCAACAATAAAGCCCGAGGTAACAAAATACCTATCTAAAATATTCTATCTAAAGCACGATTATTCCCACAGGCTGACACAAAGGAAAAGACGGGGAAGCTGTCAAGTGTCAAGAGGAAGTTGTAGTGACTGGCAGAAGACGTGATTGTTGTACTCTTTTGTCACTATCGGAAAGGTTTCCGCGCCTTTCACACTGTTGAAAATGCACTGTTACCACTGTTTAGAACAATATAGCAGACTCTTCCTCGTCTTGACTGGTATTTTATAAGGACATTATGCTGTCATTAGCACCTGCTGCATGATTCTCAATATTGAATGAAGATACAATTTATTAATACAAAAGTATTTTAGAACCTGTTAGGCAATATAAAGCTTATACGTGATAACCAAACCACATAGCTACGTGATACTGTCGGTGATAACTTGTGTCAATTCTGTAGGTTTAAAACTAGTTTATTGCATGTATTTGCCATACTTATTATATTAAAAGTAGGTTGAATAGCTTTATTTGAATCTTGTATGTTTAATGCGTGTATAAAATTAGAGCTACGTTACATTATTATATTAATATGCAAAAGACAGCCCTCAGTCACTCACTCACTTTTAATCAACTCCAAATATAAAATGAAAATTGAAATTTGGGATACATTTCGAACATCCATTGGGGTTAAAATGGGTTGCAACATCAAGAATCGTATTTTATTTAGAAACTTTTTATTTCCTACAATGATGAAATTTCACACTTAAAGATAAGAAACATAAAAAATCTGATCTCAACAGTGACGACCAGTTCAATAGAGTTTAAAGCCCTGTAGGAACTATACGTCTTTTTTATTAAATGATGGCATTTCGCAGTGGCGATCCACTGAACCAATAACAGATCAAGTCTCACAGCCTCTGGCAACACTAAGCCACCACTCTGATGGCCTCACCTTCACTTCAAAAATAATTCTTACGATATACATTTGCAGTAAATAGTTTGATATACATGTAATAAATATTGTTTTTCATATACAGTGAGTGTCCAAGTAAGTAATTCATGTACGTGTACAGTACGTGGATATGTAGCATACTACCAATGTAAACTTTGATTTTACTTGTAACACTGTGATAAATTAATCATCAATGGTAAACCACTAAGCTGGAATGGAGCATCGTGCAAATATGTTTATCTTCTCGTTAATAAGTTACAATTTTATAAGGATATATTTTTAATTCAAACATAACCATTGGTTATACTGGCTACCACAGTTTACCTAATGTGATCAAACTTAGTGCATTATAAAAAATGGAAATCTGAAAAGTTGTATTTTAAATTTATAGTCGCTTAAATAGCACTAGAACATTTTGAAAGGTATGTGCCGCACAACAGTCTTCACTGAGGGTATACGGAGAGTCTATGGATAATTTAATTTGCGAGATTTCCTGTGGATAGACACACCATGAGGCAGAAAAACATTTAAATACTTTCAGAAAGAGAAATTGTGCCAAAATTTTGAGTGAATTTTCAATAATACTCAATTGAATTTTCATGACTGACACTTACTCTTAACGAATTCTATTTTCCATATGAAGACATGACAGTTCATGAAACAATCAGTCAGTATGTTCGAGATGTCATAGTTATATTAATTACAAAATACTGATTTATTATGAAGGAAACAGGATTTTCTGAACATTTGACAACGTTCAGTGGAACAAGAAATCAGTAACACTACGTTTCGAGATCTACAATCTGATCTCTTCATCAGGTAAAGAAGAGATAGAAAGGAGGTAAAGTAGTTCTTTACCTGAAGAAGAGATCAGATTGCAGATCTCGAAACGTAGTGTTACTGATTTCCTGTTTCACTGAACGATGGCAAATGTCCGGAAAACCCCTGTTTCCTTCACAATCCTTCTATCGTCAAAAATAACGAAGTACGTACAGTGATTTCAACTTTTGTAACGTCCCTTCACAAAGTAACAAACTGAAATAAGGATGAGGGAGGAGATGGCGACGCAAAATGTTCATACAAGTTTTCGATTACATTCTATAATGTATAAACAATTTTAATTTTTGTTGATACTGTTTTCCACTCCTTGGATGTAATACTTATGGATCAAATTTGTTAGTAATTTCTTGTATTGATTCTTGAGTGGTTTATAGCATACAAAAGCAGTGGCCATATACTAGAAGAACCAAAAGATCAACATTTAGAGACGAGAGGTTTTTAAAGAGAAAACAAATAGTAATGGTGTAGTATAAATCATTTTATACTTTTTTTATCCTTAAGTTATAAATTCAGATTGAAGAACTGACTTGCATAGAAATATTTATAACAAGATTTTTTCCACAGGCTGAATCATTGTATAAGACGGAGGGTCTCTCATGCGTCAAGAGGATGTTGTAGTGACTGGCAGAAGACTGTTATTTTTTGTCACTATCGGAAAGGCTTCCACGCCTTTTACGTTTTTGGGATAACTGCACTGCTGCAACTGATTGAAACGAAATATTTTAACTTTTTACTGGTATATTATAAGGGTATTTTCTGCCAGTAGCACTTGTTTCATAATTTAAAATATTGAATTGAGGTTACAGTAATTGAAAGAATTATTTTTAATACTGTTAGTAATATAAAACTGAAACTTGTTCATAAAAACTAAATTATATTAGTAAAGAAAGTTTCTGGTAATAATATTTTTCATCAGTATATACTGGGTGTATTAAAAGTCCCATCCCCTCTATTAAAGTTATTATGATTATAGGATGGAGTGATTTACTTTAGTTGATATTATTGAGGAGTTTTTTTGATAAATGAAAATATTTTACTCTTTAACCAAAATTATTTTGTATTTTGGAGGAAATTCAGAATTTTTAAATAGGGACCCCTAGCAATTGACACCTAGTTTTAAAGATTGTCATAAAAAGAAACTTAATGACCCTCTAGAGGGCTAAAGTTACTCTATCGAATTCGTAGGCCGATTAAGTTTTAACTGTTGTACGAACCCATACAATTTAATATACATTTAAAGTTATTGTAACACAGATAAAACACTAGTTATGTTAAGAACTTATGAAACGAAACCATAAAACAAGTTATTAAAAAAATAAAAAAAATATCATCAACCTTTATTAACATAGAATTTATTAGCTTTTGCTTTTACTGACCGAGGCCCATTGGGAAGTCATGTGAATACTAATACCTGGTTTTTCCATTTCATCTCTTATTGGTTAGCAGTTGGTATGTAAGGCACATTGATACCAGTTACTGTGTCGAATTGGACACTATGGTCTCAACACTTAAAAGAAAACAAAAGCATTGACATGAATATCGAACGCCCACTGGATAATAGTTTTAACTGATAATAGTCTATACTTTTGTTTTTAATTTCCTACTGATCTATTACTATGAAATTTGACACACATGTGTATTAATTACGCCTAAACACACTGCTGGTACCGGAGATAACTTAGATAGGAATAAGTTTCTAATGGCCAAAACTTTTCGGAAATGTCTTTGACTGGAAGTAGATTAAAACGGTCAATAGTTATTCGCCTTTTGACTGAAGTAGACTTTTTTGACAAATCTAGATACCTGGTTTCTTGATCTGTACACTAAGAGTAACGCTACGAGGGTACCTGAATGCATAGACAGAAAATATTTTACTGTGGAAGGAAGTAGACATTGTTGCCTAAAGAAGAATTTTCAGGCACATTTATTGTGTATTGTTGTGATCAGGGCAAAATGCAGACACTAATTATGGCAACAATAACATCATATATTTTTGTAAACTATAATGACAGGAAGTAGTATGTTTTGCGCAAATGAGACTTTTCAGACCACTGTATGTTTTAACTGGGGCAACAAGGCAAGCGTTACAATGGAATCGGAAATAACTTAGAACGCAATTATATTATTTTTACTGTAAGTATACTCTTTTGGATCTAAGAAGACTGCTATGACCCATGTATGTATACATTTTCTTATATCGGCAAAAATTTAAACGCTACCAAACTCCGAATATACTTTAAACTGAAAGTAAAATCCAATGAAAGGAAGTAGTCATTTTGAAAAAGTAGGCTTTTTAGACCAACGTATTATATTTTATTATTTAAGAAAACAGTGCAAATGCTACTAGAGCACAGGTATTGATATTTTGAAACTTTAGTTTACCATGCCTTCCAAAAGCATAGATATTTTATTCATAAACTTAATTCTTGGATTCAACACATGTTGTCTTCCAATGTTTTAAACATGACGTCTAAATAAGACAAACATGGTTTTAATACATTCGGATGATACGTCTGACTTAGACAATCGTGACGTACGTGTGAAATTTACTACTTATAGGAAAACCTTTCACGGTAAATCAGCCCTAATCCAAGACAAATAGATGAAAATCGACAAACAATGTTAGAAATAACCCCTTCCCGATCTTGGTTCCTGGACTTCTACTACAATGCGTTACATAGAGCATATCGATGGCACGGGTTAGTTTCAATATTAAATAGTTTAAGTTGTTATATTAAGATGTCATAAAATGAATATAACAGATTCACTTAAAAATTTCCCAAAAATAATATACAGTAAAGGAAATACTAGACTCATTATAACCAATACATTGTCATCGAGCTCCGATTTTCCTCTTTAAATTAAATAATACACCTCGAAACACAATACATCTACATTAAATGATACACCTCTTAGTGCTAAAGAGGTTTGTTGTTCTTTCTTTAATTGAAAAAGAAGTGGAAACAGAAGACAATTCAATTAAGTCAAAGACATCTCGTAAGTTTACCTGGAGTTGGTAAACTTCCCTTTATGTTCTAAACTATGACCTTTTAGCACGAACCAACGCTTCTCTGCTTATAAATGATGATAGTAATATAGTAGTTACTGAAAAAATAGCATAAATGTATGATGAAAAAATAGTAACTTAAAGTTAAGTCCGGAATCAGCTCCTATAAATTTAAGTTGTAAATAAGAGCGTACAGAACACTCAAACTTCATCAGTAGATTGGTTATTTGAACTTTTTAGTAAGTTAGTATCTTACTTTCACCTTTACTAGTGTGATGTGTCATTGTAATTATCGTACTCGTGAGTTGTGGTCGGGACTTCTTTGTCTTCTTCTCATCTTTCTGTTCTTTATTTTTGTATGTATTAATACCTGACGAAGGGGATAGATTCCAATCATCAAAACATTGTTTTATACCTTTTCTAACATATAGCGATGGCAAATGTCCAAAAACCTGTTATCCTTTTAAACCTTCCATCGTCAATAACAATCTATAAAAAATTAAAAAGCATATAGTTTTAAATTCAATATGCTTAAATTATAGTGCTTTTAATTGTCAAACTATATAATTTAATTACAGTAGTCTGTATTAAGATTATATTTGTGGTGAAATTAAATATACAGAGAGGAATAAGCAATATATTTTATTGCATATGTTTGTGAAGTTCAAAAATATTTATTAAGATTTATTGGTATAAGTGTATTCGTCGATCAACTAGTGTGATTTAACTTTTACTACCAGAAAATGACTTTTGGTTTAGTTATATTGATTAAAGTACAATTAATAATACAGAAATTACATATAAACAATAATAGAATTCACCTTAATCAAACTAATTCCATAAAAAGGGAAAAAACAGAACTCAGTGTAGTGTTACCCGTACTTAGCGGCGTTTGTTGTCAGAGTTTAGTGTACTGCGGTTGCGGCTCAAACCACAACAACCCCTAATGATGTTGATACACCCCCATATGAGTTTGAAACTTCCATTTAGGTTTCCTGTTAATCATATGATCTTAAACTCAAACATGTAATAAACCAATCCGATTTTTCAATCAATGCAGAAAGACATTGTTGTGATTATTATCTATAATATGCAATGAAAATAATAACTTGCAACAGTGTATATTTAAAATAAAATAAGATGTTTGTCTTATTTCATGTGAAAAATACGCATTGTTGATTTGAAAAACTGACAAGTCAGTTAATTATTTCCTCATTCGGATATACATCTATGTTTTATGTATTTTATATCCATATGTTTGTATTTTTAAATGTACTGCCACATCATTTGTTTTATTAATACGCTATCCTATATTTTGCATGATTGGTAGCATTAATACTACTAAATATAAATTGAGTTAGTATTTTATTCGTAATTATAAAAAGGTTCATTTTAATGGAAAACTTGTCACACCAGAAAATATTGTGAATGAACGTCATAAATAAATGTTTATAGAACTTTTTGATATATTCGACAGGAAATTAAAAACCTGAACAATATTAATAGTAATATGTATTTAAGGAAGTACTTTACGTAACATAGAAACAATGAATCCTTTAATATTATAGGGATTTTGGAAGTTAGCGTGCTCATGACTCATGGGTTAATTTAATATTTTAAAATAAGATGATAGTAAAGTTATGTTATGACGCAAGATGAATTTTTATTATGAAATTATATTCAATTTATTAACATTGAATTTTATGCTTCAAAATATCACTCGTATTTTTCGAAAGGAAGCTTTTATTGGTAGTAGAAATGAATATGGAAATTTAAGTTAATGCTTGTTACATCAAGTGACATTCAAGCCGTAAATATAAAGCAATAGTTACAAGGAATATATAGAAATATTTATAAACCTGTTTATAAATGTTCTGTAACAAGCGCACATAAACTGTCTGACATTGCGCCTTAAAGTAATTGGAAAATAGATGGAAGTCCTGACGCAGCACGTTGACAGTGGGAGGTCTGTAAAGTTGGCAATAGTTATCCCCACAATCAACGTTTGATCACGAATCTCTGGACAAACAGGACGCGACTTTATATCTTATTGTGTCTGTGATGTAATGGCATTAAATCGTACGGCCCCTTATTATACATAATGAATAATTTTACTAATGTTAAGTTTTTCTTGGAAGCACCACTAAATTTGTCACAAATGTTCAAAAATGTTTCCAAAATATTCAAACATTTCAAATTTAAGAATTTATCTTCTCGACTAAAAGGAAATAATATGTGTTAAGATAACGTTTCTAATCTTTTCAATTGTTTTTGCTTTTTGTTTTTGCGAAGTGAACAATGTAAAATGTTCCTTAAAACCTAAAAAGAAAACATAAACTGGCATATTAAAGACGAAGGACTAAGGAATGGGAAGCCATGAGGTGTGTAAAGAAAATAGAATATCGCAAATATTATGAAGTTTAAACCTGTGTTCTTCTCCAAGAATCCACATTTTAATAATTCTGTAGATTATCCAAATAATGGAAATATAGTAGCCAAAGATTCTAGCAGACCAAACTATTTTAAAAATTTCGACGAGAAGTGTTTGGCGGCCCGTAAATATCTGGCCTGTAGTTGAATTAGTATATGTATTAACATAACAAAAATATAAATAATTCAAATGGTTTATGAATAAAAAAACATAAAGAAACTGTCTTCAAAAACCTAAAATGAATCTCATGTTATTATCATAAGAGGGGCACCTATGATAAATTTAACCACAATATTCTTAGTTAAACCTTAAAATTTTCTGTAATTGGACGGCTGTTGCGTTAGTAAATATATTAAAATAATCTACAACTAATTAATCCAAAATTATTCCTAAAAATATAAAATAGCCATGTGAGACAAGTGTTTATGAGATTCTCTAAAAACTAAAAAAATATCGTTTTCAAATTTTCATACTTTTTAGTAATTGTGCTAAATATAGACGTAAAACATTTCTTCTAATTAAAAAAAAAAAATATTTACAAACCCGTGCGTGACAAATATTTAAATTTGTTACACATTTTGAAAAATCAAACAAAGACAAACTTACCTACATACATATTTTATTCCAATACGTTATCACTAATATTAATATTGGCCTCTGGAATGAAAGATAAAAATAAGGAATCTGAAAATCACACAAAGGATAACAAATTAAATACACAATTGGTTAACGATCTAAACGTCACGATACAAACTTATAATTGTAATACCCTTGGTTAAATACCGAAAACCAGATGTAACTGTTCAACCCGCTCGGCTCTTACAATAAAAAAGTTCCGTTTGATACAATTGCTAATGTCGTTTTGTTCGTCTAAAAGGTTTTTGAATTTTCAAAGTTCAAAATTACTGGTGATATAATTTAATTTTTGAATCCCAAAAATCAATTAGCATGAAATAGATTACAGAAATATTCAATTTATTAATATTCTGAAACAGTGATTTCCCACATTTTTAGAATAATATTAAAAATATTAACAAAACCTTCGTAACTTTTATATAAGTTAATATAGTAAAGTATGAACTGGTTTGAGTATTGAATTGGATGTATTCATTCACACAAAAATATCGGACATTATTGAAAGTTTTTCTGTCAACACAAAGACACCTTGACCACACTACAAAACCAATACCACTAGAAGGCCGCCAACACTTCAACACTGGCGAGGTGAGGGCCCTTAGTCGAGTTAGGCTTTGTCCTGTCTAAACAAATTCAAACGAACACTCTGCAATATCTCTGCCATCTCACTTTGTATTTCTCGTATTTTACTGATAGGATTTTTTACAAAGAAGAATTTTTGCATCTGTGTAAATATCTAACAAAAAAATTTAATGTGTAATTATTGATCCCAATTCGAACACAAATGTTTTAATTTTACTTTTAAAAGTTTGATAGACTAAAATATCATTTAGCCGTAGAAGTTTTGTAGTAAATTCATTTAGATATTATTTTCTTTTAAAATGTGTAGTTATGGAAAGTAAAAATTAATGAAGTAATATAATGGTAAATAATTGTTGTTTGAATATTCTAAAACAGCCTGCTTTCATTACTTGTCAAATTTAAATTTAACATCTTTCTTTTACTTTGCTATGATACTAATATATAATATATGAGTTTTAATCTCAAAATTATACAAGTTAATATTTATGTACAGAATTATTTTTTTATGTTGACAATTCAGTAGTAAAGTATTTTTATTTTTTTTTTCGATTCCAAGATTATATAACATTTCAAACAGCATCAATGTTTGGTAAGAACCATTCAAGCAGAGATTGGGATTTTCGAAATAAGGTGATATTAGGAAGGGTGCGAATATAATTGGAATATGTTTAAAAGAACTAGAACTTGATATGAATTTCCCCTATTTTAATAACATTGTTTCTACTTTCCTATTGTACTTTCAAGTGTTTTGTTTCTGCGTTGTTTTGTTTTAAGTTAGAAATTTATATTACGGTACAGATGGTGATTCCCTTACGTGTGCGCACATATTTTCTATTCTTGGGATGCGAAGAAAACTAACAATTAAAAAGTGTTAACAGAAAGAATCCTTTATAAATCTATATACAAATTATTAATAATAATAAGAATCATTAATTATACAACTCCAAAACATCTTTAAGCTCCTTTTCCTTTTTCTCACCTGAACAACACATATGTTATTTGTATCATAGATTTGTCCGGAAGTCGCTAAAGTGACGTTAAGAAAGTTGCGATCAATGTACGCATTTCGGTTTTGCAATAATATGACGGCTGCCCTTAACATATACTGATTCATACGATGAATTATTATTCACAAAGCAAATCGTTCTTCACACAGTGAGTCGTTCTTCTCAAAGTGAATCGTGTTCACAAAGTGAATCGTGCTTCACACAGTGAGTCGTTCTTCTCAAAGTGAATCGTGTTCACAAAGTGAATCGTGCTTCACAAAATGAATCGATCTTTAAATAGTGAATTATTCCTCAGGCGGATGATAGGGATGATATATCACACAATTCTTTCATTTCCGTCGTTTCTGACGGTAAAGAGAATGTTTGATTTAGAGGACCAAATATACGCCGTTTAATTCTACATGAACTGTAAAACTTGTATCTAAAAAAACTTCCTTTTTAAGGGAATATTGTACAGACCAGATTGATCTTACAAGTAAAAATACTTGATTTTTATACAGTATCAACAAAGACAAACAATTACATGCAATTATCTAAGCTCTAACCTAAATCTTCCAGTAAAACATGTAAGGAACAATTTCTTTTGGTCGAACACTTGTTGACTAGAGTTGCCTCTCTACAGTGAACGCAATATATTTTAACATTTTAATTGGGTTAGCAATTTATTTTATGTTAACTAGATGTCATAAATGATAGGAAATATGGCATCCTGCTGATTATAATTTATACCTGTATAGAATCTTTCAACGAAATTAAGTATGGTTACGTTTTATGAGTTGAGACCACACAGTTGTTAATAAATACAACATAAAAGATGTGTTGACCAAAAGTCTTTACTTTATTGATACGATTTTAAATCTATAATCTAGGAACTAATTATTCGAATAATTATACTCTGCTGTACCTACTGCTACAAAATGAAGAACACATGTTAGACAATAAATTATACGTATAAGTTTAACATCAGTAAATAGTTTGTTTCAAATGTTAATTTTTTTATACCGTACGCACTTCAAGATGAGTAAAGTGCAGTTATATGGTTTTACAGAGTATTTTAGAACGATTCTATTTGAATATCTTAATCACTTTACGACTTTATCGATTGCCATATAATTGGAAGGATTATTTTTGAGACATCAATTAGAAATCAGTGTTGATTGTGTTCTAAATATGACTTTCATCCGGATGGCCAATTCAATTAAGTTATTCGCATGTGTACAGATAATCTCATTGTTTACTCAGTGGGTTTTAAAATAAAATATGGCATGCTGGCTTGTATTTGTGACTGTTTATTAATAAATATTAATTATCATTTCGATATTACAAAAAGTTGATGTAGCATTGAATAATATCATATTAAAGAGACAATTTACGTTTCTTTGTATAATTATATTATGACATACTGGCCATATGTAACAACGTGAAACTCGCTTCGTAATTCTTATAATAATAATATTAATAATAGTCATAATAATTTTATTGCTTTCGAACATGTACATGTTATAGCAATTGTTAAGCAAGATAATGGGCTAAAGTTTTGGATTCGTACATGACATCTAAGTTACTTTCATACATACATACAATGAGTTCCACCCATCCTACTTCTCGTTCATTCGAATTTCCCATCCTTTAGCAGTTGAGCCTCCTCATATCGGACATATAGCTCGTCGTTGTAGAGGTTCACGGCGATGGTTTGCTGGTTCACTGTATGGTCGTCTGGGAGATCGTATCTGTGAGGAATAGTAGACGCAATGACCCTCGCAGAGCCGAGGCGGGCGATAATTCGCCACTCCAGATGCCGGTATATGTTCTGGGACTTCCCGGTTGCTGTATCAATAATACCGGTGAGTGTAACATAACAGCTACCAGTTGGTGGCGACGCGGCGGACGTCACACCAACAAGCCTGGCTGAAGGCTTACAGAGACCACTAACTCCCATAATCAGCTGACGCGTGGCCAGATGACGCGCATGGCAGGCCCCTCGATTACAACGGTCTGGAAGAGTAAGGATGTTGTAGGCTATTTCTCATGCTGAACATTTTATGTTGATAGGGTTTAACAGTGAAACGAAATTCTCACCAGCCCCACTATATCTGTAAGAGTATTCTGACCACAATGCCCTGACAACACAACGAGTATTAAATTATATTACGCCTTTTTTAGAATTCTATGTCTCACGAGCCTCATATACGGGATTACTGTAAAAAGTATTTTGCCTGTTTTAAGCATAAGGTATTCTCTTAATTCATTATCACTATCGTTGTTTGAGCTAACTTATTATTCTCACGAACCGTGAACAGGCGCGTCCTACACTATCTTACGTTTCCTGGAATTCTCTTACAAAAATATTTTTTTGAGTGAATACGTCCCATGGTCATTGAACATGTTTCACGGTGAAGAATCATATGACGTTTATTTTCAAGTAATTGAATCCTTCTAGTGCATTCAGTAATTATGCATAATGTAAGCTCAATTACATGAGCAATATAGATATCTATCAATGGATGAGATTTTAAAAATTGTATTTCTATCTGTGCACATGATATCTCAGGAACAATCTGACCTATTTTCATAATTAACTATCATGGCAACGAGAAAACTGGAGAATAAATACATTAGTAAAAAACCGAATGCAGTTTAAGACATTTTTTAACACGTAACGTAGTAAAACATGACGTCTGACAAAATTAGCTATCATTTTAAAACTATAAGTTCCTACTTTTTTGTATAGTAATAGATATCTTTATCGGTTTCACGATGGCAGCTGTGTTTTAGGTTTACGTACTTATACAATAATATTGCATATACAAAAGAAAGTATGTTAACAAGGGTATATTCTGAGTAGTTGCAGCTAAACACTCAGCATAATTGGAACTGCCTTTTGTGCATATTACTATTTATGTACCTTAAACTTATACTGTTTAAAGATGTTGTTTTTTTGAAAATTTAAAAAAGTGTTATGAGTATCTTTAACTTTGAAAAGTCATTATGCCATAATTGTTTAGAAATTATGCCCTCCTAACTTCTTAATGCATCTACCATTACATAACTCAAAGTTATAACCACAAATGAAATAAATCCCCTTTCCTTTTGCACCGAATGGTATAATAAAACACAGTGGATAAAACTGAGTAAGTAAAGTCAATAATTGATCAGAATAAGGGTAATATCTATCTGGCTATCTGAGAAAGATTGGAAGGGGTAGAAGTGACGCTAGGAGAAGAACTCTGTATAAGACTGCTTATAGTTGCTGTGTTTGCTAAAGAGGATTAGAATTGTAAATGAATAAGAAACAATTTTGAGAGTATTATTAATTTTTAAACGAAACCTTTGTTTATTTTTAAATACCCGTAATTAGGTTTTGTCGTTGCTTTCTATGTTAGCTGTTATAAATATACATAAAAACTTAACATAGCCATTTGACATAAAAGTTAGCTTAAAAACTTTTTAATTAATTTAATACAATGGTAATTCAAAAACCTTAATGAATTGAACTATACAACAACGCAGACACACTTTTAAATACGTTATGTTTGAATTTCCTTTTAATCTTTAGAGAATCCAACGTTACAGATGTGTGAACAATTGTGTTCAAAAATGTTGTCTTCCTAACAAGACTACCAACAAATTAAAAATGTACTTCCTTTTCCTATTACGAGTGAGGTAAAAGTACCAGCTCATCCTTGCTCGAATGAACTGCTCAACGACAAGGATGATGTAATTAGAGGTTATAGATTCACTGAACAAGATCATAAGATTCTATCCAGGAGTTCCATGAGACATTCTATTTGTGTGTTACGGCTACTACTGACATCTTACCCTCTACTGTTATTTATTATTGCGTCTCTGATTATGTATTAATTTATAAGAAGATTCAGTGCTAAGATATGTTGGCGCTTGAATCGTTGGAGTTGTGCGTTTTATATCGACAAAAATTAAAAGTATATTACAGAAAACTATCAAACGTATGTTAAGTTCAGTAAAATTGAGAGTCGTATGAAATACTAAAAATGTTAAGTCAATTTGATAAAAATAAGGTAATGCTAGAGTTTTTAAAATTAAATCTTCTAAATGTTTACAAATATTGCAAGACAATTTTCATTCTAAACTCAATAATTCATATTATGAATATCTGTAAAGATGTTGTTACCTGAGTTGAAATTTATACAAAGGTTGAAAACAGTATTAACTGAAGCAACCAAATTGAAGATAATCTATTCTGTGACGTTTCTATTAATTCATTACACTTTAAAAATGTTTTAAATCTTGAAAATATAAATGTTATTACCAGGCTCTAGAATAGTGCTCCAATTTCATTTATTACTTAAACAAATTGACCACATGAGTGAATGTTGCCCAACAGCTCAATTTCCGTTCATTACAGAGAAATAATTACTTTATGCAATATGTTTAGATTATACATAATGTGAGATTTACACAAAGAACATATTATTTAAATCGTAAAATAATGCATATAAATAACATGAGTGAGCGCAGTACACGACAGGAAAGATTGGTTCAGTTAGAACATTGCTCAAGTTTTGTTTATTACCTCAAAAATGATTAGTGAGGTTTGAGTTAGTAATACAAACTTTTTAGAATGTTGCATCCAATAGATATAAACTCTTACGATATAAAATGTAAAAATCAAAATATTACAAAAATATAAAAGATTTGTTATTGAAAAAACCAAAATAAATGTTAAAATATTTAATTGGCTAGTAAATTTGTATGTAATTGCAAAATAGTTCGTCAGTATATTACTGTATCGTTAAGGAGAATTAATGTTTTGAAAAAAGCATGAAATTTACTTTATTTGTCGGTCTAGATATCAACATGTTGGATCCCACTGACCACACGACCCAGCGCTGTGGTGGGTTTAAAGCTCATTTAATCTAAATTGGTCCGCGAACTCCCCAACACGAGTGACTGTTATAACAACAGTACTGCCATCGACAACATCATCACAAACATCTGTAATGTCACGGTCTCTGTCTTGGATGCGGCTGTCTCCAATTACTTGCGCAGGAGATTGTAGTACATAAATATAAAATAGAAACCTAATAACCTCTTTAAAGAGTAAAACACCTCTCCATTTCCAAAACATTTCATATTTATTGCAAGTAATTTGAAGTCATTGAAAAATAAAGCCTGGAACGTTTTGAACCGATTTGAGAATGTCAATGGCATGTATAAGGCTTTTAATAACGGTTTTATATACTATTTATTCGTTTAGTGTCCTTTTACAAACAGGACACTAAACGAATCTAACAGGAACTAAAACGACATGGTTTAAAACCTAACAATAATAACTGGTTAACTTAAGGATTTTTCTTCTTTTGGGAAAAACTAACAATTTCACTCAATATTTGTCCAAACACAAAAAGAAAATTTCTAAAAATTTTACAGAGCATTTTGAAGTATATATATAGAAAATTTATTTGAGCTTTTAAAGACTTGAACTCTGACAAATGGTTAAACATTTATGAAACTGTTAAGAATGTAATGAATCGGCAAAAATAACTTGAACTTTTATTTCAATTAAAATTAATTAATGGAGGAATTAATGACCAATTACAAGTTGCCTTTTTCATCTTTATTTCTTCTGTGGTCTCAATTAATTCGTCAATTTCAGAGCTTCCATCCCATGTAATTGATGAATTGATGTTAGTGGACCGGTTGCATCAATGAATCTGGCGCCTGTATATGTAGAACAGTTGGCCCGTGTTATACAAGGGCTGAACTTAAAAAATCGTATGACACTAACAGGATCGTCAGTTTAGTTACTCAAACGTTGCTGCAGGCACATTTTGAAGACACTCACACAATGCATATATATTTCATCTGCAACTTTCCCATATCTACTGAAAACAGCTAGGATAATTTCTATGTAAAAAAGACGATCCTAGCAAAAATATCATATAATTTAAATTATGCTAGTATTCAGCGAAAGTTTTAAAAATTTGTTCAGTAAAAGATTTTAAGGCTTTCTAGAAAATAATGAAATTGTAAATTTCAAAGTTTACCTCAAGGGTTCTATTCTTCAGACTCTAGCTTACATCTGCAGACTCAACTGAGTGATCCAGCATGGTGATCTGATTCAGTATTGACATTATTTGAAACTGATTTCGTACATTCAGTATGATAATGATATGAATTTGAAACCTACAACTATAAACAAATATTATCAGATTCTGCCTAAGAACACGGGAATTTACAAGGCATCCTGGTATAATCGTGGATGATGTCCTTTTAGAGGAAACTGGATCTACTAAATTCCTGGGGATGTACGATGATCGAGGTCTAACCTAGGAGGATTATGATGACAACATATTATGTGCCTGAGTTACGTCTGACGTGCTTTCCTTTCAAACCCTATCAAAAGGCTAGCAAAAGACTATCCCCCTAAAGTCTTACTGCCATACTTTGGAATCATATATCCTATTTTGGCCTAAGGATTTAGACTATGGGGGGAGGAGGGTACTGCGTACTGTGTCAAACACAAGATTGAATCTGTTTTCAGGCTTCAAATAAAGGTTAACAAACAGTTTGAATCATTTTGATTTATAAACCAAATTGAATAACGCTTCTAAAGTTTTTTACTGAAATTTTATACGTTTTATGAAGTCAGAATCCACCCAAAGTTTTTCCCGTAACATTTACAAGGCAAAACAAAGAAAAATATGTTTATTTTATATCTCTCGCCTCGACATTTAGAATTTTTGGTCCTACTAATATATTTGGCCACTGTCTTTTTATCAATGCCTTATGTATCACTCATCAATACAGGAACCTGTTTGACGTACTAACAGAGTTGATCCATAAACAACACACTTATTGATTTGGAAAAAACAAAAATTCAAAAGTGTGTATACGTTATAAAAACTTGTAATACTATAACGAAAATATATAGAAGAAACTAATTCATGTAAAACGCGAAACTTCCTGGATATTTCGCGTTGCCATCTCCTATCTCATCCGTATTGCAGTTTCTTACTTTGTAAAGTGACGTTAGAAAAGTTGAAATCACTGTACGTGTTCCGTTTCCCAACGACAGTGGCTAGCTATGGCTGTCATAATGCGTGTCTTTTGCTGTTATCATCCCTTTTGTAAGGTTGACAGAATTAGTGGTTCCATAGACCAGAATAAAACACAGATCAGTTTTATATAGGTTGCTAAACTTGTACAAAAAAGTAATTGGGACTCTTTAAGAAAATTAAGTTGGTCAAATTGATCTTTCAGTCTTGGTAATAGCTTCAAGGACAAACAATTAAATAAAACTATTTTCTCTTGCGGGTTATTGAACTGTGTATCTATAAAATCTCCCAAAAATTTAAATAATTTTGATTTTAAAAATAACATTGTAAAATTGGTAATAAGAATTGTAACAAATATTTATTGGGAAAACACTATAAAGATTCCATTATACCAACTATATTCTTTAATATACGAAAAGCTCATCAAAATAGTTATAATAACACATTATGTTTAGATAATCATGAATATCGATTCGTGATTGGATTGTGATGGTGGCTACTTATTATACTGCAAGTCGCCAATTTCTACCAGAGTCAGGTGTTAGACGGTGTACTAAATAGAAGGTGAACTGGAGCTTAGCTAAATATCCGTACTAAATCAATCCTTCAAACCATAGTTACGTTATGTGTAGTAGTATCGGATGCCCCGTTGTTCTTACCGATGGCGTCCAAAACTTCGTCATAAACTAAATTTAGAGGCAATGAGAATGAATACATAAATCATCTAGATTACACCAGGAGGAGTAAAGAGTTCGATGTGAACGTCTTCTTCATCAAGCTTCTATTGATCTTTCCAAATGGACGACGACTCAATTCCTAGCAATCAATCTGTGCCAGTTTTATTAACCAGATGCTGCACTAAAGGAGACTCGGTTGCTACGTCATAATTTTCAATTGTGTCAAAACATCACAGTATACTGAATTGTGCACCTGTAGAGCGAATGGGAAAACCGTATTATATAGATTACACTAGGAGGAGTAAGGAGTTCTTGATGAACGTCTTCGTCGACGATCTTCTATTAATGTTTTTGAAATTGACAAGGGCCCAGTTCCTAGGAGTCGATCTGTGCTAGTTTCAGATTTCAGACGTGGCACTAAGTGGGGGGATGAATGGAATTCGCATTATATATTTTTACAGCTTGTTATTCTGGAGCTAAAGACTGGATTACAGCAATTCAGACTTTGCCAGTCCGATCTTCTAAATCAAATTTATCAGAACAATGAACACTTTTAACCCGAGGATATGGGACCTCATGTTGGGATCAGAGTTTTAAACAAACGTTCAATCGTATAGGTGATAGAACACCAGGCACCGTTACATCCAAGTTCCATTTCTAACTTAAGACGAAATGGACGAGTTGTACATTGCTAAGAGTATTCTGAACAACAGTAAAAAATAGCCATAACATTGTAATTGTGCTGTTTTTTTATTAACAATACATGAGATATAGTACGAGCTAATATCGCGATCAAATTTATTTATCTCCAACGGGAAGAATAACGCAATCATAGGCTTTAGATTCTATGGAATTACGGACTTCATTAGAATTACCTTATTTACAACAATAATATCTTTTCACTGATGTTCACTAATTATTTCATATTAGCTACGTCACGGATCCCAATAAGAAATCCGAGGTGAATGAATCAATGGTGGTTAATGAACTGGATCACAACGTGACTTTGATATAATTAATTCCACAAGCGTTCTCGTATTGAAATCGTATCGTAATTACTCAAAGGTAAATTTCTTTTGATTCATTCAAGTATGAACGAAAATCGTAAACTCCAACTTCAAATTATTTAAATGAACAAATTATTTTTCATCTTTTCATTCAAGTCCATAAACTCAGACTATAAATAAGGTAGTGACTGTTCTGAAACATTTTGAAATATTGGATAAAAGAGGTAAAAGTATTTTTCTTAGATATTACCTTAAGATAATTTCTTTATTAATAATAAAGTTACAGTTGGACAAGTTAAAGTGCTTTGTAACTCTTTGTCTTTGTGATATTCCCAATTTTTTTGTTCTGTTTTGTTATTACTAAAACAAAGGACAATTAAATTCAAATAACTAAATTTTAAAGACAGACTTTTTAGTTGTAAAGGAAATCCCTTATAACTGTGAAAAACGTTTGCCAGACTTGCAATTATAGATATAATTTATTATGTTCCTTTTAAACTTTGATTTATTAGAATTTTCCATCATAATTTTTAAAAGATTTATGTAATTAAGTTCACTGATTTTATCTCTAAACCTCATCTTAGTATAAATGTATTAGATTTTAATGATGCACTCATAATAGTTAAAATATGACTAATTAAATAACCGTAATGTAGATATAAACCGTAACATATATAAAGAGAGATGGAAAGATTTGTCTCTCCTTTGCTTTTGAAACGAATGTATGTTTATTTAAGTAACTTTAATTTATAGAGATGGGAAGAAACTAACACAGTATGTTTATAGCAGTAGTCTTCCACTAGGTTCCGGTCAAAAATACTTCACACTTAATCACCGTCAGCTCTTCTTGCACGTTCCCGCTGGAGACAATTACAGATTTGCAGCGCCCTTCTTAAAGGTGTGTTGTTCATTCTTTTTTTTGGATGTTAATGTTATTTGCATTTATTATTCTAACATAAGATTCACCATTAATGTATTATTTCAAAAATACCACTTCTCACATTATTTAAATGTTTAATTCTTTCTTTACTCATTATTGTTGTATTTCATTCTTGTCCTGAGAATTAAGCTTCTTTAAACTCATTATGCTAGTGAAATGTATAGTAATATTAATTTTTCATCTTTATTTAGATACAGTTTTTTTATTATGACTTTTTGTATGTCCTGTGAGGGCGCTAATTTTAACACCGATTCTTGCACTTTACTTAGATCAATGAAATAGTGATTGAGTAAGATCGGTATTGGTCATTTAATTATACTAATTACTGAGATGTTCAGATCTAAATGCTCTTTTTTTAATTAAACTTATCATAGGATTTAATTCATACTGGTTTTTCTATTTTTATATCCGCCTGGTGTAAACAGAGTGTAATCAGTAATTTTTGGGCTCGATTTTCGTTTGCACCATTCTCTGACGATTTGACATGCGGAGACATTTTTTTGAAGGAACACTCCGCAGCTAAATCTAAAATTCAGACCCGAGTGAATCTCAACGATCAGGAGTGGTTGTTAAGTTAAATGAGAAGTGTTCTGATAGTGTCATTCTCACAATAAAGGGCATATCTATGTCTATAGGCTGATGCTTTCCACGAGTGCCTGCCTTAGAAAAAGAAGAATGGTTTCGTAAGAAGTAAGCAGCGAATTTCTGTCCTAATAATTTATTTCCTGTTTCAATACTTTCCTGCAACCTCCTATTTTCCGTCTGTAAGTACAGTACACAATCTCTGATCTTGAAATACTCTCAATATTATAAAACTCGCTCATTATATATTCTTTTCAAAACATTGTTCTCTACTTGTCTCTCAACCTACGTCATTATTACTTCAAATTAGACTACCAGTCGTTTAATTCACCGACTTCGTTACAACTCCTGTTGTTGTATCCTCCAAACATCTACACATCTTAGCAATTCCCTTAGAACTGGTTCTTAGTCTTTTTATCGGTTTATCAGTACGTTGGTGTGCCATATTCTTACTTTATTGTTTTTAAATTCTATATATCTATTATTCTAAATTCAGATTAAACAATATATATATATATATATATATATATATATATATATATATATATATACGTAGCATGAAAATATCTCAAACACGATTCTTCCCACAGCCTGAGACAAAGAGGAAGACGGGGAAGCTGTCAAGTGTCAAGAGGATGTTGTAGTGACTGGCAGAAGACGTGATTGTTGTACTCTTTTGTCACTATCGGAAAGGTTTCCGCGCCTTTCACGCCATTGAAAATGCACTGCTACCACTGTTTAGAACAAAATAGCAGACTCTTCCTCTTAACTCTTTACTGGTATTTTATAAGGACATTATCCTGTCATTAGCACCTGTCGCATGATTCTCAACATTGAATGAAGATACAATTTATTAATACAAAAGTATTTTAGAACCTGTTAGGCAATATAAAGCTTATACGTGATAACCAAACCACATAGCTACGTGATATTTTCGGTGATAACTTGTGTCAATTCTGTAGGTTTAAAACTAGTTTATTGCATGTATTTGCCATACTTATTATATTAAAAGTAGGTTGAATAGCTTTATTTGAATCTTGTATGTTTAATGCGTGTATAAAATTAGAATGCTACGTTACATTATTATATTAATATACAAAAGACAGCCCTCACTCACTCACTCACCTTTTAATCAACTCCACATATAAAATGAAAATTGAAATTTGGGATACATTTCAAACATCCATTGGGGTTAAAATGGGTTGCAACCTCAAGAATCGTATTTTATGTCGAAACTTTTTTAATTTTCTACAATGATGAAATTTCACACTTAAAGATAAGAAACATAAAAAATCTGATCTCAACAGTGACGACCAGTTCAATAGAGTTCAAACCCCTGTAGGAACTATACGTCTCTTTTTATTAAATGATGGCATTTCGCAGTGGCGATCCGCTGAACCAATAACAGATCAAGTCTCACAGCCTCTGGCAACACTAAGCCACTACTCTGATGGCCTCACGTTCACTTCAAAAATAATTCTTACGAGGTACAGTTGCAGTAAATAGTTTGATATACATGTAATAAATATTGTTTTTCATATACAGTGAGTGTCCAAGTAAGTAATTCATGTACGTGTACAGTACGTGGATATGTAGCATACTACCAATGTAAACTTTGATTTTACTTGTAACACTGTGATAAATTAATCATCAATGGTAGAACCACTAAGCTGGAATGGAGTATCTTGCAAATATGTTTATCTTCTCGTTAAAAAGTTACAACTTTAAAAGGATATATTTTTAATTCAAACATAACCATTGGTTATACTGGCTACCACAGTTTACCTAATGTGATCAAACTTAGTGCATTATAAAAAATGGAAATCTGAAAAGTTGTATTATAAATTTATAAACGCTTAAATAGCACTAGAACATTTTAAAAGGTACGTGCCGCATAACAGTCTTCACTGAGGATATACGGAAAGTCTATGGATAATTTAATTTGCAAGATTTCAACTTAGATTAATCTTTTTTTTTTTTTTTTTTTTTTTTTTTCCTTTGGGGATATTGGGGTGGATTCCTAGATCCTCACACGTCAACCTGAGCTTATTATGTGCCCCTTTGATGTTAGAGGGTAAGCCTATCTTCGTGCCCTTAATTAGGCTAAGAAGCTTTTCCCCGATACTAGCATCTGGGTTCGTCGCCTGGTTGTTTATCACCGAAAAGAGCCCTTCTCCTTGCTCCCAGTCTCTCACAGTCCAGTATTATGTGTTTTGCAGTCTCTTCAGACTTATTGCAGAGTCTACACTCCGAGTCCTCATTTCGTAAACCTAGAGTGTTTAGGTTGTTTCCTGAAGTGGCCGTGTCCAGTGATCAAGGCAATCACTTGCTTAAACCCGATCCCTCCCCAGCCCCATCAGCCATCTGGTGAATCCGGAGCTAGAATCGGCAAGCAGTCTTTTGCCGAGTGCTTGTCCTTGGTGACTCTGCCACCGCAAGCGGTTTGTGTCTTCCTGGACCATTTGTTTATACTTTGATAAGCGGCTGACTTGCTTATACCACAACTCGGTTCTGGACCGGTGTATGGCATGCTTGCTCCGCTTTTGGCAAGCCTGTCGGCGCATTCGTTGCCACCTATGCCTGTGTGGCCCGGGTACCCAACCAAGACGCACACAGTTGCGTGGATCCAAGCTTGCAGAGAGTGTTAAAGCACTCCCAACACAAGCTTGGATGAAATGCTGTTAGAGTCAAGAGCTTTAAGAGCTGCCTGACTGTCTGACATTATACAGATGTTCATTTCCTGGTACCTTCTGGTGAGGCCTAGGTTGGCACAGGCTAGGATACCATAGATTTCGGCTTGAAATATGGAGCAGTTCCGACCCAAACATGCCGCTAAGGGCAGTTCTAGGGGATTGACTAAACACTCCATATCCAGTTCTACTCTTAATAAGCGAGCCATCCGTGTGTACCAGACAAAGCTCTTTCTTATTGTTGGGATGTTATCTTGCGATTTCCACTCATCTCTGGAGTAGAAGTCAACAGAGAATTGGCTTATTGAATACGAACTCCGTTCTCATTGTGTCGGAGACCATTTCGAGAATAGCGCTTGGGTTTACAGCTTCAGTGATGGCGCCATGGTTCGCGTTAGACGCGCCATTCCTCCACAAGCCAGCAACCATCAGCCGATAAGCTGACTTACGCGCTTCAGCTTTTATATGAACATCAAGAGGTAGAAGTCCTAAAGCCACCTCGAGGGGTCGCTGAGGGGACTGCTCCTGAATGCTCCGGTTACAAAGATTGTGCCAAGCCTTTGTAAGCTTTCAAGCTTGGCTTTGGCAGTTAACCTGATTCACCTTTGTCCACCAGACTAATGAACCATAAGTGATTTGAGGCCTTACAACTGCTTTGTAAAGCCATTAGTGCTATATGGGGTTTTACGCCCCATGAGGATTCCTGCAAGTCTCCTGGACGTCATGAGCGCCCACTTTGCTTTGTGCAGGATATTATTAAGATGATCATTCCACGTAAGCTTATGGTCTAGAGTCAGTCCTAAATATTTGACTGTCTTTGACCACTCCAGCTGAGTGGATGCGAGTTTCAGCCTAGAAAGAGACTCTAGGTTCTTTTTTCTAGTGAATGGTATACAAACTACTGTCTTAGAGGGATTTACTTTCAGTCCCTCTCCCTGACACCAGTTGTGTACATGTTGAAGGTTGGTATTCATGATATCAACAACAACATTTGTGTATTTTCCCTGTACCATAAGGACTATGTCGTCTGCATATCCTTGGACATAGATTCCGTTGTTAGTAAGGTCCTCAAGTAGACCATCTACTACTAGGTTCCACAGTAGAGGTGACAGGATGCCTCCTTGAGGACATCCCCTTGTGGGTGCGATCACAAGCGATACTTCATTGAGATCGGGCCCTAGATTAATCTTAGTAACGCCTAACATATGCTACGGTAATTAGCGTCTGTGTAAGGGCGACTGCTGTTAATCTGCATCAGTGCGTCCTCATTAAACTTTGATGAGTCGTTTGGTCTGCAGTTACCAGTAAACAGCTTGCAATAACCTTATTTAACTTACGAGGTACGAATTCAAGTTATGACACGTGTATTTGTAAGTTGTATTAATAAGAAACAAATAAAAGTCAAGGTTGAAATGCTGTAGATTGAGCTTATATTGGTCACTGTTAACTTAGATGAAAAACATAAAACCAATATTTAAGACTTTTTATTGTTTTGTGAGGCCTTTCGACAGCGAGGCTATCTGATGAAGAAGATAGCCTCGCTGTCGAAAGGCCTCACAAAACAATAAAAAGTCTTAAATATTGGTTTTATGTTTTTCATCTAAGTTAAAAGTCAAGGTATTTCACTTTTATATTTCGGACGGAAAAACTTATGATTAAGAATTATTTAAATTTATAATGTAGTTTATAATAACATGGAATGCAATATATAGAAATGTCAGGTGAATTATTGGTTCATATAAAAATTGTGGGTACGTGACACTAAGTGTCGCGTAGGTTGCATGCAAAATCTATAACTCATTTAACTCTCGACTCTATGTCCTGCGGGTAGACAGACTGACTAAAAATCATATTGGAAATAAATGACAAACGATTGTGTCTAGCTAAACTCGATGGTTCCAGATGCACCATCATGGAACACATTCTTATTTATGTAAATCTTTCTGGAAACATATTGCTACATAATATATTCACATGCTTGCTCTTTGAAGTGGATTCTATACCAATGATCAAACAATAAAGGTTTCGGTGAGCTATAGAGGGTGGTGCAACATAAGAATATGCTGAAATGAAATCTTCTCACAGACTGTTATTGTTGTCATGTTTACACAAAAGCTATGGGTTACATCATGGTTATAATATATATATAATTTTTTTTCAATAAACATTGAATCATAAAATTACTTGCTCCCCCGGGACTCTAACCCGGATCTCTCACTTTCTGGGTGAATAAGCTACGATTACACCACAGAGCAGTTACTTTTTATGATTAAATTATTTTGTATTTGGCCGTATCTGTCACATATGCGTTTACATAACCAAAATAACATATGATCGAAAAACCAAACACCTGTAAAACTACTTTTATTTACTTTAATTAATTTTGTATAAGTAGCAATAGCCGAATTTAATTTTTTTCAATATTGTCTGGGATCGTGTTTTTCGGGATCTCTCTTCAGTTGCCAGTCAGGGGTTCCTGGTTTATTTCAACTTTCAACCTCCTTCTATATAAGAAAGGTAGTTATTTGTATATCACAGAAGAAAGTCTCTCTGAGAGAGATAAGTTTCATCTGACAAGCAGCCTTCAATCTTGTAAAACTTTTTTTATAACATGCTCCTTTAAGACTATATCTGTTAGGTGCGTTTCACAGCCGTCCATGTTCATATGGATCAATGTTATGCCATACTCAATACTATAATATAAAAGTGGCAACGATTTTTTACTTCATTCCATAACTAGAGGAAGTAAATAGATACTTTCAACATAAAGAAGTTTGGTTTATTGTATTTTAAAAAGTTTCTGTTATTGGGATTGATTTAAAATTAAAGTTTATGATAAATTTCACAGACTGAGAATTTTAACTGTTACATTTATGTTAGAAACAAATAAATACGAACTAATAATATTATATTTTTCTATATATAATTTTTTATAAGTAGCTTGGGACCCACTTCAAGATAATAGACAGTTCAATCTCCATAGAAAGTCACAAGATGTTTTACTGAAACGTATTGTTCAATGACACGTTAATTTAATACATTTTAAATGTAACTAGGAATCGAATTTAACCAAAATGCAAACAAAAATATCAAAATAAACATTAATATTTTAGATATACATTCTAGAATACGGTGAGCATTCATTTTAAACAATAACATCTGTATCAGGAGTTTGAATAATTCCTCTTGGTATTTTAATTGGTGTTAAACTTTTTCCACAGATCGAAAGGATTGTATAACGTACTGAAAGAACTATTTTCAGCGCTTTGAAAATAAGTGGTTTACATGCTAAAGTGTTGATGTTAACACTTCTTATGATATTACAATTCTAATCACTTTCAATATATTCAATAAGAATTTACATTTTCTTTAACGTACAAGCCTGAAAAAATAATCCTTGTAACGTAACATATTGATCTACACTATTATGAAACCTACTATTAAAAATTTTAATGAATTGGTAATACAAAATAAACACTATATAGAATTTTAAAGACGTGTACATTATATAAAAACAACGTTTGAAAACTACAAAGAGGGGCAGTGAAAACCATTCAATAACAGTGAATAGAAATCTATTGCTTTGAAGTTTCTTTATAAAGTAATTCTTTCTCTCTCGATTGCATATGTTGTAATATCTTCAGTCTTTTTTATTTACAAAGCTAAATAAAACGTATGGTAAGTAAAATAATTAGTACCAAAATGAAAGTTTAAATAAAAATGTTTATGTGATCAGGGTGAAGTATAAAAAAGTAGAATATTTTTACAAAGCATAAAATTTTAAAACCTCCGATTGCTAATTACTAACAGCGAATAACCTTGTGTGTTTTAATACCAAACAAATATAAATTGTTTTATTCATTGGCTGTTAACATGCAATTAAACAATCGGGATTTCCATTCTATAGCTTATTTATACCTTTATTTATTTAAGAAACAAATATACTAATTTATGTGCCATTAAAGAAAAACTCATCCCTGAAAGTGAAACGGGTTTGAAATAGGTAGAGACCGATTTCTCAAAAAAAAAAAAAGAAATATTAGTAAAGTCAATTAAAGTTCTATTGGCGAAAAAAGGTTTAAGGAGCCTAATTGCCTAACTCCGAACCAGCCAATGATTCAGAATATCTAGCTTAAAATTCCTTTTATTGGTTTCAAAGTGGCTATTATTATCAGAGAAATAAACATAAAACATTATATCTTACAGTAATACCTAATACAATCAAACATTTTACTTTGAAATTAATTTTTATTAAAAGGAATAATACTTTTACACCTTATCCCACATTTATGAATGTAGTCAATGCCTTATTTATAGCGTGTATTTATAAATGTTAATGAATAATTGAAAAATAATGTTTTTCATTAAGAAATTGTGATTTTATAAAATAAGTTTCACTATCGTATGAGAACGCTTGTGAAATGAAGTCACGTTGTGATCCTGTTAACTCTATTAACTTCCATTGATTGATTGTCTTTAGATTCCTTATTGGGATCCAAGACGTATTTAATTGAAATTATTAGTGTGTATTAGTAAAAAGCTATTATTGTTGTAGTTAAATTAATTTTAATGATATATTTCTGTATTCCCATTGAATCTATAGCCTCTAGTTTGGTTATCCTTGTCGTTGGACGGAAATAAATTTCATCGGGACACTAACTAGTACTTTTATTTCATTTATATTTAATCAAAACACAATAAAATATAGTTTAATGGATATTTTATAAAAATGCAATTTAACCGCAGTACATATGATATTCTCTTCAAAGAATGTTTATTATTAATTGCCTGCCAGTTCTTAACGTGCGCTTAAATTGTGTGTCTTAGAACTTAGACTTGGCTTAATTAGTACATGTTTTATTATATCCAGTAAATAGTATATTATTACATTCTCTTATAGCCTATTTATCTTCTTAAAGCGATGAAATCTGTCTTGAGTTGGAGCGAAGTCGATACATGCAGTATTTCAAGTTTCAACTTTTTATAGCTTCTTCGACATTAAGATTAGTAAGAAAGACAACAGGATCATATAATAATAATAATAATAATTTTATTTTCCATTCGTTAATTTACATGAATATAACATAATATGTCCTTGGAAATAATTGAAATATAATTTGTCTTAATAATAATTAAATATAATTTTAATTGAAATATGCAAACTGGGCCTAAATAATTTCCCACTTCGCACAGTACGCAGCGATCAGTTAACCTTTTGTGATTCGTAAATTCGTGATGACTAAAACGCGTTTTGCGAGTGCAGCGATGAAAACTTATTCTTTGAGGCAACGATCTGAAACCCATGCGTCGATTTGCCTGTTTAGTCTCTGATTCGTCTCTTTGACTAAGGAGTTCGTGAGTAGAACCAGCAGATTTCTCCTGCAACACACACACACACACACACACACACACACACACACACACACACACACACACACACACACACACACACACACACACACACACACCACCACCACCACCACCACCACCACCACCACCACCACCTGAGGACAAGATGGGGCTGGTAAACAATTAGCAATACCTCATCGCTGGAATGTTTTGTATGATATTTATTTATTTTTAGTACATATTGTTTTCTTCCTTGAATGTTTCTTTACCGTTTTTACGACTGGTAGGCTTTGTAGTGTGGATGCAAAAATGCAATACCTCATATTTTTTCAACTTGCACTTACCCCTAGGGTAGTTTTAGGATAGCGTGGTGTCCCGTCGTTTTCGTTCTTGACCTAGTCCAAAAGCGGTATTATTTTGTATCGCATAAAGGTGAGGAGATCATCGTAACCCCTGTCGTTTTTCTTTTAGATGTTGTAAAACCCGTTACAAGCAATTTGGAGTTCTTCAGAATGTAAACAAGGGTATTTCTCAAACAAGTGCAAACGTTTTCTCGATTTGTTCCCTATTTTTCTAACTAGTTATATTTGTTCCAATAGCCAGATACATTCCTTTTAGCCACGTGTCCGACTCCGATACCAGTGACTGTGGTTATGAGGTGATAGTGGTAACTCCAAGTGGCAGCTCACCCATAACCACAGAGGCGATCCCGTGAAAACCCGATGCAGGATCTGAGCCAGACGTAACGCTCCCCGTGTCTGGCCTGAAGGGAGAACGAAGTTTATGTGTTAGCATTCTTCTATATTAACCTTTTTCTTCTTCCGCTGATGTTGACTATTCACAGAATGTATAACCTTTTTTTTAATCTAACCATTATTAAAACTGTTCACTCCCAATTTCTTGGTACAAGTTTGGTAATGTATATATACAACTGAAATTGTGTTTTACTATGTTTCATTGAACCATTTCTGCCAAATTAGGTGCAGTACGACAGCAAGGCTAGCCACCGTCATTGGGCAACCGAAGCACGTACAGTGATTTCAACTTTTGTAACGTTCCTTCACAAAGTAACAAACTGAAATAAGGATGAGGAAGGAGATGGCGACGCAAAATGTCCATAAATATCTGTGGTTTACATGAATAGTTTCTTCTATAAGTTTTCGATTATACTATTAAAATTGTCTATAATGTAAAAACAACTTTTATTTCTGTTGATACTGTTTTCCACTCCTTGGATGTAATACTTATGGATCAAATTTGTTAGTAATTTCTTGTATTGATTCTTTAGTGGTTTATAGCATACTAGAAGAACCAAAAGATCAACATTTAGAGACGAGAGCTTTTTAAAGAGAAAACAAATAGTAATGGTGTAGCATACCTTATTATTTTAACCATTTTATGCCTTTTTATGCTTAAGTTTTAAATTCAGATTGAAGAACTGACTTGCATAGAAATATTTATAACAAGATTGTTTCCACAGGCTGAATCATTGTATAAGACGGAGGGTCTGTCATGCGTCAAGAGGATGTTGTAGTGACTGGCAGAAGACTGTTGATTGTCGTGCTCTTTTGTCACTATCGGAAAGGCTTCCACGCCTTTTACGTTTTTTGGATAACTGCACTGGTGTCACTGATTGAAACGAGATATTTTAACTTTTTACTGTTATGTTATAAGGGTTTTCTGCCAGTAGCACTTGTTTCATAATTCAAAATATTGAATTGAGGTTATATTCCGTAATTGAAAGAATTATTTTTAATCCTGTTAGTAATATAAAACTGAAACTTCTTCATAAAAACTAAATTATATTAGTAAAGAAATTTTCCGGTAATAATATTTTTGTCTGACCGAAGCCCATTAGGAAGTCCTGGGAATATCAATACCTGGCTTTTCCATTTCATTTCTTATGTGAGGCACATTGATACCAGTTACTGTGTCGAATTGGACACTATGGTCTCAACACTTAAAAGAAAACAAAAGCATTGACATGATTATCAAACGCCCACTGAGTAATAGTTTTAAATGCTAAAAGTCTATATGTTTGTTTTTAATTTCCCACTGATCTATTACTATGAAATTTGACACACATGTGTATTAATTACGCCTAAACACACTGCCGGTACCGGAGACACCTTAGACAGGAATTAGTTTCTAATGGCCAAAACTTTTCGGAAATATCTTTGACTGGAAGTAGATTAAAATGGTCAATAGTATTCGCCTTTTGACTGAAGTAGTCCTTTTGATAAATTTAGATATCTGGTTTCTTGATCAGGACATTAAGACTAACGCTACTACGGTACCTGAATGCTAGACAGAAAATATTTTACTATGGAAGGAAGTAGACATTGTTGCCTAAAGAAGAATTTTCAGGCACATTTATTGTGTATTGTTATGATCAGGGCAAAATGCAAACACTACAATGGCAACAATAATATCCTAGATTGGAAGTAAAATATGACAGGAATTAGTCTCTTTTGAGTAAATGAGACTTTTCAGACCATTGTATGTTTTAATTTGGGCAACAAGGCAAGCGCTACAATGGAATCAGAAATAACTTAGAACGCAATTATATTATTTTTACTGTAAGTATACTCTTTGGATCTAAGAAGACTGCTATGACCCATGTATGTATACATTTTCTTATATCGGCCAAAATTTAAACGCTACCAAACTCCGAATACACTTTAAACTGAAAGTAAAATCCAATGAAAGCAAGTAGTCATTTTGAAAAATTAGGCATTTTAGACCAACGTATTATATTTTATTATTTAAGAAAACAACGCAAATGCTACTATAGCACAGGTATTGATATTTTAAAACTTTATTTTACCATGCCTTCCAAAAGCATAGATATTTTATTCATAAACTTAATATCTTGGATTCAACACATGTTGTCTTCCAGTGCTTAAAAATGACGTCTAAATAAGACAAACTAAAAATCCCAACATGGTTTTAAAACATTCGGATGGTACGTCTGACTTAGACAATCGTGACGTATGTGTGAAATTTACTACTTATAGGAAAACCTTTCACGGTAAATCAGCCCTAATCCAAGACAAATAGATGAAAATCGACAAACAATGTTAGACCTAACCCCTTCCCGATCTTGGTTCCTGGCCTTCTTCTACAATGCGTTACATAGAGCATATCGATGGCACGGATTAGGTTCAATATTAAATAGTTTAAGTTGTTATATTAAGATGTTATAAAATGAATATAACAGTTTCACTTAATAATTTCCCAAAAATATAATATACAGTAAAGGAAAAACTAGACTCGTTATAACCAATACATTGTCGTCGGGCTCCGATTTTCCTCTTTAAATTAAATAATACACCTCAGAACACTCTAGTGGTAAAGAGGTTTGTAGTTCTTTCTTTAATTGAAAAAGAAGTGGCAACAGAAGACAATTCAATTAAGTCGAAGACATCTCGTAAGTTTACCTCGAGTTGGTAAACTTCCCTTTATGTTCTAAACTATGACCTTTTAGCACGAACCAACGCTTTCTCTGCTTATAAATGAAGATAGTAATATAGTAGTTACTGTAAAAATAGCATAGATGTATGTTGAAAAAATATTAATTTAAAGTTAAGTCCGGAATCCGTTCCTATAAATTTGAGTTGTAAATAATAGTGTACAAAACACTCAAACTTCATCAGTAGATTGGTTATTTGAACTTTTTAGTAAGTTAGTAACTAAGTTAGTATCCTACTTTCACCTTTACTAGTGTGATGTGTGATTGTAATTATCGTACTCGTGAGTTGTGGTAGGGACGTCTTTCTCTTCTTTTCATCTTTCTGTTCTTTATTTTGTTATGTATTAATACCTGACGAAGGGGATAGATTCCAATCATCGAAAAATTGTTTTATACCTTTTCTAACATATAGCGATGGCAAATGTCCAAAATCCTGTTATCCTTTCAAACCTTCCATCGTCAATAACAATCTATAAATAATTAAAAAGGATATAGTTTTAAATTCAATACTTTTAAATTATAGTGCTTTTAATTGTCAAACTATATAATTTAATTACAGTAGTCTGTATTAAGATTATATTTGTGGTGATATTAAATGTACAGAGAGGACTAAGCAATATATTTTATTGCATATGTTTGTGTAGTTTATAAATATTTATTAAGATATATTAGTATCAGTGTATTTGTCGATAAACTAGTGTGATTTAACTTTTACTACCAGAAAATGACTTTTGGTTTAGTTATATTGATTAAAGTACAATTATTAATACATAAATTACATATAAACAAATATAGAATTTACCTTAACCAAACTAATTCCATGAAATGGTAGAAACAGAACTCAGTGTAGTGTTACCCGTACTTAGCGGCGTTTGTTGTCAGAGTTTAGTGTACTGCGGTTGCGGCTCAAACCACAACAACTCTAATGATGTTGATACACCCCCATATGAGTTGAAACTTCCATTTAGGTTTCCTGTTAATCATATGATCTTAAACTTAAACATGTAATAAACCAATCCGATTTTGCAATCAAACCAGAAAGACATTTCTGTGATTATTATCTATAATATGCAATTAAAATAATAACTTGCAATAGTGTATATTTAAAATAAAATCAGATTTTTGTTTTATTTTATGTGAAAAATACGCATTGTTGATTTGAAAAACTGAAAAGTCAATTAAATATTTCCTCATTTGGATATACATCTATGTTTTATGTATTTATATCCATATGTTTGTATTTTTAAATGTACTGGCACATCGTTTGTTTTATTAATACGCTATCCTATATTTTGTATGATTGGTAGCATTAATATTTACTAAATACTTATATATAAATTGAGTTAGTATTTTATTCGTAATTATAAAAAGGTTCATTTTAATGGAACCTTGTCACACCAGAAAATATTGTGAATTAACGTCATAAATAAATGTTTATAGAACTTTTTGATATATTCGACAGGAAATTAAAAACCTGAACAATATTAATAGTAATATGTATTTAAGGAAGTACTTTACGTAACATAGAAACAATGATTCCTTTAATATTATAGGGATTTTGTTAGCGTGCTCATGACTAATGGGTTAATTTAATATTTTAAAATAAGATGATAGTAAAGTTATGTTATGACGCAAGATGAATTTTTATTATGAAATTATATTCAATTTATTAACATTGAATTTTATGCTTCAAAATATCACTCGTATTTTTCGAAAGGAAGCTTTTATTGGTAGTAGAAATGAATATGGAAATTTAAGTTAATGCTTGTTACATCAAGTGACATTCAAACCGTAAATATAAAGCAATAGTTACAAGGAATATATAGAAATATTTATAAACCTTTTTATAAATTATATGTAACAAGCGCACATAAACCGTCTGACATTGCGCATTAAAGTAATTGGAAAATAGATGGAAGTCCTGACGCAGCACGTTGACAGTGGGAGGTCTGTAAAGTTGGCAATAGTTATCCCCACAATCAACGTTTGATCACGAATCTCTGGACAAACAGAACGCGACTTTATATCTTATTGTGTCTGTAATGTAATTGCATTAAATCGTACGGCCCCTTTTTATACATAATGAATGTTGAGTTTTTCTTGGAAGCACCACTAAGCTTGTCACACATGTTCAAAAATGTTTCCAAAATATTCAAACGTTTCCAATTTAAGAATTTATCTTCTCAACTAAAAGGAAATAATATGTGTTAAGATAACGTTTCTAATCTTTTCAATTGTTTTTGCTTTGTGTTTTTTGCGAAATGAACAATGTAAAATGTTCCTTAAAACCTAAAAAGAAAACATAAACTGGCATATTAAAGACGAAGGACTAAGGAATGGGAGGCCATGAGGTGTGTAAAGAAAATAGAATAGCGCAAATATTATGAAGTTTAAACCTGTGTTCTTCTCCAAGAATCCAAATTTTAATAATTCTGTAGATTATTCAAATAATGGAAATATAGTGGCCAAAGATTCTAGTAGACCAAACTATTTTAAAAATTTCGACGAGAAGTGTTTGGCGGCCAGTAAATATCTGGCCTGTAGTTGAATTATTATATGTATTAACATAACAAAAATATAAATAATTCAAATTGTTTCTAAATAAAAAAACATGCAGAAACTGTCTTCACAAACCTAAAATTAATGTTATATCATGTATTATCATAAGAGGGGCACCTATGATAAATTTAACCGCATTATTCTTCGTAAAACTTTTAAATTATTTATAAATAGACGGCTGTTGCGTTAGTAAATATATTAATTAAAATAATCTACAACTAATTAATCCAAAATGTTTCCTAAAAATATAAAATAGCCATGTGAGACAAGTGTTTATGAGAGTCTCTAAAAACTTAAAAAAGGGCGTTTTCAAATTTTAATACTTTTTAGTAATTGTGCTATATTTAACCGTAAAACATTTCGTCTAATTAAAAAAATTATTTACAAACCCGTGCGTGACAAATATTTAAATTTGTTACACATTTTGAAAAATCAAACAAAGACAAACTTACCTACATACATATTTTATTCCAATACGTTATCACTAATATTAATATTGGCCTCTGGAATGAAAGATAAAAATAAGGAATTTGAAAATCACACAAAGGATAACAAATTAGATACACAATTGGTTAACGATCTAAACGTCACGATAAAAACTTATAATTGTAATACCCTTGGTTAAATACCGAAAACCAGATGTAACTGTTCAACCCGCTCGGCTCTTAGGATAAAAAAAGTTCCGTTTGATACAATTGCTAATGTTGTTTTGTTCGTCTAAAAAGTTTTTGAATCGTCAAAATTCAAAATTGCCGGTGATATAATTTAATTTTTGAATCCCAAAAATCAATTAGCATGAAATAGATTACAGAAATATTCAATTTATTAATATTCTGAAACAGTGATTTCCCACATTTTTAGAATAATATTAAAAATATTAACAAAACCTTCGTAACTTTTATATAAGTTAATATAGTAAAGTAAGAACTGGTTTTAATATTGAATTGGATGTATTCATTCACACAAAAATATCGGACATTATTGAAAGTTTTTCTGTCAACACAAGGACACTTTGACGATACTACAAAACCAATACCACTAGAAGGCCGCCAACACTTCAACACTGGCGAGGTGAGGGCCCTTAGTCGAGTTAGGCTTTGTCCTGTCTAAACAAATTCAAACGAAAACTCTCTGCCATCTCACTTTGTATTCTCGTATTTTACTGATAGGATTTTTTACAAAGAAGAATTTTTACATCTGTGTAAATATCTAACAAAAAAATTTAATGTATCATTATTGATACCAATTCGAACACGAATGTTTTAATTTTACTTTTAAAAGTTTGATAGACTAAAATATCATATAGCCGTAAAAATATTGTATTGAATTCATTTAGATATCATTTAGATATTAATTTTAAAATGTGTAGTTATGGAAAGTAAAATTAAGTAATATAATGGTAATGAATTGTTGTTTGAAATTTCTAAAACAGCCTGCTTTCATTACTTGTCAAATTTAAATTTAACATCTTTCTTTTACTTTGCTATGATACTAATATATTAATATATGAGTTTTAGTCCCAAAATTGATTCAAGTTTTAATATTTATGTACAGAATTATTTTTATATTGACATTTCAGTAGTAAAGTTTTTTTAATTTTTCTATTCCAAGATTATATAAAATGTTTCAAACAGCATCAATAATGCTTTCAATGGTAAGAACCATTGAAAGAGAGTTTGGGATTTTCGAAATAAGGTGATATTAGGAAGGGTGCAAATATAATTGGAATATGTTTAAAAGAACTAGAACTTGATATGGATTTCCCCTATTTTAATAACATTGTTTCTAATTTCCTATTGTACTTTCAAGTGTTTTGTTTCTGCGTTGTTTTGTTTTAAGTTAGAAATTTATATTACGGTACAGATGGTGATTCCCTTATGTGTGCGCACATATTTTCTATTCTTGGGATGCGAAGAAAACTAACAATTAAAAAGTGTTAACAGAAAGAATCCTTACTAAATCTATATACAAATTATTAATAATAATAAGAATCATTAATTATACAATTCCAAAACATCTTTAAGCTCCTTTTCCTTTTTCTCACCTGAACAACACATCTGTTATTTGTATCATAGATTTGTCCGGAAGTCGCTAAAGTGACGTTAAGAAAGTTGCGATCAATGTACGCATTTCGGTTTTGCAATAATATGACGGCTGCCCTTAACATATACTGATTCATACGATGAATCATTATTCACAAAGCAAATCGTTCTTCACACAGTGAGTCGTTCTTCTCAAAGTGAATCGTGTGTCACAAAGTGAATCGTGCTTCACAAAATGAATCGATCTTTAAATAGTGAATTATTCCTCAGGCGGATGATAGGGATGATATATCACACAATTCTTTCTTTTCCGTCGTTTCTGACGGTAAAGAGAATGTTTGATTTAGAGGACAAAATATACGCCGTTTAATTCTACATGAACTGTAAAACTTGTATCTAAAAAAACTTCCTTTTTAAGGAAATATTATACAGACCAGATTGATCTTACAAGTAAAAATACTTGATTTTTATACAGTATCAACAAAGACAAACAATTACGAGCAATTATCTAAGCTCTAACCTAAATCTTCCAGTAAAACATGTAAGGAACAATTTCTTTTGGTCGAACACTTGTTGACTAGAGTTGCCTCTCTACAGTGAACGCAATATATTTTAACATTATAATTGTGTTAGCAATTTATTTTATGTTAACCAGATGCCTAAATGATAGGAAATATGACATCCTGCTGATTATTAATTATACCTGTATAGAATCTTTCAACTAAATTAAATATGGTTACGTTTTATGAGTTGAGATCACACAGTTGATAATAAATATAACATAAAAGATGTGTTGACCAAAAGTCTTTACTTTATTGATACGATTTTAAATCTATAATCTAGGAACTAATTATTCGAATAATTATACTCTGCTGTACCTACTGCTACAAAATGAAGAACACATGTTAGACAATAAATTATACGTATAAGTTTAACATCAGTAAATAGTTTGTTTCAAATGTTAAATGTTTTTATACCGTACGCACTTCAAGATGAGTAAAGTGCAGAATACGTCGTTGAGCAATTAATGTTATATGCTTTACAGAGTATTTTAGAACGATTCTATTTGAATATCTTAATCACTTTACGACTTTATCGATTGCCATATAATTGGAAGGATTATTTTTGAGACATCAAGTAGAAATCAGTGTCGATTGTGTTGTAAATATGACTTTCATCCGGATGGCCAATTCAATTAAGTTATTCGCATGTGTACAGATAATCTCATTGTTTACTCAGTGGGTTTTAAAATAAAATATGGCATGCTGGCTTGTATTTGTGACTGTTTATTAATACATTTTAATTTATCATTTCGATATTACAAAAAGTTGATATAGCATTGAATAATATCATATTAAAGAGACGATTTACGTTTCTTTGTATTATTATAGTATGACATACTGGCCATATGTAACAACGTGGAACTCGCTTCGTAATTCTTATAATAATAATATTAATAATAGTCATAATAATTTTATTGCTTTCGAACATGCACATGTTATAGCAATTGTTCAGCAAGATAATGGGCTAAAAGTTTGGATTCGTTCATGAAATCTGGGTTAATTTCAATACATACGTTGCGTTCCATCCATCCTACTGCTCGTTCATTCGAATTTCCCACCCTTTAGATGCGGAGCTTCCTCATATCGGACATATAGCTCATCGTTGTAGAGGTTCAAGGCGATGGTTTGCTGGTTCACTATGTGGACGTCTGGGAGATCGTATCTGTGAGGGATAGTAGACGCAATGACCCTCGGGGCAGAGCCGAGGCGGGCGATAATTCGCCACTCCAGATGCCGGTATATGTTCTGGGACTCCCCGGTTGCTGTATCAATAATACCGGTGAGTGTAACATAACAGCTGCCAGTTGGTGGCGAGGCGGCGGACGTCACACCAACAAGCCTGGCTGAAGGCTTACAGAGACCACTAACTCTCATAATCAGCTGACGCGTGGCCAGATGACGCGCATGGCAGGCCCCTCAATTACAACGGTCTGGAAGAGTAAGGATGTTGTAGGCTATTTCTCATGCTGAACATTTTAAGTTGGTAGGGTTTAACAGTGAAACCAAATTCTCACCAGCCCCACTACATCTGTAAGAGTATTCTGACCACAATGCCCTGACAACACAATGAGTATTAAATTATATTACGCTTTTTTTAAATTCTCTGTCTCACGAGCCTCATATACGGGATTACTGCAAAAACTATCTTGCCTGTTTTAAGCGTAAGGTATTCTCTTAATTCATTATCACTATCGTTTTTTGAGCTAACTTTCTATGCTCACGAACCGTGAACAGGCGCGTCCTACACTATCTTACGTTTCCTAGAATTCTCTTGAAAAAATCCATTTTTTGAGTGAATACGTCCTATGGCCATTGAACATGTTTGACGGTGAAGTATCATATGACGTTTATTTTCAAGTAATTGAATCCTTCTAGTGCATAACAGTGTAACTATGCATAATTTAAGCTCAATTACATGAGCAATATACGAGTAGATATCTATCAATGGATGAGCTCTAAAAATATCGTATTTCTATCTGTGCACATGATATCTCAAGAACAATCTGACCTATTTTCATAATTAACTATCATGGCAACGAGAAAACCGGAGAATAAATACATTAGTAAAAAACCGAATGCAGTTTAAGACATTTTTAACACGTAACGTAGTAAAACATGACGTCTGACAAAATTAGCTATCATTTTTAAAACTATAAGTTCCTACTTTTTTGTACAGTAATAGATATCTTTATCGGTTTCACGATGGCAGCTGTGTTTTAGGTTTACGTACTTATACAATAATATTGCATATACAAAAGAAAGTATGTTAACAAGGGTATATTCTGAGTAGTTGCAGCTAAACACTCAGCATAATTGGAACTGCCTTTTGTGCATATTACTATTTATGTACCTTAAACTTATACTGTTTAAAGATGTTGGATTTTTTTGAAAATTTAAGAAAGTGTTATGAGTATCTTTAACATTGAAAAGTCATTATGCCATAATTGTTTAGAAATTATGCTCTCCTAACTTCTTAATGCATCTACCATTACATAACTCAAAGTAATAAACACAAATGAAATCAATCCCCTTTCCTTTTGCACCGAATGGTATAATAAAACACAGTAGATAAAACTGAGTAAGTAAAGTCAATAATTGATCAGAATAAGGGTAATATCTATCTGGCTGTGTGAGAAAGATTGTAAGGGGTAGAAGTAACGCTAGTAGAAGAACTCTGTGTAAGACTGCTTATAGTTGCTGTGTTTGCTAAAGAGGATTAGAATTGTAAATGAATAAGAAACAATTTTGAGAGTATTATTAATTTTTAAACGAAACCTTTGTTTATCTTTTAAATACCCGTAATTAGGTTTTGGCGTTGCTTCCTATGTTAGCTGTTATAAATATACATAAAAACTTAACATAGCCACTTGACATAAAAGTTAGCTTAAACACTTTTTAATTAATTTAATACAATGCTAATTCAAAAACCTTAATGAATTGAACTATAAAACAACGCAGACACACTTTTAAATACGTTATGTTTGAATTTCCTTTTAATGTTTAGAGAATCCAACGTTACAGATGTGTGAACAATTGTGTTCAAAAATGTTGTCTTCCCTAACAAGACTACCAACAAATTAAAAGTGTACTTCCTTTTTTCTATTACGAGTGAGGTAAAAGTACCAGCTCATCCTTGCTCGAATGAACTGCTCAACGACAAGGATGATGTAATTAGAGGTTATAGATTCACTGAACAAGATCATAAGATTCTATCCAGGAGTTCCATGAGACATTCTATTTGTGTGTTACGGCTACTACTGACTTCTTACCCTCTACTGTTATTTATTATTGCGTCTCTTATTATTTATTAATTTATAAGAAGATTCAGTGCTAAAATATGTTGGCGCTTGAATCGTTGGAGTTGTGCGTTTTATATCGACAAAAATTAAAAGTATATTACAGAAAACTATCAAACGTATGTTAAGTTGAGTAAAATTGAGAGTAAAATGAAATACTAAAAATGTTAAGTCAATTTGATAAAAATAAGGTAATGATAGAGTTTTTAAAATTGTCTTCTAAATGTTTACGAATATTGTGAGACAATTTTCATTCTAAACTCAATAATTCATGTTATGAATATCTGTAAAGATGTTGTTACCGAGTTGAAATTTATACAAAGGTTGAAAACAGTATTAACTGAAGCAACCAAATTGAAGATAATCTATTCTGTGGGGTTTCTATTAATTCATTACACTTTAAAAATATTTTAAATCTTGAAAATATAAATGTTATTACAAGGCTCTAGAATAGTGCTCCAATTTCATTTATTACTTAAACAAATTGACCACATGAGTGAATGTTGCCCAACAGCTCAATTTCCGTTCATTACAGAGGAAAAATTACTTTAATGCAATATGTTTATACATTATACAAAATGTGAGATTTACACAAAGAACATATTATTTAAATCGTAAAATAATTCATATAAATAACATGAGTGAGCGCAGTACACGACAGGAAAGATTGGTTCAGTTAGAACATTGCTCAAGTTTTGTTTATTACCTCAAAAATGATTAGTGAGGTTTGAGTTAGTAATACAAACTTTTTACAATGTTGCATCCAATAGATATAAACTCTTACGATATAAAATGTAAAAATCATAATATTACAAAAAAATTCAAGATTTGTTAGTGAACAAACCAAAATAAATGTTAAAATATGTAATTGGCTAGTAAATTTATACGTAATTGCAAAATAGTCAGTAAATTACTGTATCGTTAAGGAGAATTAGATGTTTTGAAAAAGGCATGAAATTTACTATAATTGTCGGTCTAGATATCAACATGTTGGATCCCACTGACCACACGACCCAGCGCTGTGGTGGGTTTAAAGCTCATTTAATCTAAATTGGTCCTTCAACTCCCCAACACGAGTGACTGTTATAACAACAGTACTGCCATCGACAACATCATCACAAACATCTGTAATGTCACGGTCTCTGTCTTGGATGCGGCTGTCTCCAATTACTTGCGCAGGAGATTGTAGTACATAAATATAAAATAGAAACCTAATAACCTCTTTAAAGAGTAAAACACCTCTCCATTTCCAAAACATTTCATATTTAAAAAAATTATTGAAAAATAAAGCCTGGAACGTTTTGAACCGATTTGAGAATGTCAATGGCATGTATAAGGCTTTTAATAACGGTTTTATATACTATTTATTCGTTTAGTGTCCTTTTACAAACAGGACACTAAACGAATCTAAAACGAACTAAAACTACATGGTTTAAAACCTAACAATAATAACAGGTTAACTTAAGGATTTTTCTCTTCTTGGGAAAAACTAACAATTTCACTCAATATTTGTCCAAACACAAAAAGAAAATTTCTAAAAATTTTACAGAGCATTTTGAAGTATCTATAGAAAATTTATTTGAGCTTTTAAAGACTTGAAAAACCATTTGAAAAATGGTTAAACATTGTATGAAACTGTTAAGAATGTAATGAATCGGCAAAAATAACTTGAACTTTTATTTCAATTAAAATTAATTAATGGGGAATTAATGACCAATTACAAGTTGCCTTTTTCATCTTTATTTCTTCTGTGGTCTCAATTAATTCGTCAATTTCAGAGCCTCCATCCCATGTAATTGATGTTAGTGGACCGGTTGCATCAATGACTCTGGCGCCTGTATATGTAGAACAGTTGGCCCGTGTTATACAAGGGCTGAACTTAAAAAATCGTATGACACTAACAGGACGTCAGTTTAGTTACTCAAACGTTGCTGCAGGCACATTTTGAAGACACTCACACAATGCATATATATTTCATCTGCAACTTTTCCCATATCTACTGAAAACAGCTTGGATCATTTCTATGTAAAAAAGACGATCCTAGCAAAAATAACATCTAATTTAAATTATGCTAGTATTCAGCGAAAGTTTTAAAAATTTGTTCAGTAAAAGATTTTAAGGCTTTCTAGAAAATAATGAAATTTTAAATTTCAAAGTTTTCCTCGAAGGGTCTATTCTTCAGCCTCTAGCTTACGTTTGCATACTCAACTGAGTGATCCAGCATGGTGATCTGATTCAGTATTGACATTATTTGAAACTGATTTCGTACATTCAGTATGATAATGATATGAATTTGAAACCTACAACTATAACCAAATATTATCAGATTCTGCCTAAGAACACGGGAATTTACAAGGCATCCTGGTATAATCGTGGATGATGTCCTTTTAGAGGAAACTGAATCTAATAAATTCCTGGGGATGTACGATGATCGAGGTCTAACCTAGGAGGATTATGATGACAACATATGTGCCTGAGTTACGTCTGGCGTGCTTTCCTTTCAAACCCTATCAAAAGGCTAGCAAAAGACTATCCCCCTAAAGTCTTACTGCCATACTTTGGAATCATATATCCTATTTTGGCCTAAGGATTTAGACTATGGGGGGGAGGAGGGTACTGCGTACTGTGTCAAACACAAGATTGAATCTGTTTTCAGGCTTCAAATAAAGGTTAACAAACAGTTTGAACCGTTTTGATTTATAAACAAAATTGAATAACGCTTCTAAAGTTTTTTACTGAAATTTTATACGTTTTATGAAGTTAGAATCCACCCAAAGTTTTTCCCGTAACATTTACAAGGCAAAACAAAGAAAAATATGTTTATTTTATATCTCTCGCCTCGACATTTAGAATTTTTGGTCCTAATAATATATTTAGCCACTGTCTTTTTATCAATGCCTTATGTATCACTCATCAATACAGGAACCTGTTTGGCGTACTAACATAGTTGATCCATAAACAACACAGTTATTGATTTGGAAAAAACAAAAATTCAAAGGTGTTTATACGTTATAAAAAACTTGTAATACTATAAACGAAAATATATAGAAGAAACTAATTCATGTAAAACGCGAAACTTCCTGGATATTTCGCGTTGCCATCTCCTTCCTCATCCATATTGCAGTTTCTTACTTTCTAAAGTGACGTTACCAAAGTTGAAATCACTGTACGTGTTCCGCTTTCCCAACGACAGTGGCTAGCTATGGCTGTCATAATGCGTGTCTTTTGCTGTTATCATCCCTTTTGTAAGCTTGACAGAATTAGTGGTTCCATAGACCAGAATAAAACACAGATCAGTTTTATATAGGTTGCTAAACTTGTACAAAAAAGTAATTGGGACTCTTTAAGAAAATTAAGTTGGTCAAATTGATCTTTCAGTCTTGGTAATAGCTTCAAGGACAAACAATTAAATAAAACTATTTTCTCTTGCGGGTTATTGAACTGTGTATCTATAAAATCTCCCAAAATTTTAAATAATTTTGATTTTAAAAATAACATTGTAAAATTGGTAATAAGAATTGTAACAAATATTTATTGGGAAAACACTATAAAGAATCCATTATACCAACTATATTCTTTCATATACGAAAAGCTCATCAAAATAGTTATAATAACACATTATGTTTAGATAATCATGAATATCGATTCGTGATTGGATTGTGATGGTGGCTACTTATTATACTGCAGGTCGCCAATTTCTACCAGAGTCAGATGACAGACGGTGTACTAAACAGAACGTGAACTGGAGCTTAGCTAAATATCCGTACTAAATCAATCCTTCAAACCATAGTTACGTTATGTGTAGTAGTATCGGATGCCCCGTTGTTCTTACCGGTCGCGTCCAAAACTTCGTCGTAAACTAAATTTAGAGGCAATGAGAATGAATACATAAATCATCTAGATCATCTAGAGGAGGAGTAAAGAGTTCGATGTGAACGTCTTCTTCACCAAGCTTCTATTGTCATCAATAATCTTTCCAAATGGACGACGACTCAATTCCTAGCAATCAATCTGTGCCAGTTTTATTAACCAGATGCTGCACTAAAAGAGACGCGGTTGCTCCGTCGTAATTTTCAATTGTGTCAAAACATCACAGTATACTGAATTGTGCACCTGTAGAGCGAATGGGAAAACCGTATTATATAGATTACACTAGGAGGAGTAAGGAGTTCTTGATGAACGTCTTCGTCGACGATCTTCTATTAATGTTTTTGAAATTGACAAGGGCTCAGTTCCTAGGAGTCGATCTGTGCTAGTTTCAGATTTCAGACGTGGCACTAAGTGGGGGGATGAATGGAATTCGCATTATATATTTTTACAGCTTGTTATTCTGGAGCTAAAGACTGGATTACAGCAATTCAGACTTTGCCAGTCCGATCTTCTAAATCGAATTTATCAGAACAATGAACACTTTTAACCCGAGGATATGGGACCTCATGTTGGGATCAGAGTTTTAAACAAACGCTCAATCGTATAGGTGATAGAACACCAGGCACCGTTACATCCAAGTTCCATTTCTAACTTAAGACGAAATGGACGAGTTGTACATTGCTAAGAGTATTCTGAACAACAGTAAAAAATAGCCATAACATTGTAATTGTGCTGTTTTTTTATTAACTATACATGAGATATAGTACGAGCTAATATCGCGATCAAATTTATTTATCTCCAACGGGAAGAATAACGCAATCATAGGCTTTAGATTCTATGGAATTACGGACTTCATTAGAATTAACTTATTTACAACAATAATATCTTTTCACTGATGTTCACTAATTATTTCATATTAGCTACGTCACGGATCCCAATAAGAAATCCGAGGTGAATGAATCAATGGTGGGTAATGAACTGGATCACAACGTGACTTTGATATAATTAATTCCACAAGCGTTCTCGTACTGAAATCGTATCGTAATTACTCAAAGGTAAATTTCTTTTGATTCATTCAAGTATGAACGAAAATCGTAAACTCCAACTTCAAATTATTTAAATGAACAAATTATTTTTCATCTTATCATTGAAGTCCATAAACTCAGACTATAAATAAGGTAGTGACTGTTCTGATTACATTTTGAAATGTTGGATAAAAGAGGTCAAAGTATTTTTCTTAGATATTACCTTAAGGTAATTTCTTTATTAATAATAAAGTTACAGTTGGACAAGTTAAAGTGCTTTGTAACTCTTTGTCTTTGTGATATTCCCAAATTGTTGTTTTGTTCTGTTTTGTTATTACTAAAACAATGGACAATTAAATTCAAATAACTAAATTTTAAAGAGAGATTTTTAGTTGTCAAGGAAACAATTACAGATATAATTTATTATGTTCTTTTAAACTTTTATTTATTAGACTTTTCCTGCTTAATAAAATGAAAATCAATTTTTAAAAGATGTTATGTAATTAAGTTCACTGATTTTATCTCTAAACCTCATCTTAGTATAAATGTATTAGATTTTAATGATGCACTCATAATAGTTAAAATATGACTAATTAAATAACCGTAATGTAGATATAAACCGTAACATATATAAAGAGAGATGGAAAGATTTGTCTCTCCTTTGCTTTTGAAACGAATGTATGTTTATTTAAGTAACTTTAATTTATAGAGATGGGAAGAAACTAACACAGTATGTTTATAGCAGTAGTCTTCCACTAGGTTCCGGTCAAAATACTTCACACTCAATCACCGTCAGCTCTTCTTGCACGTTCCCGCTGAAGACAATTACAGATTTGCAGCGCCCTTCTTAAAGGTGTGTTGTTCATTCTTTTTGTTTTGGATGTTAATGTTATTTGCATTTATATTCTAACATAAGATTCACCATTAATGTATTATTTCAAAAATACCACTTCTCACATTATTTAAATGTTTAATTCGTTCTTTACTCATTATTCTTGTATTTCATTCTTGTCCTGCGAATTAAGCTTCTTTAAACTCATTATGCTAGTGAAATGTATAGTAATATTAATTTTTCATCTTTATTTAGATACAGTTTTTTTATTATGACTTTTTGTATGTCCTGTGAGGGCGCTAATTTTAACAAGATTCTTGCACTTTACTTAGATCAATGAAATAGTGATTGAGTAAGATCGGTATTGGTCATTTAATTATACTAATTACTGAGATGTTCAGATCTAAATGCTCTTTGGTAAAATTAAACTTATAATAGGATTTAATTCATACTGGTTTTTCTATTTTTATATCCGCCTGGTGTAAACAGAGTGTAATCAGTAATTTTTGGGCTCGATTTTCGTTTGCATCATTCTCTGACGATTTGACAAGCGGAGACCTTTTTTTGAAGGAACACTCCGCAGCTAAATCTAAAATTCAGACCTGAGTGAATCTCAACGAGCAGGAGTGGTTGTTAAGTTAAATGAGAAGTGTTCTGATAGTGTAAATCTCACAATAAAGGGCATATTTATGTCTATAGGCTGATGCTTTCTACGAGTGCCTTTCTTAGAAAAAGAAGAATGGTTTCGTAAGAAGTAAGCAGCGAATTTCTGTCCTAATAATTTATTTCCTATTTCCATCCTTTCCTGCAACCTCCTATTTTCCGTTTGTAAGTACAGTACACAATCTCTGATCTTGAAATACTCTCAATGTTATCCAACTCGCTCATTATATATTCTTTTCAAAACATTGTTCTCTACTTGTCTCTCAACCTATTTCATTATTACTCAAATTAGACTACCAGTCGTTTAATTCACCGACTTCGTTACAACTCCTGTTGTTGTGTCCTCCAAACATCTACACATCTTAGCAATTCCCTTAGAACCGGTTCTTAGTCTTTTTATCGGTTTATCAGTACGTTGATATGCCGTACTCTTACTTTATTGTTTTTATATTCTATGTATCTTTTGATTCGAAATTCAGATTAAACAGTATATGTACGTAGCATAAAAATATCTAAAGCACGATTCTTCCCACAGGCTGACACAAAGGAAAAGACGGGGAAGCTGTCAAGTGTTAAGAGGATGTTGTAGTGACTGGCAGAAGAATGGTGATTGTCGTACTCTTTTGTCACTATCGGAAAGGTTTCCGCGCCTTTCACGGCATTGAAAATGCACTGCTACCACTGTTTAGAACAAAATAGCAGACTCTTACTCTTAACTCTTTACTGGTATTTTATAAGGAAATTTTCTTGTGTTTAGCACCTGTTGCATGATTCTTAACATTAAATGAAGATAAAATTCATTAATACAAAAGTATTTTAGAACCTTTTAGGCAATATAAAGCTTATACGTGATAACTAAACCACATAGCTACATGATATTTTCGGTGATAACTTGTGTTAATTCTGTAGGTTTAAAACTAGTTTATTGCATGTATTTGCCATACTTATTATATTAAAAGTAGGTTGAATAGCATCATTTGAATCTTGTATATTTAATGCGTGTATAAAATTAGAATGCTATATTACATTATTATATATTAATATACAAAAGACTAAGCCCTCACTCACTCACCTTTTAATCAACTACGTAAAAAGATGAAAATTGAAATTTAGGATACATTTAAAACATCCATTGGGGTTAAAATGGGTTGCAACCCCTAGAATCGTATTTTATTTAGAAACTTTTTTATTTCCTACAATGATGAAATTTCACGCTTAAGTTTTTCGCTATAAGAAAGATAAAAAATCTGATCTGATCAGTGACGAACAGTTCAATAGAGTTCAAACCCCTGTAGGAACTATATGGTTTTTATATTAAATGATGGCATGTAATGGTTAATGGTTAATTTGAAATACACGTTTATTATGGTCTCAACAGATGGATAACAGATTTTAATGTGTATTTACTAATCATTAGGGCTGAAATGAAGCTGGAACCTCAAGAATAACTATATTTAGTTTTTAAACATCCCCTGTCCTACAAAGAAACATATGTGTTTAATGCTCTCAAAATATATACAATACAATATATATATATATATATATATATATATATATATATATATATACACTCCTGGACAAAATTATCGCAGCACTTATTAAATTCATTTTCGAAGTTATTAATAAATCTCTAACCATGCTGTAAAAAAATATATTTAAGAGAAAAAGACAAGGAAAACTCAATAAAATCTGTGTATGGTTAGTTATGTCAAGATTTAATGAATAAAAAATTATAATTTAATACGAATTAATTTATCCATTTAACTACTTACGTAATTTAACAAATTATAATTATTCCACTTTAGTTGAAAGTTAATTTCCCCTTATTTAGTAACGGGTATTACCCTCTCTTGCCTGAATCACTGCCAGGAGCCTCCTAGGCGTACCTTCAATGAGGTGCTGGATATCTCCAATAGGTATTCCCTGCCACTCCTCTTTTACAGCACGTTCCATCTCTGCAAGGTTTGCTGGAGGTGGATTTCTAGCACGTGTTCGTTTTTTTAAAGTGTCCCACACATGCTCTATTGGGTTTAAATCAGGACTTCTTGGTGGCCACTCCAGAGTAGTGATACCAACCTCTCTTAAGTAGTCTGTCACTGCTGCGGCACTGTGTGGTCTGGCGTTATCGTGCATTAGCACAAACTGAGGGCCAACGAAAGGTGCAAAAGGTACAACATGTTCTTGTAGTATTGTCTCTACATATCTAGGAGCATTTAGAGCTGGTCTAGCTATTGTTACTAACTCTATACACGCCTCATAATTAATTCCTCCCCAAAACATAACAGAACCACCCCCAAAAGGTACCTGAGGTGAGAAACAGGCCTGAGCGAAACGTTCTCCACGCCTTCTCCATACACGCTCTCGTCCATCCGGAGACCTCAGACTGACTCTTGTTTCATCAGTGAAGAGGACTGCCTTCCAATCCTCCACAGTCCAATTGACATGATTTTGAGCAAACCGTAATCTCATTACTCGATGCCTTCTGGTGAGAAGTGGGCCTCTGTGTTGTGTACGGGTTACGGGGAATCGGAATAAAAGACTGAATTAGTCTACATCATCGACTGTGCTCGGTTAAGGTTGGAGGGTAACTGAGAGAGAGACAAGGGCAGGAAACTGGAAGTGGTAGTGGTGGTATGATCTGGTGGCGTGATGAGAACAGCCAATGGCATTTATTCAAACTGATCACCCCATATGACGTCACAGCATCATACGATCATACAGTTGGTCTTTGGCTGTGGCTTTAACTTGCCAGTAACAATTTATAATATGTATAATAATTATTATTATAATAATTAATTGCAATTCAATACATTACATTTCCTCCCTTCCAAATTCCAAAATAAATTGAATTCACACAAGTCATAGATAAATTAAACAATACAAGTGTAATAATAAATATATAATAAACACATTTAAATATAAATAACACATATCATTAGTAAATGTCATCCTTAAGTACTGTAAGTTATTTACAAGTTTAATTTCTCTACAGGTTTCTAATACGAGTTGGGTATCTGTTTGTATGATCAGCTGTTCTAGTGACAGGAGAAGGAACAGCTGAGGGTAGAGAAAGACGTGGTCTAGAATGAGGGGTAGTGATGTGACATGGAGAGGTATGATGCGGTGAGGAGGGGGAGAGACCAGCTGATCTAGTGAGGTCAGTGTTACTAATTCTGACTGGGCTTGGAGTTGGCGGACACTGAGCGCCTGTCTCACGCTCCGCAACTGTACGGTCCTGAGATGGGTGGAATTTGACTGTCACTGTCAACAATACTACTGTGTAGTCCTATCAGCTGATCAATATGTCTACTCAAAATTAAACCTCAGTTTTTGTCATAACAGAATACATCACATTATTTAACTGTTTTATTACAATGCCCTCTATCCATTTGTCTTTAGAGCGATAATCTCTCACTAATACAGATTGATTAGGAAATAGAATTCTCGTTTTTCTACCGCCAAAATATTCTTTTTGTTTGTCCTGTTTTAATTGCACAGTTCTGGCTACATTAGGTCTGAGTAAATCTAGCCTGCATCTTAAGTGGTCTAATTGAACATTAATTTGGCAGGTGTCTCGTTAGTAGTACTATGAACGGAGTTTCTGTAATCAAATAACATCCTATTCAAGGCTACTTTAGTATCAATATTTTCTTGAAAAGCCCATCTTATTTTTACGTTTAGCATACTTAACTGAGTTCTCAGCCTGGCCATTAGACTGAGGAAGATAAGCTGGTGAAAATGTATGTCTTATACCATTAAGTTGCATGAAATTTTTACATTCAAACTGAGGTAAATGGTGGTCCATTATCACTATGGATAGTGACAGGTAATCCAAATCTAGAAAATAGTTCTCTTAACTTTTCTATAGCTAGCTTAGCTGAAGTAGAGCCTACTTCAAATACTTCCAACCACTTAGTGTAAGCATCAATTACTACCAATTAGGTCTATCTTTGAAAGGACCCAAGTAATCAATATGCAATCTTTTCCCATGGCATAGATGGATACTGCCAAACATGTAGATTACTCTTACTAGGACTAGAACGTTCCATAAGACAGGAAGAGCAATTGTTCGCTAGGCTTTTTCAATGTTTTCATCTATATTTGGCCACCAAATATAGGATCTTGCTACTGACTTCATTTTTACAATTCCCAAGTGAATCGCGTGTAACTCCATTTAATACGTAGCTACGCAACTTGTTAGGAACAACAATTTTATATCCCCACATAACAATGCCATGCTCAACTGTTAGCTCGTCCTTCCTTTGGAAATAAGGTAACAATTCCCTTATTCTCTCCTGACAAAAAATTTGGCCATCGTACATCACATTAGTTATGTATTTGTTTTATAATAGGATCATTTTGGGTTTCAGCTTTTTACATCTTCAAAAGTTAAAGGTACTGAACTTTCAGCGATACAGTGTAAATAGGTACCTTTCCACCTTGGTCCATTGTTATTATTTACAACGTGTTTAGTGCTTAATGGTAAGCGTGATAATGCGTATGCGTTACCATGCTTTTCTGACCTTACATACTGTACATCAAAATTGTATCCACTTAAAAATAATGCGTATCTTTGTAATCGGCTTGCTGCGAAAACAGGTAAAACCCTTTTTCGGTCCAAATATGCTAATTAAAAGGTTTGTGATCAGTACACAATGTGAATTTTCGGCCATACAAATATTGATGAAATTTCCTTACTCCATATACTACTGCTAAAGCTTCCTTATCTATTTGTGAATATTGACATTCTGCTGGTGATAAAGTACGAGAGTGGTATGCAATAGGGTTTCTCAACGCCTTCAGGGGTTATGATACTAAGTACGCAGCCCAGCCCTGTCGAGCTTGCGTCCTACTACTAGTTTTACAGGCAACTTTGAATCATAATGCGCCAAAACTGGTGCTTTAGTCAAAAACATCCTTGACATGGCTAAATGATTTGAGACATTTTTCATCAAATCAAATGGCACGTCCTTTTTTAACAAGTTGTACAACGGACTCAAGATTGTTGACAAATTATTGATAAACTTTCCATAATAATTTACCAAGCCAATAAAAGCTTTGACTTGAGTGACAGATTTAGGTACAGGTGCTTGATTTATAGCTTTAATTTTAGATTCAGAGGTATGCAGTCCATCTTTATCGATACTAAAACCAAGATACTCGATTTTGTCTACAAAGGAACGTACATTTTATCTTTCTTTACGGTAATTCCTTTTTTCACTCAGGCGTTTACAAACCTCTTGCAACCTACTTACATGAGTTTCGTTATTAGGTGCGGTGATAAGAATATCATCCATGAACACTGATATGCCTTCTAAATTATGCAAAGATTGTTCAATAACTCTTTGAAATATGCCTGGGGCTGATGAGATTCCATAAGGCATTCTACAATATGAGAAAATACCCTTATGCGTGCTAATTGTACATAATTTTTGTGACTCACTGTCTAACTTTAATTGCATATAGGCTTGACTAAGATCTATTTTAGAGAAACGTTCTCCATGCTGTAAATTTGCAAATAAATCTTCTATTCTAGGTATAGGGTACTTGTCTACTTCTAGATACTGATTTAGAGTAACTTTAAAGTCTCCACATAGCCTAATTTCACCGTTCTTTTTTAATACTGGTACAAATGGGCGTTCCCCATTCCGAGCTGCTTACTTGGAATTAACACTTGTTCGTCAACTAAGCGTTGCAGTTCTTTTTCTACCTTACTTTTCAATGAGAATGGTATCGGTCTTGACTTAAAATACCTAGGTCTAGCATTTTCTTTTAGATTTAGTTTCTACTGGTTCGCCTGTATACTGACCTAGTTTCTCAGTTAACACTTCTGGAAATTGATTAGTTAGCTCGGACGTTATTGTCTCGAATTAGCCTTGTTATCTATAGGTTTTGTTTATAACACACAAGTTATTTTTAAACGAAATGTCAACTCCCAGTACTTTAAGCCAATCACGACCCATTAAAGGATGTGAACCTCCTCTAATCACATACAAATTTAAGCATTTATGTATTTTCTCATAGCAAACATCAACATTAACTTTGCCCACAGATATAATAGGTTCATTAGTGAACGAACTCAAAGTTAGGTCGTGTTCTAAACAATTTACAAGAACTAAAATTATTTTCATAAAAATCCTCACTACACACTGTGACACTAGCTCCAGTATCAACTTCAAATATGGTTTCTCGACCTTGCACTAGGACTTTAATCTTAATTGGGTCAACTCTAATTCTTTTCACCATGATTTTCATTTACTTTAAATAAATTCTGTATGTCCTCGACATAACTCTCAAGATTTTCATCACTCTGAACATAATTCTTAGAATTATTTGAATCTGACAGTTTTGAACTATCATTTACAAAATTATGTTTCTTATAATCTTTGTTTTTCTTGTTTTGAAAATTAGACTGATAAGATATACCTTTCTTAACTTTCGAAAAGCTGATTGTCTGGTAACTTACTAATTTCAGTAGATCGACATACCTTAGATATGTGATTTCTTTTACCACATTTGTGACACACAACACCAAACAATTTGGCACTGCTTCCTATAGTGACCACACTGCCCACAACACGTACACTGCACCTTGACTTTGTGCCTTGCGTTGTAGCTCGCGCTGCCACCGCTGCCGCCGACTCTCACATGTGGGTGGTGATGCGCTGCCATCCGCTGGACCCGGCCCGCCGCCGTTCACTGTCAATGCCGCCGCATTCTTCTCCGCCGCTTCCACTGAGCAGACGATTTTCACAGCCTGGTCGAAGGTTAGGGTGGTCTCTCCCAACAGCCTCTGCTTGGTCGACTCACTCCTGATGCCGCCTCACGCAGTCTGTCTCTGAGATAGTCGTTGAGGGATGCGCCAAACTCGCAGTATGCAGGACAACTTCTTGAGGCTGGCGATGTACTCTGCGACTGATTCTCCTTCCTGCTGATTCCTTTTGCTGAACTTGATACCTTTCAGCTATGAATGATGGCTTCGGGTACAAATGGTCCTGAATTAACTTCACTAATTCATCGAACTTTTTCACTGAAGGTTTTTCCGGCGTACATAAATCTCGTAACAAACTGTACGTTTTCACACCCACGACTGTTAGTAAACGTACTAACCTTTTTGTCGTCACTAATACTGTTACAGTCAACGAATAATTCAAATCGTTCAACATACGAATTCCAAGTTTCTGCACTGTTGTCGAAGTCACCGATTCCGCCAATAATTCCCGCCATTTTTACTGTTTCACTAAATAAAGACGAAATGTTCCAATTTACGACCTTGTCTTCCAACATCAAAATGTACCGATTTTGAGTCCACGTGACGCCAAACTACAGACACACTTCCTCCCACTATAATTTTTCGGAGAAATTATTTACGCACAATCGAACAGGTTGCATTGCACTCGCGGGATCGCATTAATACCTCGTCGCCAATTGTTGTGTACGGGTTACGGGGAATCGGAATAAAAGACTGAATTAGTTTACATCATCGACTGTGCTCGGTTAAGGTTGGAAGGTAACTGAGAGAGAGACAAGGGCAGGACACTGGAAGTGGTAGTGGTGGTATGATCTGGTGGCGTGATGAGAACAGCCAATGGCATTTATTCAAACTGATCACCCCATATGACGTCACAGCATCATACGATCATACAGTTTGGTCTTTGGCTGTGGCTTTAACTTGCCAGTAACAATTTATAATATGTATAATAATTATTATTGTAATTCAATACATTACACTCTGGCAGGTCTTTGCTGCTCAATGTGCCTTCATGGAGGCGTCGGCGTATAGTTCTACTTGTAACTTGGACATTTCGAGTTGTTCTTAATTAACATTGCTTGCAGCTCTGTACTTGTTGAAGTACGATTTCTTAATGCGTTTAGCCTTACAAAATGGTCGTCAGCTTCGCTTGTAGCCCGAGGACGGCCCTGACCTCGCCTCCTATTGTCGCGAAACCAGGAGTTTCTTGAAACCGCTGAACCACTCTCATAACAGTTGTGTTGTGTATGCCAAACAAAGCAGCAACTTCTCTATACGAACGCCCCTGCTGTACAAAAAACCTTATTCTAGCCGCTTCTCTCGGTGTCAAGAATCGAGGCATACTGCTGTTGCACTTCCACCACAAAGTAAACTCAGGCGCAGACTGAGAGGAGAAATGTCATTACCCTGATAAACATTTTCAGTGAGTCACATTATGGAAAAGAGCAAGGTTGTACATGTCCACATAACACACTATTGGAATTCTGTAATCATTAAGATAAGATAATTACATTAGATAAGGATAACAACTGGCCACAATATCTCCTTTATCAAGCTAAGAATCCTGAGTAACAATATGAGACAAATAAGGTATTTTTATATGTAATAAAGAAAATTATTTAGTCCTACGTTAATTTTGTCCAGGAGTTTATATACAGGGTGATTCAAAACTAAACGGCAATCTCTCGGGGCTTATTCTATAGCTAAAAACAAGTAAAAAAGTTCATATAACCATATGCCCGGAAACGCTTCGTTAGCGAGTTACGCCTAGCGAAAGATTTCGCCCGGATTTCAGAACCCTTGGTGAAGTCAGGCCGTATAAAAATGGTAAAAGGTAGTTACAAAGATACAAACACGATTGTTTTTTATGTTTTTATATCTGACAAATTTATTAAAATTCGTCCCAGAGCTGTAAATGCAATACTTTCAGAGATATCTTACGTAAAACACAAGAATTGGTGCAAAGAAATAACACATTTTTTGTGTTTAACGTAAGATACACTTTCCATAAATGTTAATTAAAGGTCATTTTTTTTCTTAAACAGATTTGTAGAACATTTAATTTTGAAAAGATTCATGTGAATTACTTAGGAAAAAAATTAATAATAGGTATTGAAATTTAGCTTTATTTAAAAATAAAACAGACGCACAAAAATGCATATTCTTATCTGCATAAAATATTAACTAAATGTTTAGGTTGTGAGTAACAGCTGATCATTTATTCTAGACTGAACATTAACATAAAATGTATTTACCTTTATAAAACTGTAATAATCACCTATAATAGTTGCTCAAAGTGTCCTCCGTTGTTAGCAATGCACGTTTTCGCACGACGAATCCACTCTTTTCTAGCGCGTTTCATAACGTTTGGAGCATTCTTGATAGTTCTGCCGCCTCTGTAATGCGATTACGTAACTCCTCTATGGTGTTAATCCGTTTTGAATAAACAATTGACTTCATCCAACCCCATAAGAAAAAGTCTGCTGGCGTGAGGTCAGGAGAACGTGGTGGCCATTTTTACTGGTCCATTTCGACCAATCCATTGTCTACCGTATGTATCATTTAAATAGTTTTTCACATCATTAGAAAAATGTGGAGGTGCTCGCTCCGTCGTGCATAAACCATGCATTTATTTCTGTTTTGAACAGGAATATCTTTCCTAAAGGGTAGGCAGGTTTGTTCTTAAAAAATTTAAGTACGCTACTCCATTAAGTCGATTAGGGAGGAAAAAATGGACCAATCAAATTATCACCCAGAACACCAAGCCATACATTGACTGAAAATGTATGTTGAAAATGCCTCGTCGCAGTTTCATGTGGGTTGTCGTACGCCCAAGTATGAGTATTACGAAAATGTACAATTCCATTTCTAGTAAAAACAGGATTCATCAGTAACGAGAATACGCCGAAGAAAATACTGATGTCGTAAACAATTTCTTCTTAACCAGCGGTTAGAACATCTTCCCTTTATTAAGATCTTGCGGTAATAAGTCTTGAAACACGTGTTTATATGGAATGGTACAACTGTGCTTCATGAAGTGTCCGCCATACGCTTGACTCGCAAATATTTAATGACGTGATAATCGTCTGGTGCTTGTGGTTGGTGATAATTCTACAGCATTGATTATTGCTTGTTCATTATTATAGTTCCTTGCGCTACGTTGACGACCAGTATCTATTCGCTTCGGTTTAAAGCTACCAGTTTCTCTAAGTCGTCTCTCCACAGCTTCAAATGTTTTGCGATCAGGTGTTCCTCGATGTGGAAAAGTATCACGATATTCCTGAACTGCAGCTAAACCATTCTTGTTAACTTTGCCGTAAATCAGTATCATGTCCGTATACTCTTCAAACGAATACATACCATTTACATTATCTGCCATTATTTACTAAGATAATTACATACACTTTTATAAAAATATTTAATAAAAATATTTTAAAAATAAATATTTAATAAAATATTTTATACACTTGTATAAAATATTTCCAAATATGCACAGGATCTCCACAAAAATACAATCTTCACACGCCACAATACAAAAACCTCCATAAAGGTTATTCAAATATTACTTCATGAACTTAATTGTTGATCAGCTGATATTGCCAACCTTTGCAAAGAAAATATGACGATAAAAAGTGTTGAATAAATGATCAGCTGTTACTCACAACCTAAACATTAGTTAATATTTTATGCAGATAAGAATATGCATTTTTGTGCGTCTGTTTTATTTTTAAATAAAGCTAAATTTCAATACCTATTATTAATTTTTTTCCTAAGTAATTCACATGAATCTTTTCAGAATTAAATGTTCTACAAATCTGTTTAAGAAAAAAAATGACCTTTATTAAACATTTATGGAAGTAATCTTACGTTAAACACAAAAAAATGTGTTATTTCTTTGCACCAATTCTTGTGTTTTACGTAAGATATCTCTGAAAGTATTGCATTTACAGCTCTGGGACGAATTTTAATAAATTTGTCAGATATAAAAAAACATAAAAAAAAACAATCGTTATTTGTATCTTTGTAACTACCTTTACCATTTTTTATACGGCCTGACTTCACCAAGGGTTCTGAAAATCCGGGCGAAATCTTTCGCTAGGCGTAACTCGCTAACGAAGCGTTTCCGGGCATATGGTTATATGAAACTTTTTTACTTGTTTTTTAGCTATAGAATAAGCTCTCGAGAGATTGCCGTTTAGTTTTGAATCACCCTGTATTAAACATTGTAAATATTGAGCCACGTCAGTTTATACAATGACAGAAAATTATTAATTAATTTTTATTACATAATACGTACTTAAATGCTTAGAATAATTTCAAGTTTCGTTAATATTTAAACTTTTAGTTGGAAAATCTGACATAGTGCCAACATTGTATCGAAAGGTCACAACAATGAATACTTGAAAACTGTTTATTTACGCAATTCTTCCTATAGCAAAGAAATATTTATCAGAAATTTTAAAAAGTCAAATGTTTTTGTTAAAATTCCCCATTTTCCAATGTTTTAGAAAAGTCGTCGAAATAACCCAAACTACAAATCCGAATATAATTTTGCAGCAATATATTTTTCAGCATCTTTGATTTTGAAAACTGTGCAGTATGTGTCAACTTTTGTCATTAGAATGAAGAACTGCCACTGCGAATTTCCCTCAATCAAGGCAAAACCTTTAAAATCGACAAAAGATTTTCGAATTTATTTTGGGATCATTTTCCTCTCTCCCCGTCCCCTATCCCTTATACATTACATATCTGTAGAACGGTTTAGGTTCAATATTAGATCGTTGAAAATCTTATTAAGAGGGTTACCAGTAAATAGTAAAAGTTTCTTTAGTCTATTCAACAACTTTTTTATTAATCAGTAAAGAAGAAACTAGTCCCCTTACAACCATTATACTGTACTCATTACGTCATAAGACGAGTATTAGGTGTTTGTCTAAGGGTTGAAGAGACTAACCGGTTTCAATTAAATAACACACCTCTGAGCACTCTGCTGTTAAAGAGTTTTGTTGTTCCTTCTTTAATTGAAAACGAAGTGGCAACAGAAGACAATTCAATTAAGACGAAGACATTTGGAGAGTTTACCTAGGGTTGGTAAACTTCCCTTTAGGTTTCGAACTTGGACCTTTTACTACACGCCATCACTTGTCTACTAACGGAAACTAAAAGAGTGATAGGAGTTTGATGTAGCAATAGTATACTTATGTGTTGAAAATATAGCATTTTAATGTCAGTTTATAATCAGTTTGAAACTTCTTCAAGACCTATTTGGAAATCTATCCCTATAAAGCTGTAAATAAGAGTGTACAGAACTCGCAAACTTCATCAATAGTTTATGTATATACACTGTTTAAATGAAACATCGAAAATTATCAAGCTTTTGCTAAGAACAAGTTAGAATATATAATGTAAGAATAGTATATAACGTGTAAAATTTCGGGAGAAAGTATTTTACCATGTAATGTTTTCTACTACTTAACTGCACTTGTTATTGTCAGTGGAAAAATAACAATTACTATTATATACATATTGAAGTGTTATACTTATTTTATATAGCCATTATAACAAATAATTAGGGAAATAAACAACATAGAAAATTTTCATACCTTGTTTTCCTTTTCTTGACACTTGTTTCGGCAATCATGCCGTACACAGTTGGTTGCCGAAATACTATTAAAAAATCTATTACAAAAGTTAAAATAATAAAACATATAGTGATGATAATATTTAATAATGGTTTTTTTTAATTGCGCCATTATTGTAATGTACAGATAAATTTTAAATCGGGTATCACGTCTGGACTACATACCTGAGAAATACGTTGAATGCAGTTTTTAAAATATTAGAATGTTATACTGTAAAGACGGATACGTACAAAACCATGGATCTACATTATTATAGTAATATTTTAAATATTTAATGGCATATCTAAAAACACTTTAATTTTTAACATTATAGAGCTTTAAAAATGCAATGTATAGTATTTAATTACAATGGTCTGAAGTGAGATTATATTCCTGATGAATTAAAATATACAGAGATTAAAGAAAAATACTTCCTTTTTTAAGCCTATATCATATAGGATTAGCAATACTTTCATAATATACAAAATAAGTGTAATACATGTAATACCTACAAATGTAATACGGATTGCAATACATACTCAAGCATTGGAAATGTTTGGGAAGCACTAAACAATGTTTAAGGACATTAGTCTATTTGGTAATGAATTATTGTGTTTTATTTATACCACCTGACCTGAGTTTTGAATACTTAAATATATCGATTAAGGAATATTGATTCATAGAGATCTTACACAGAGATAAATAAACCTATGTTTGAGCTTAAGTAAATATAAAGTAATTGCATAAATTGTTAGAAACAAAAGCATTTACCCGCGCTTGTTATCAGGGTACTGTGTACTGTGGTTGCGGCTCAAACCACTACAACCCCTAATGATGTTGATGCACCCTCATATGAGTTGGACTTTCATTACGGTTTTCCTGTTAATCATTTTATTCTACCAACCTAAAACATGTAATGTCTCAAATCGAATTTACAATAAACACTTGCTGTAAGGCATTTACGGGTTCTTCCTAAAGCATTTAATCTACGATAAGCAATGTAAATTATAACTGTAAAGAGTGAATATGTAAAGCAACATGAGCTTAATTTATTAACTCAAGTGAAAAATTGATTTGGAAAACAGTCAAGTCAAATAAATATTTCTCGATTTGAAAATACATATTTGTTTCATTACTTACAGTATGTTTGTATTTTTAAAAGTACTGACACATCAATTCTCAACTGAATGTGTTATACTATAATTTACATGATTAGTTTTGGCAGCATGATTATTTACTAAAAACCATATCAAAATACTTATTAAGTTTACAATGTTAGGTCTGTGTTGTGGATATTAGCCATCCTCACAGTTAAAAAGTTTTATCACGAATGTTTGGACAAGCAGGGCACGACTTATATCTTACTGTGCCTGTAATTGTGTATAAGTGCTCGGTTCCTTATTATGTATCATGCACTTTGCAGTGGATAATTAGACTAGCATGGGGTTTTTCATCGAAGAAATAGTGTAAGTGTTATAAATGACCAAAACGTTTTCAAAAACATTTCAAAGATGTCTAATGAAGTGATACCAAATCTAGGTCGATACTATAGATTCACCAATTATGGTCCATACAATAATTTTATAAATATTGTGTGTGTGTGTGTGTGTTTGTGTAAGCAATAAATACCCACTATAAGTCCATGCATGACGACTTATTATTTAATGTAAGATAGTTGTTATAACATTATAGATAAGTCGGCTTATTTCGTTGGTCAACTTTATTATTCAAACTTCATTATTAATGGTCATATACAAAATAAAAAAGTGTTATAATATATTGTAAGAAAACATCCTGTCAGTAGACAGGATTTGGTAAAACAACAATTTGCGGTTTCGGTGCAATAGTTTGTAAAAAGATCTGTAATATAATCACTGTGTAATCTAGTTTATTAACATCTATTGTTATTTTTGTACGGATTGCTTATTTATATATGTGAAATCATTACTTAACTAGATTTTTATCGTCGAATTCACAATTAATCAATAATAATAATAATAATATCCTTTATAATTCAGCCGGGGAGAAAGGTAGAATTCACATGAGGCCGAAATATCAAACTGAAAATGCATTATTAGTTTAGATATTTAATTTTCAATACAATAACTCTCAATGTTGGCATGTTAAGGTAATAAAAAAACTTTGAAACAATTGAAAATTCTATAATATTTAAACCTGAATAAGAGAAAAACTTGTATAGACATATGAATTCCTTGTAAAAATGTAATTTGATTTAATGAAATGTTTGGTTGATTGGGAATAAAGCCACCATAATGAAACGGTTTACTGGTTAATATTAGCTATTCAACTGATCCAAGGTATATACTGGTTCAATCAAAGTCAAATTGCTTTATAATCTGGTGAATCAATATGTAACTAGATACCGAAGCTGCACACTTAAAATCTATTTTAATTCTGCAATCGACAGAAAAGAATATGCCTTCTGTTGCTCCGCACTGTAAAAATCGTACTCGTGACTGACGACAGGCGTGTCAATCGCAAAGATTCTGCCACCGCCAAGCTGTTCTGCGCATAACAATGTCAACGTTTATTCCTATGCTATAGGGAAAAAGTTGTTTTTACTTCAATGCCAGATTAAAATCGTGTAGTTGTCTTGAATAGTTTTTAATTAATACCCGTTAAAACCCGGTATTCATTTTTGGAGAGCCCTATATATAAAAAATCATTTCTTAAAATAAATTGAATGGCCAACATATTGAAACTTTAAGATATATCAAAAATAGTTAAAGAGTGAATGTTGATTAAAATTACCTAATATATATCGGAAATATTGGACAAAAATTTATGGTTTTGGGTTTATGTTGGTGATTAAACTTTTGCACATCTCAAAATATGTTTATTGATTAAGATTAGCATAAGAACTCATTTAAGCTACGTACAAGTAAGGCCTTTGTACTTTGTTTTGACTGGATATTTTAAAGCTTACACAACTTATCTTGTCCTAAATCTTTCGTTATAATAATAACAACAACAACAAACAGTTTTAATAATAATGTATTTATATTGTATTTCTATGTTATCCTATGTATTTAATGTATTAGTGTTTTCCTTCAAGTATCACCTCTGCTTTAGAAAACAGATATTCAATGACTAATTTAGAGCAATATATTATATGAATTGCAATTACAAGACTTATAAAATTTTTAAATTTATTGTGTTCTGTGCAGTAACAGAAACCTTTGGTTTTATTTTGGAATGTTTTATCCTACTTTCTTATAGCGTGGATGGTAATATATTATTGTATCCATGGGGCGCAAAGTAGAAAACCTGTTATTTCCAAATCAACCCTCACTCGTGGCAGTTAAATCAACCCTATCTAGTCGTGTACTGCGCTCACTCACGTTATTTATATGAACTATTTTACGCTTTAAATAATGTAGTCTTTGTGTCTATTAAACAACTATATACAATTAAAACAGACTGAATAAATCAACTCTTTATAATTATTAACAGAACTTGAGTAGTCGCTTGATATTTACTAGTGTGGTGAAATGTTTTGGGGTTAGAAACGAATCTTATAACACTATTATGGAAACTGGTAGTAGTATTTGTATTTTTCAGATTAAAACTATTACAATAAATTGGTAGAGCGTAATAAATAATAGAAAAAAATGGATTGGACTAACTTCAATTTGGCAACTTCACTTTTCAACCTAATAAAAATACCTCAACAGATGTGTTCCACATTATAGGAACAAATAAGTTTAGAATCTAAATTTAATCCTAATAGTTTAACACTTACATATGTTTGGCAAATTATACTAAATCCTATTTTTACAATGCTTTATAAATAATAACAATGGATCTTATTCATTTAAAACAAACTCCAATAATATACTTTTTTATTATTTCTGTGAGACGTTTCGTACTCAATGAGCACATCATCAGACCCACATAACTGAATAACAAATAAAAGAATAGATTTATTATTGATGTGTTAAGTTATAACTTTATTTCGTAGATATATATTCAAAATTTTTTTTTTAATTTTCCGTTGCATTTTATTTTTTACTATTTATTGAAAACATTATTACAGTTCATGAACTCAGTATTTCACTTTCTAGAAAATAGAACTTGCATCCAAAATGGGGATTATGTGGCAGAAACTTTGTTCAGTAAAGCGTTCTGTTCTATAAGGCATATATAGCGCTAGAACTAAACACTAGCGCTAAATAATCTACCTAGCGCTTTAGATAGTTGATTAATATTAAATGTTTTGTTTATAGAATCAACCCATTTTAATGTTATAATTATTAAATTATTTTTCCGAATTTAACTTGCAATGTTAGGTGCAATGTATATACTAGGTATATATTATTATTGCATCCATTTTAACATGGCCTTAATACTTAAATGTTGTAGTAACCAGAATATATTTTTAATTTCCACCCTAATGCTTCAAGTAGCAACAGATTTTAGCCTTAGATCTGCTCATAGACTCATTCATAATATTTGACGAAGTACAAAATAACAGTGGAAGTTAAGAAGTCAGTAGTTGTAACCGTAAAGTACGAATAGAACCGCTTATTGAATCCCGGGATGGAATCTTCTGATCTTGTTCAGTGAATCTATAACCTCTAATTACATTATCCTTGTCATTGAACAGGATATTCGAGCGGGTGTTAGCTGGTACTAAATTACTCGCGCCTAATAGTAAAAGAGAGTAAATCTTAATTTGTAGTTGTCCTTTTAATGCATATTTGTTATATTTTAGCACAATAGTTGACATATCTGTTATTAAGGCATAAATATAACTGGAATTAACATTGAGCGCTTTATATATTAAACGGTAATTCAAACATTAGTTTTTGAGATTGTTTTGTAATTTACTGTTGGAATACCGAGCAGGAGAAGTCCATGTTAATTGTATCCAAGACATTGAGGCCCTGACCTTTTATTGAAATGAATTTATTAATTCATGCTAAACTGTTTTCTATTCAAAATTCCATGTCAAGTGTCATGATAAGTTCGCTACATATGTTTATAACGGCGAACATAGGAAACACAACCCAATACCTAACTATGTCAAAGATAAAAAAGGTTTCATTTAAAAATATTATGTATACTCTTAAAATTGTTTCTCACCCATCGTAAACTCCAATTCTCTTCAGCAAACACAGCAACGTAAACCACTTTTACTCAGAAATGGAGTAATTCTCCAGGCGTAACTTCTGTGGATATTAATCTTCGTGACACGTGCAGATGTATCGTACAAGGCTACCCTTATTGTGTTTAGTTACTGACCATTATTTACTAGGCTAACACTCTTTAATTCATTTTATTTTACAGTGCAAAAGGAAAGAGGATTATTTTCATGAGTTGTTATTTATGGGAGCACAAGTTCTAAATGTCATAATGACTCTGTAATGTTGATATAATATTAAATTTTTTTATAATTTTATAAAATTTATCATCTTTAAACATTTTACTACATAAATAGTAATATGTAAAACAAAAGGTGCCTTTAAACATATGGACTTTTGGCTATAACTGTAAAAAATACCTATGTAAACATACTTACTACTGTTGTAGATTCGATACTAGTGTATAATTCGTATACACTGTCAAAAATACGTAAAAATAAGCTTATAATACTAAAAATGTCGGTAGTTCTTTCATGACAAATACAACTAAAAAACACATATATGTCTCTTCAAATACAGGCTTATATCCAAATATCTAATAGTTGTGCAAGAATAAAAGTTTTGGAAAAAAATAGGAGTCTAAAGTTAAAATCTATAACTGATTTAATTAGGCTTTAATTTTTGATATGTTACATGTTTTAAAATGGTTTATGATCGTACTCATTTTAATAACAAATGTATTTATTCTGCGGTTTTATCGTTACCATGATGGTGAATGATAAGAATGATGGAAAAATAATCGTAAAGACTCAGCTAGATCCCATGGACTAACATATCCATGCAATAATCAAGAAACAACAAACTTATATTGAAATTAAGCTTGATGCAAAACTTCGTCAATTGGTCATATTTGTTCTTGAAGTACCATGCGGGCAGACAGACACAGACATAAATCAAATTTGTTTAGCTCCTCCACCGGTATAATTCTTTAACGCTCAGCCAATTCAGCTCACATAGTTACTGAATGACTCATCCGCTTTCACAGTGAAGTCCCTTCGTAAGCGGCCTGCACTATTTGAAGTATTCCTAGCAAATTAATAATTTTTAATCATTCAGCTTATTTGTAAAACTCTTTGCCCACACCTCTACCAGCGGAACCACTGTGTCGTAATTGGTTGAAAGTACATTTCATCAATATAATTAGTGATTGATTTGTCTAGAAGTAGTAGCTTCAAAAATCTCTTGTCCTCCAATGGTTTCAATAATATGAAGGATAATAACATTTCGGTTTTATGTGTTATATGTTACAAACTATATAACAATCTTTCGAGTTTTGAATTGAAATATATCCTCTTCGATAAGTAAGAAAACAACTAGTATACACGCATGCACTTAAAAGTTGCAATGTGTCGATGAATGAGCACTAAAAAATGTCAAAAAATAAAATTAAACACAAACGAAACTGCTTGGAGTTTAGGCAGGATGAAAGGAGCCTCGGCGTTTCGCTGCATAGGATTAAAGTACAAGCACAAGTCACGAGCATCAGGCATTAAGATCTCCATTACACGTTACACCAGCACAGGCAAAAGTTGGGCACCAACAATAAAATCAATGTCACACTTCCTGGGGCATCACGTTGTACGCAATGAAACAAACGTCAATCAACAACATACGTAAACACGTCGTGTAACTAAGGTCTAGGACCAAATAACAGAGTTGCCATAATCCTTTCCGCCGCTATATCCTATAACCTCCATAGATTTCAATCCTCAAAAAGTTGGGTTGTACTCTTTCTAATATATAACGGTGGAAAATGTCCGAAGTCCTATTAATCTTTTATAAACGTTACAAATGTATAGGGGATGTTGAAACGGATTGTTGTGAAAATCTGATGAATATTAGAAATTTATGGATATTAAAAGGTAGTCTTAGCAGTAAGCTGATTTACTCATAAAGGTATAATGAGACTGGGGAGTTATAAAGTTGAACACAGACGAAATATCATCTAGGTAGATAGTGTTTCCGATTATATAATGATTGTGTGATAGAACATTGTGAGAATTCTGAGTAATACTTAACAGGTTATCAAGGTAGTGTATCAAGCAAGCCAATTTACCGATAAAGTTTTCATAAAAGCTTTGAGGGGTAGATAACTTTAGACAAAACTGAAAAAAAATTGAAAAATTCCTCAGGAAATCAAGATAATGATGCCAGCAAGAAACAGATTATTTTTAATAGGAAGTCATTCTATTTTTATCTCAATTGTCCCGGCTTATGAAAATCGCAAAAAATTAGGGCTAATGTTTTGATTTCCAAGAATCTTGATGACTTACTCAATATCATTTTTCTAATATATAATATGTTCTTAATCAAATAACTAAATTTAATATTAAAGTTGGTTTACACCACCTTAAATTTTACTTTTATTACTAAGAAAGCTGTAAGTTACACCATGATTTAAACTCACTTATCCAATTACTTAAATGTAAGAGTACCTCTTGCCAAAACTGAGATGTCAAAACTTGAGCCAAAGTCTGGTTGGATGTCCGCCAGTAGCTTGAGTCTTGTTTGGTGCTGTTAAACTTGTTGACACCACTGTGAGTTTATTACATCATAATCTTGGTTTTTACTAAGAAGGGATAATGTTCAAAAATATATTTTATCGTGATCCTCGGATCTTACCAATATATACTTTTAAACTTGTAACTTTGGTTTGAGCATTTGTTGGAAAATTGTAGCAAAAAAAATATATTTTTGAAAATGAAAAACGAATTATCGTATTCTGCTCAAGTAACATAGATTTCTTAACTCGACATATTCTTGAAGAAATTCACCCAACAATGGTTCAAATTAATCAACAAAGAACTTTAGAACCTACAGTATGTACTCTATTATGTGTAGTAGTAAATTGAATATTATAGCTCTGTTTTCCAATTCTGAGTTATGTTCCAGTTTTAAAGACCCCATGTGTGAAATGGAAGGCCAATGTTAGCTGGAAATAGATATTGTACTAAACGGACAGATAAGAATTTGGATAAATAAAAGCTTTTGAAATACCATACTATACACGCTCATTCTATCCCATTTGTTATATCTTTTTATTACCGCTACCCATCTTCTAAGACATAGTTATATCATAGTAGTATCAGGATATATAGTCATCACTTATAGAAAGTTAGAGTTACTGAGGGCGAGTATTGCCTAATGACCTTCATTGATAAGTTTGCGGCATCTGCAGCACCTGCAATATAACATGGTGGTCTTATCACTCAACGTTAATGGCCTTGTCCAATCTTACTACTAACTAAACTTTATTTATACAACTAATATGTTTTAGTGTTCTTGTCTGTATCCTTATTATAAAACCTATATCAATAAACTCCGAGAGCAATTTTTAAGTACTTTAACAAAACAGTTCATACTATCACAAGCTTTAACACTATTCGGATGTAAAATTAATATTTTGGACCTAAATTCAAGAATTTTTCTCAAAACAAGGTTTTTTTTATTTCAGAACGAAAAAATGTTTGAACAGTACGGCTTGTTCTATACTACAAATTCCCTGTGCATTTATTTCCGCTTCGCTCGTGACACATTACAGCGCTGTAAGTTTTCTATATTGGTAAAATAGTTAGTTTATTAAAAATAAGTATTTTAAGTGCACCTTGATTATTTTAAAAGAACTATTCTTATAACATACTTTTGCGTGACGATAATTTTATTACACATGAATGCGTATTTCCTACCCCAGAATCAAGCCCATATTATAGTCTGGGCATACGTGAACATTGCATAAATTTGTAAAAAATATACAATTCTTTTTATGGGTTCAGAAGCTTAATGACATAAGACATAAAATAATTTTGTAATAAAAATAAAATCCAATATATAAAGATCAGTCAACATAAGTGTGTGGCAAAAACTCGCAACTCCAATTTTATGGCGTGATAAAATCGTGGTATTTGAAAATGTGATTAAAATGAATCCCAGAGGGATGGAATTTTAAGAATTTAAGTTAAGAGTTTTGTTTCAAACAATTGAATTTCATTGAATCATTACCCCACAAACAAGAATAATTCCATGGAATTCTTTTTCAATATTCTTTTGATTAATCTTTGTTTAAAAAGCCAACTAGGCCGATGTGTACTATTTTCAAAAACAACGTGGAGGCAGTAGAGATACAGTATTGCAATATATTTTAATCTTCTAATTAAACGCGCTGTACCGTCACCGTGCATATAGACAAAATAGCAATCGTAAAGCTAAACGCTTAGCTAACAATTAAACTGAAGTGTGTTAGACTTGAAATGTGTAAATAAAAATTTTGAATACTTTTAATAGTGAATTAATTTATCAATCATATTTGTGTTTATATGAGATCGTGATTTTGAGCCATAAATTTGGTCTAATATAGGGCCTAAACAATAAAACAATACAACATTTAATAAGTGACACTATATTATTATATTAAAAAACGTTTTTCAATAATAAGAAATCATTTGTAACTTTCCTAAAACATATCTTTGCGCATATTAAAACAAATTTAACATTTTTATCATTGAGGGGTTTTTAGTTGAGCACGATAGCAAAATGGCATACATTACTTTACTTTAAAAGCATTTGAAATTTACGTGGAGTAATTAATTTAATAATTATTGAAATAATTGTATACTTTTATGCAATCAGGGAAGTTAAAAATAACATTATATATATTATAAAATTATACAACACTTTGATTTTTTTCATCAATAAACTTGCTATTTTTCGAAATTCAGTATCAGGAAAACTGCAACGCAGTAATAAAGAACAACTGTTTAAGAACGCTCATTGTTGAACGCATCTGTTTGATTGAAGAATATTGCTTGTGCTATAAAAACATAACCAAACCTCCTCCATTACAGTTTTACTGATGAGGTTTTACTGTTGAAGTTCAAGAAATGGCTTTTAATGATGAAACAAAAAGTGAACTGTTGTGCTGTGCGTGGGCTATTGCTTTTGGCAACATTACAGAAGCAATTGGACAATTTCAAGTTGTCTTCCCAGGAGTTGAACCACCTAGCAATCCAACAATGGACTAAGTGGAAAAATCTTTTGTTAGACAATACAAGTGTCGTAAAAAATTACTGTAGTGGATCAAATGCGGAAAAGAAAAGGACTACTATGCGCATCAATGCTCCGATCTCCAGGTAAACCGAAATCACTAAGGAAGGTTAAACTTGAAACAGGTGTTTCAAAGTCAATTACAAAAAATAATTAAGAAAAAAAATTAAATTTTACAAAAGTCACCCAGTTTAGGCGAGTGGAATTATGTTCTCGTATCGTTGAGTTTAATGAGCTAGATCCTAATTGGCGTACTCAAATTGTTTTATTCAGACGAGTCCACTTCCTACCGCAGTGGTGCTGATTTAATCCCTACCCCTGAATTAATTGTGCGTGATTTCTTTCTATAGAGTTATTTAAAGGAATAAGTTTATAGTTTCAATAATGATGAGGAAATAACACAATGAATTGAATAGAAACTTATCCGGATACTCAGGAATTTCTTTGTAAGAGCATACGATTCACTTGCTAAGAGCTGTTATCAGTGTGTCGCTATGGATGGATGGTTCGATTGATTGTGGACCGTAATTTTTGGTGTTTTAATAGGCTATGTTTTAATTTTCTGGTTTAATTGCTTTATTTCACTAGAATATTACGATTAATAATTTTACAAAACAATACTGTTTCTTGTGCTGTTTGTAAACAACTATATTTTTTAAAAAGGCCACCATTTTGTTTTTAAAATTGCTACAGAGCTGAAATATTCACAGAATATTTTTAAAACGTATGAAATGAATTGTTTAGAGTTTTACAATGTTCGGTGCATAAATGGGCAAGTAATACACGATCAAACGTTTAAACCTCTTCGTGGGACACCCGGTATGTAATAAATGTATAGCAATAACGCTGCTTATTATATATAATCAATTGACTTTTATTATTGATCAATATGGGAATATATGTTAGAGATTTAGATTTTCATATCATTAAAAAGAACATCCAAAATTTAGTACAAGGAATGTCCCTAGAAAACGCAAACTATGAACAATTACAGAGTAAGTGATCTTTGTATACAATTTTAAATCAATTCAGAGGGTTTCAGATGTAATAATAAGTTATACGGAGATTTATATTTATGTACCATTTATATACTTAAATGAAATCATTTATAGTCATACAAAAGGTGTATTAGTCCCATCGCTCTCAAATATTTCATGTCAATAATTAAATTGAACAAAAGTTCCTTTATTAAAGAGGTGGCTATATCAATCTCCCTTTTATCACTCGACATCAAAAAAATACTTTGACATCAATAACAAAAAGCTGTTTAGTGAAAAAAATAATATCGGGAACGATTACTTTGAATGGAGATGAGTCGACAAATGCACACAATTCATATTAGTACCTTTAAACTGTGTCCTATGTGTTTACCTTGCAGGTGATAATTTTTTCAGGTGCAGGACGGAAGTTGTTAAATCTGTTAATATTTTTTTTTAAAGATGTAATTTGTTTTTAATTTACTAACCAATTTATATTGTTACATTGTTTTAACATACGCTCAAAGCAGGTTTAAACGTTTAAAAGTGGATATTGGTAACATTTTTTGGTTGATTTTTTAAAAACGTTATTACTTTTAACTACAACCGAAATGATCGTGTAATGAACTTGCAGGTGTCAACAAGTTTAACAGCACCAAACAAGACTCAAGCTACTGGCGGACAATCCAGCCAGACTGGCTCAAGTTCGGACATCTTACTTTTTGGCAAGAAGTACTCTGACATTCAAGTAATTGGAAAACCAATTTTAAATCATGATGCCACCTACAGATTTCTTAGTAATAAAAGAAAAATTAAAGAGGTGTAAAACAACTTTAAGATTAAACTTAGTTATTTGGTTGAAAAACAATACACAATCGATAATATTAGTATAATAGGAACAACAAAATTCCTTGAAATATCTAAGCCTTCTTCTTTGCGATTTTCATAAGGGGTAAGATTTGTTTGGAAATTGTATAAAAATCTGTCACGCTAATCCGTTGCGTACTGGCTATACTATCTTTCACGTCCTGATGGATTGATGAAGTATTTTTTGTTTTGCATAAGGTTACCAGCACTGTAAACTTTCCTGAAACTTTTTGAATATATCGGCTTTTTTGATGAACAATCTTCATGAACTGATGCATTATTGAGGATTATCTGCTTTGGCATAAAATTGCTCTACCCCACTACCTTTTCTGCACCTGAACCTTTATGAATATATCTTCTTAATGATGCACTATCTTGACATCCTGATGCATTGTTAAAGGCTGTTCACATTTGCCTTAAGTTCTCTTCCCTGCAAGTTTTTCTAACCCTTTATGAGTATATCAGCTTGTTTATACACTAATGACGTACTGATGCATTGTTGACCATTTTAGGCTTTGTATAAAGTTCTATGAATAGCAAGCTTATCTGAACATTTATTATTATATCGGATACACTATATTGACACACTGATGAACTGTAGAAGATTTTTAAGCTTTGCAATCATTTTTATAAGTCTCCTATATAAATTTCACTGAAAAATTATGATTTTACTTTCTCTTCTTATACTTTCTCTCTTACCAACTAAGACACTGTTTGAATATCCTGCTCAATGACAAGGATAATGTAATGATAGGTTATAGATTCATTGAGCAAGATCACAGAGTTCTATCCCGGAGCTCGGTAAGAAGTTCTATCTATATGTTACTGCTGCAACTACTGGCTTCTTAGCTTCCACCATTATTTTATACTGCGTCTTTTGTTATGTATATATTTATACTATTTTTATTATTACATAGAGTTCTTATAAATTTGCTTATTGCAATATGCCTCATGACGTAATCTGCCTTTGGAACGGGAAAACTTTGCACTGTCTCTGTTCACGGTCCTTAAAATATAAAACTACCATAATTAAAAAAATATATAGAGGTATGGAATAAAATGTGAGTTTTTGCACAGATATCAGCTTTAACTTTTAGTTGTTCGGTAGCTATTATTAACCAATACAAATTTTTAATATGCTACGAGTCTTATAAGATATAATATTTTAACTCAACCAATCCCAAGCTAGACCCAAAGCGATAAATATTTTTTCCGATATTTCTCAAGGTTTACAAATGGCAGTCATTCTAAGTTTTAGATTGTTGTATGTCAGCTATTATTATAGTGCGTTCAAAAAGTATTTCAAAAATGCTCAAGTAATATGCATAATATTTCTTCTTTCTGGTTTTTTTATCTCATACGATTTCAAATAGTAGGCATACAAAGTTTCAATTAGTATGTAACATTACGGGAATAAATGTAAACACGATAACTACGATAATTCTTAATAAGTTCAGATTATATTTGGAACTAACTCAGTACTTTTTATGTAGCTTATATGAGTTTGTTAGCCAGTCTTAACCAATAAAACGTTTCAAAATAGCATTATTTCATATTTAGTAAAAAGTTGTTTTTTTCGATTTAAAAAAAAATAATTTTTTACTATTAACGACAACATCAAATCCACATGTTGCAAAATAATGTATAGGTTTACAAGAATTATTTATGAAAATAATTGTGAATTTCTAAATTTTTGTACGTAATATGATTATTTTAACATGCCAGCAGTGGGTTTTATTGTTCCCTCAGTGTCTTACATATTAAACATCTAAACTAATGAATCTTCAGTTTTGGCCTCGTGGGAAATCTACATATCTTCCGACTGAGGCGGCAGGGATATCTTTAATTATTTTTATTTTAAATTCGTCAAATATTATCCCAGGTTAGTAGATTCGTCACGAATTCAACTAAACAAACCGATTAAAGTATCAATGAACTCGATCACAATACGACTTTGTTATAAATCGTTCCACAAACAATAATTGTACTAAAACTGCAAATTGTCTCCTAAAAGGTTATTTTTTACAAGACATTAAGTAAGGTAACAGATTCCAATGAATATGTATTAGATAGAGGATTGCATTATCCTTTTTCAAAGTTCAGAGGTTTGCGCAATGAAAGACGGTAAGGTATGCGGTATTATTTTAGGTAAAAGTTACCTTTTACATATGAATTTTAGTTTGGTTTCATAAAAAATGTAGTGCTGCCTTCGAAATTCGTGTATATCGAACTTGAATAGCTTATATTAGGTCAGAAAAATTCTTTGTTTTTAATAACGTGTAAATGATCATAATTTCACTAGTTTTTGGTCTAGTTTCATTCCATTTTAAACATTTTACAATATTCCTTATTTTTAATGACTAATGTTACTTCTTAGATCTTCACTGGACTAAAGCCATAACAGAGTAGGAGACTTACCCAACCATGTATCAGAATTGCGTTGATTATTCAGAAAAATAAAATCTCTCAATTTTACTTGTATCCCAAAATATAAAGTAAAATTAGTCTTCAAATGGCATAAATGAAAATTCCTTCTCAGCTGCTAATTTGTCAACCAATCTATAGGGTAAAAAATTAAAATTACCATGCAATTACCTTTATATTCCTTCAAAACCTTATATTTCGATCCTCATTAATTTCAACAGGGCCACCATTTCATCTGAAGCCAGGCACAAATAAATAATAGTTAAAAAAAACTAAAAAACACGCTTTATAGCTAACCAAACTAAAAAATAGAAAATAATTTTTAATTACAAAGAGTTAATATTATGGCAGTAGAAGGCAAAACAATCATTCATAGTCAATCTCCTCAAAATAAAATTATAATAAAATCTAAGTTATCTAAATTAATTCAGAGTAAGAGCGTGGGGTGCATTTTACTACAATTCATAAGTCTCCCCTCAAAGATAATTACCGATACAATGATTGTAATATTTTAATATATCAAGCACTCCACGCTTTTCACTCTGAATTAATTTATTCTGTTAATAACTTACATTTTATTATAATTTTATTTTGAGGTGATTGACTATGAATGATTGTTTTGCCTTCTACTGCCATAATATAAACTCTTTGTAATTAAAAATTATTTTCTATTTTTTAGTTTGGTTAGCTATAAAAGCGTGTTTTTTTAGTTTTTTTAACTATTATTTATTTTTTCATTTTTAGTTCGATGAATCAATTAGTTTCTTGTGGAAATGTGGTATTTCTTACGAATCATTCCGCAATCTCATCATTTCATTTAAAGCTTCACTATTGCATGGGGTATTTCCTGTTAACTTAGAGCAATAAAGTTCTTCAATCCGAATACCGTCTAAAGATCTTACACGACTAAGTGCTTCATAGGCTTGTCCAGCAGCAAACAATCGCGAGCCTAGATACCTTGGCGCGTTTCTGTCATCGGTGCCCCATTAAAGGTTATGTACTATTAATAGCTACCAACGGGGAAATAGCAATCTGCATCGCCTCAAAATGACTCCTCGAGCTTGCACTTAAGATGTCGGCTCTGATCCCTGGAGCTTCGCAGTTATCTTTAGATTGATTATTGTCGTAAAAATCGGAGGCTGGCATCTAAGCTACCAAGGAACTGTGGGTGTTTGAAACACCTTTGCCGGACTTGAGGGTTAGGTATGTGAAGTATTTAATAAACGTAATGCTGGCTAGTATATATCATTTATCATTCTTACTGAGCTGTATTAAAGCTATTACTTATTTGAGATATACTATTATAAAATGTTACACCCTTAACTATATATAAATATATATATCAAACATACACATACATAATAAAACTAATGGTTATTGTAGTTCAGACTTGAATATACCCATATTTTGGTACATTTATTATTTAATTTATTAGCTATACATCTTCGGTAATGTGTAAAATAACTAAACTGTATTTGTTAAACTTTATTTTATAGTAAATAAAATTGAAAATGCAAGACAAATTTGGAATATTGTTGAAAAGGAATTAGTTAAAAACATTAAAGGCTTTGTCTGATAAAAATACTATGTATGTTTCTGTAAAGCAACAACTCAAATTGCATGGATCGTGTACTTAGAGATCTGGCTGTCAAGGAAACCACTGGAAATGGAAGAGACTGGATGACTACTGTAATATTACTATATTAAGAGAGTCAAGCACATCCGAGCATACCGAGACGAATGGAGACGGTAACGCTGGGTTAGCGCAGATCGCGCGCTAGCTTTATCACAGAGGATCTATAAAAGAATGTATTAATCCTGGCGGTCCTTATAAGGATAATGGAAACCTATGATCAAATTATTGCATTGTCATCGGTCCTTGATACGTATGCAAAGTTTCAAATTAATCAGACTTCTGGAAATTGGTGAAAATTATGCTCAAATATTCCGTTACATAGATACAACCGAAGCTAATAAAAACGTGTTAACAAATTAATCAGACTTCTGGAAATTGGTGAAAATTATGCTCAAAGATTCCGTTACATAGATACAACCGAAGCTAATAAAATCGTGTTAAAAATAATCTTTCCGGCAATTCCTGAGGCCATTTTAAGTAATTTAAAAACAACCAATGTGTCTTCAGTCAATTTTATTTGGCTTTTCATATACTTTTATTTAGATTTTAATGTAATAAAACTAATAAATCATGACTGGTTATAATCTAGTAAAATCGTTAAAAATAAGAAATAGAGCCAGAAAGGAGTGCTCTATTTCGTTGAAAATATTAATCAAAATCGGTCCAGTAGTTTCAGAACAATCTGAATAAAACCTACTTTAATAGAAAGAAGTAAGTATATAGGTATAACTCCTTTGGACATAAATACAATGGGAAACTGTCTGGAAAAACAACAAAGTTTAGAAATTGGTGTATGTATTCTAAAATACTTTTTTTCATTTCTAGGCCCATAAATCATGGAAAAGTAGATAATTTTAGAGCTTGGATGACCCCCACACTGAAAGAATATCGTACTCAGCTTTTAACGAATCGACCCAAGATATTTACAAAATTATATATTACAACAACTTTCAACTTGTTCGGGTTTGTTAAGGCAACTGCTGTTTCAAAAAGCTGAGGTTTATAGCCTACATATATAGACTAAGTATATAAACAATTTTGGAATCATGGATAATTATCACGGTGGATATTGAAAGAAAAATTTTGCTTTCAGGGTCGTGATCGTTGTAATTATGCAGAATATTTCGCTAAATGCAATACCTACATAAAAGATGAGTTTTACGTAAAGAATTGTATCAGTTTATTCTTTTTTAAAGTCGGGTGATAACAGACTAATAATTTAATAATTACAGTGAGAGTTATTTATTTTTTTACGTGTCACCTCAATTTCATACTATTATTATACACAGGAATATTATATTCTATCTTTAATATAATTCGTTTTAACGACACGTCAGCTTGAAATATATTTTGGTAATATTAAGAGGATACTCAAAATGTATCAATGCACAATCACAATGCCAACATGCGATATTTTATTTTAAAACCCAGCCCAGTGGACATTGAGTTTATCTGTGCACAAGCGAATAACTTAATTCAAATGACCGTTCACATAAAAGCCATATTTATTACACAATCAACAGTGATTTCTACTTGATGTCTCACAATGCTAATCCATCCAATTATATTACAATCGATTAAATCTTAATTCGATTAGCAAATGCACGTGGAATCTGATCTAAAATACTCTGTTAATCATAGAAATGTAATTGCTTCAAGTTGTAAAGTTTAGTAATCTTAAAGTACTTACGAGTACTTAAGATAAAACATTTAACATATATAACAAATTATTTATTGAAGCTAGACTTATAAATACAATTTACTATATAAAAAGTGTGAAGAATTAGGTATATTAGAGTATGAATGGTTCCTTTATTGAAGAGTTAAACAATTGGTAATAGAATGTTAAAAGAGTTTGGGTTTTGATGCGACACTTGAAAATTTTGAGATATTACCTCCTAAAACATAAGCGGAATTAATTTCTTTGGAAGATAGCATAGGGATGCAATTAAAGATTAGCAATATGTCATATTTTCATATCTATCATTTAGGACTTTTTTCCAAAATTAGTTAACAAGCCGCCGAACAATAGCAAACCTATTTAAAACTTTCATCTTTTGAAGACACTGTGTTGAGGTATTTTAACCCAAACATATTTTAGCTACACATTTTTTGACCGGATGATCTAAGTTTTAACTTAAATGATTGCATGTATAACCGTTTGTATTTTGTAATATAAGTTTTTAGTAATAAACTTACCTAAAAGATCAACTTGGTCAGTTTATTATTTCCCTCAAATATTACGCCTTCCTTACGGATAGAAGTTTGGCAAGTTCATGTAAAACAAAAACAATGTCTTTTTGGTTTTCTAAATCCAAAATTCTGAGTAGCGTCAGAGTTACTGAAGGCAATGACTCGTGGCATATAGCAACCCTATCATACATCCGAGAAAAAAAACTGTGTGTAGAACGATTCGCAATACAAAGCATGGTTGACGTTGAGAACGATTTACTTTGTAACGAATGATTCACATGATCGCAACTTTCATGTAAGTGAGTTTCAGGACAAATCTGTAATACAGATAAAAGATGTTTTGTTCAGGCGAAAAAAAATAAAAAAAGAGCTTAAAGGTTTGTTGGATTTGTATTAATAATGTTTCTTATCGATTGTGTAGAGTGTGATTCGATGTATAAAGATGTATCCACAATGTGCAAAACTATTCACTGAGTGAAGAACGATTTACTATGTGAAGAAACGGTAAACTGTGTGAAGAACTACTCACTGTATGTAAAGCGATACAATGTGCAGAACTATTCACTGAGTGAAGAACGATTTACTATGTGAAGAAACGGTAAACTGTGTGAAGAACTACTCAATGTATGTAAAGCGATACAATGTGCAGAACTATTCACTGAGTGAAGAACGATTTACTATGTGAAGAAACGGTAAACTGTGTGAAGAACTACTCAATGTATGTAAAGCGATACAATGTGCAGAACTATTCACTGAGTGAAGAACGATTTACTATGTGAAGAAACGGTAAACTGTGTGAAGAACTACTCAATGTATGTAAAGCGATACAATGTGCAGAACTATTCACTGAGTGAAGAACGATTTACTATGTGAAGAAACGGTAAACTGTGTGAAGAACTACTCAATGTATGTAAAGCGATACAATGTGCAGAACTATTCACTGAGTGAAGAACGATTTACTATGTGAAGAAACGGTAAACTGTGTGAAGAACTACTCAATGTATGTAAAGCGATACAATGTGCAGAACTATTCACTGAGTGAAGAACGATTTACTATGTGAAGAAACGGTAAACTGTGTGAAGAACTACTCAATGTATGTAAAGCGATACAATGTGCAGAACTATTCACTGAGTGAAGAATGATTTACTATGTGAAGAAACGGTAAACTGTGTGAAGAACTACTCAATGTATGTAAAGCGATACAATGTGCAGAACTATTCACTGAGTGAAGAACGATTTACTATGTGAAAGAAACGGTAAAACTGTGTGAAGAAACTACTCAATGTATGTAAAGCGATACAATGTGCAGAACTATTCACTGAGTGAAGAACGATTTACTATGTGAAGAAACGGTAAACTGTGTGAAGAACTACTCAATGTATGTAAAGCGATACAATGTGCAGAACTATTCACTGAGTGAAGAACGATTTACTATGTGAAGAAACGGTAAACTGTGTGAAGAACTACTCAATGTATGTTAAAGCGATACAATGTGCAGAAACTATTCACTGAGTGAAGAACGATTTACTATGTGAAGAAACGGTAAACTGTGTGAAGAACTACTCAATGTATGTAAAGCGATACAATGTGCAGAACTATTCACTGAGTGAAGAACGATTTACTATGTGAAGAAACGGTAAACTGTGTGAAGAACTACTCAATGTATGTAAAGCGATACAATGTGCAGAACTATTCACTGAGTGAAGAACGATTTACTATGTGAAGAAACGGTAAACTGTGTGAAGAACTACTCACTGTGTGTAAACGATACATTGCTTACCCGAGCGCGTACAGTGATGGAAGCTTTTGTAACGTAATTTTCCTGAGATTAGGACAAACCTGTGACATATATAACACATATTTTGTACATATAAGGAAGAGGGAAGGAGCGTAAAGTTTTATTTGCATTATAACTGTTTCTCTTTGACATTGAGATTTTTTGAGGGAAGTGGAGGGCATGTACGGAATAACAACATTAATGTATTTTCGGAAAGGTTACAAAATTTAAACTGCGTGGCCATTTTATTTCCAAGAATAGAAGCGTATAAACGATTGCATATATTTTTGTGTGCTAAAATTATTGAAATATTTGCCTATTTCAGTATTTTGTTCCTCAACTGATTGTTCTTTATTTAAAACCTGAATGCTTTTCTGTTGACACACGATAACGTGGACATTTTTTATTGATAAGTTCTATTTACATTTTATATATTTTTCTTGTATAACTAGATCATAGCTACAGTTTCATTAGTACTGCTCCTCCTGATGCTAATTGATATTTTTTAATTTTTTTAAGTCATTTTATTGTATGATTTATACGGATATTTATGTTATTGGCACTTTTTCGGTTTATGTTTCTGTATGTGTGCATATATGTATGTATGTATATATGTGTATGTGTGTATATAGATATATTTATACATACATTTGTTATTTGGTTTTATATATCAGTGTTATTATCTTAAATATTTTATAGCTACAGTTTCATTAGTACTGCTCCTCCTGATGCTAATTGATATTTTTTTAATTTTTTAAAGTCATTTTATTGTATGATTTATACGGATATTTATGTTATTGGCACTTTTTAGGTTTATGTTTCTGTATGTGTGCATATATGTATGTATGTATATATGTGTATGTGTGTATATAGATATATTTATACATACATTTGTTATTTGGTTTTATATATCAGTGTTATTATCTTAAATATTTTATAGCTACAGTTTCATTAGTACTGCTCCTCCTGATGCTAATTGATATTTTTTTAATTTTTTTAAGTCATTTTATTGTATGATTTATACGGATATTTATGTTATTGGCACTTTTTAGGTTTATGTTTCTGTATGTGTGCATATATGTATGTATGTATATATGTGTATGTGTGTATATAGATATATTTATACATACATTTGTTATTTGGTTTTATATATCAGTGTTATTATCTTAAATATTTTTGCAAGTTTTATACTGCTTATAGTTGTTTCTTAAGTCCGATAAAACGTTTTACAATACATTAATGTATATTTAGTTTGCTTGGTTTATGTCTATGGTTGTATCTTGGGGTTTGTTGGGAGTTGCTGTTACACTGCACATTGTACTAACCTGTTACCAGCTCTACACAGAAATATGCTAAATAGGTGGATATTCACTATGTACGAGTAGCATTACATTACTTTGTCATACAACATCGTTCTGTATGAGTGTGTGTTGTTTTTTTTAGCACCTTACGTATGATTGTTAAATATGTATGTACATTTTGAAAAGTATTTATATATATAGATGGCAGTGGCTGACAAGCATACACGTAGTTATATCGCTCTTCCAAACTTAATGTTCAAGTGTTATTATATCACTAATTAAATGTGTTGTGTGTAGTAAAATACAATATTGAGAGCCTATCAGTAAGTATTAAAGTAATAAGCAATATTGTTGAGTTAGTAATACTCCTGTTGGAAGTTACGTTTCCAAACCTAACCTACAAAATGGCAACCTGTGGAGTATGTAATAGTGGTTTTACTCAAAGGCAACTTAAGGTAACCTGCTCTGATTGCAATGTTAGTTTCCACGGTACTTGTGTGAAGATGAGCAAGGCTGACATTGAGTTCCTAAATAATGAAAGTATGATGTGGCGGTGTGATCCCTGCAGCAAAAAGCGGCGCAGTAGCCTAAGATTAGAGTCACAAGCTACAGAGGGTAAACTAACTTTAGAGGATGTAATGAAAGCAATAAATGAACTAAAATGTGATCAAAAGACAAATGTTACTGAATTCAATACATCCTATGAATTGATGAATAGCAAGATTGATGAAAATACCTCTGCTCTGAAAGAGAACACGGTGAAAATTATAGAGTACCTCGATAGGATTGATGCTCTCACAGCAGAAAATAAACAGCTCAAAGATAAAGTTTACAACCTAGAGCAGAAGGTTGAAGACATGGAGCAGTACTCTAGGCGTAACTGTGTGGAGCTTCAAGGTGTACCTGTGGTAGGCAATGTGCTAGACACAGTGAAGGAGGTGGGAAAGGCTCTTGGTATGGAAGTAACTGATACCATGGTTGATGCATGCCACACTCTAGCAAAACGATCCAGTGATTCAAAGCCACCTGGAATCATTATAAAATTTGTTAGGAGGTTTGATGCGGAAAATATGATGGCCAAAAGAAGAGCAAAGAAGGACTTTTCAACTCGGCACATAGGTTTAACAAGTGACGAACCAATTTATGTCAATGAGTCTCTTACTCCAACCAGAAGAAGACTGCTCGGTATGACCAGGGATTTTAAGATAAAGAACAATTACCAGTTTGTGTGGGTGCGAGGAGGTAAAATCTTTCTGCGAAAAGATGAAAAGGGACCCGTTTCTGTGATAAGGGGCCAGGTTGACCTTGACAACCTTTAGGTATGTTGATTACACTACATATTTTAAATATAGTGAAGGACTATTTAATTTATTGTTTTGGTTTGTGTTTATAAATTTGTATTAGATGTAGGCCTAATAATTGTTATAAAGCTTTATTTTACCTGTGAAAGTGGTGGTACTTGGGTAGTCATGTCTTCAATCTTCTGAAAATGCTTTCCTTTTATCAATAACCTATTATGAAAGAAACTATAAACTTACAAAAAACTAGTTTTTTAAATACTTTAACTGGCTTCTTAATATGCCACCAAAATATTAGAAGCATGAGAGAAAATTTTGATATGTTTTTAGCTGAGCTTGCTGTGCTGAATAAATTACCAAATATAATAATCCTATCAGAAATATGGATAAATAATTCTGAAACTTCCTATTATTCTATACCTAAGTACTCATCATTTTTTAATAAAAATGAAAACTATAGGGCCGGAGGAGTTGCTATTTATATTAATGAAAACGTTACTAAAGTGTCACAAATTACATGCAATTTTGTATCGGCCGATGTACTACAAATTTAATTTAAAGAATTTGGTTACAATTTCAATCTATTAGCGGTATATAGGCTACATCACTCGTCTGGTGAATTGTTTATAAATGAATTGTCAGAATTCTTATTGAACCCAGAGGTCAAGAACTGTGACAACCTATTGATTGCTGGGGATATGAACTTGAATCTTTTGGAGGATAGGGAACTAATAGATAACTATAAGCTTACCTTAGCTTTAAATGGCTTACAGTCCATGATAAATGAACCAACACGAATAACACAGATATCACAAACTTGCATTGATCATGTATTAGTTCGAATTCGGAACAGAAACAAAATAGGAGTACAAGCACTGGTAATTGATAGCGGGCTGACTGACCATTGTTTATCAGCTGTACTGTTGGTGCGGGAGGGGGAAGACACACTTAGCAATATCAAGGTTACGGAGCCAGTGCCCTCTATCAGTATCAATCACGAATATTTCAGTGATAAGCTAAATAATGTAAATTGGGATTTCGTTTTTAAGGAAAAGAATGCATCTCACGCTTTTGATTTGTTCCACGATAAATTTTGTAACTTATTAAGAAAAAGCGAGAAGGTTGTGCATAAAAAATGTAAATTTCCTAAACTAAAGCCATGGATTACAAATGAAACGTGTAAACTAATTAAAAAGCGTAACAGTTTATTAAAAGCAATTAAAAAAAATCCCGACAATATGGAATTATTAACGTATTTTAAAACATTTAGAAACAAGTTAAAGATAGACATAAGGAATCAAAAAGATAGTTATTACAGTAATTTATTTGAAAAATATAAGGGAAATTCTAAGAAAACTTGGAAGGTTTTAAAAGAGGTAAGTGGTCAACAAACCAAAGTAAATGGTTTGATTTGTTTAAGAGAAGACAATATAGGCATAGTTGAACCTTTAGCTATAGCTGAAGCATTTAATACATATTTCTTGTACATTTCTGAGAAATTAATAAATAAACAAAAAAACATATAAAACGGTTGATCTTGAGCTGATAGATTGTAAAGACAGCTTTACTACCCAACCGTTATCAAAATCGATGTTTCTATCTCCTGTATTAGATAATGATCTAGAAAGAGCAGTAAACTATTTGAAAAATGGAACTACACCAGGTCTTGATGGAGTAAATTCGACAATGATTAAGATTCATTTTAAGGAAATTAAGAATGTACTCCTGTACATTATAAATCTAAGCTTTGAGACAGGGGTTTTTCCTGAAAGGCTTAAAAACGCTATGGTAATTCCGATTTTTAAGAAGGGTTCAAGGGATGCTTGCAATAATTATAGACCAATATCTTTACTATCTTCCTTTGCTAAAATTGTTGAAAGGATTATGAAACAGAAATTAGTTGATTTTTTGGAAAAAAATAACATACTTAGTCGGAACCAATTTGGGTTTAGAAGTGGTATAAATACAGAAGCGGCACTAATAGAATTTATGGACATGTTGTCTAAAGGTGTAAACGATGGGAGAAAAGTTAGTGGCCTATTTTTAGACATAACAAAAGCTTTCGACACTGTGAATCATAGAGTTTTGCTAGAAAAGTTACATAATTGTGGGGTTAGAGGAATAGTACACAACTGGTTTAGAAGTTATTTACAGAAGAGGATGCAATATGTTAAAGTTAACGGAGTAGTAAGTGGAATGGGGGAAATCAAACACGGTGTGCCGCAGGGGTCGGTTTTAGGGGCTACGTTATTTTTAATATACATTAATGACTTGTGCAATGCTAAATTAAATGCTAGTATCACTTCTTTCGCTGATGATACTGCTTTGTCTTATTCCGAATACTTGGATACTTGGAACGAAGTAGCTATTAAGATGAACAGGGATTTGCTTTCGATTCAATGGTGGTTTTTGTAAAAACAATATGGCATTGAGCCCTGAAAAAACTCAATTTATCAATTTCTCTATTAAAAAGAATAATAAACAGGAAAATAAAATTGTTTTGAAATGCATTACTTGTATAATAAGTGGTGGTTTTTTGCAACGATGGTTGCTGTGAACTAAAGGAAGCACGTAGCGTGAAATATTTAGGAATTATATTAGATGAAAAGTTAAATTGGAAAGATCACATAACACACCTCAAACAAAAAATAAATAATACAACAAGACTCTTCTATTATATTCGAAGTATGTGTAGTTATAGTTTATTAAGAACATTATATCTTTCATTAGTTCATAGCAGGTTAGAATACGGAATAGTGTGTTGGGGAGGTACATTTGTCTCAAACTTAAAACCTATAATTACAGCACAGAAAAAGTTTATGAGAATAATAACTAAAAGTAATCGATTTGAACATTCTTTCCCAATTTTTTGTTCCTTAAAAGTTTCTTCCTTTAAGATATATTTATGTATATAAGGTACTCAAAATTTTTTTCTTAAGAAGTAGAAACTGTGTAGTAATAAAAATGTGTTCGTACCGAAGCCAACAAACACGTATTTTACAAAATCGTTTAATTTTTTAGCACCTACATTATTTAACAAATTGCCAAACAACATAAAAGATTTAAGTAATATAAATGTTTTTCTTAAAAAATTAAGACTATGGTTGTTTACAATTCAGAATATTGAAGATTTATTGTTTTATACTTGTAATTAGTTGTTTTAGTTTTCCCTCCTACTTTACTCCACTGTACTTTGCTTTACTTACTGTATATTGTCGTGTATTATAATTATTATACTTATGATAAGTATTATAGTTATTAAATAATAAATTCTCTCAATAAGTATTTAAGTTGTTTTGTCTAATGATTTTGTAAGTGTTCGTATTATAAATTTTAGTAGTTTGGAAGAGTAGTATTTATTATATATTTGATTGTGTATTATAGATTTAAGTATAATTACTTTATTTCTGTTTATATAATTTAGTTGCCATATGAATGGTGATATTTAGGATTGCAATAAAGCCTCCAATGAGGCTAAGCCTTGGAGGATTAAATATTTCTCACGATATACTTATTAAATGTATGTATGTATGTAAAGTGTTGTTTGAGAAATAAATTTCTTTCTTTCTTAAAAAAAAAAATATTATTATTTTTTTCCATTTTGTTGGAATAAATCATTTATAGTGAAAAACACTTTTGAATTATTATCTTTCACCGTACACCAAGACTAGTAGATATGTGTGGACATATAGAGGGTCATAACCTATACCCTAAGATAAATTCCAAACTTAAATAAAACACTACTTTAAAGAAACAACACAATTGAAAATACTCACAGTGAAATAAAAATATGTTCTTAACATTTGTTATATACATAAAAGGTTGCAATTTTAAAGTGTTCTCCAACTAAAATAATTTCCAAAATTTAGATAATTAAATTAAGGTAAGATTGCATTGATATAATTAAATAATTAAGATAATTCACATCTGTCCTCATATCACTTTATTTAAAAAATTACAAACACAATTTGGATGTTTTTACCAAGCATGAATGCTATTACAGTATTTTATACAATCCAGGAATTAATCCAATAAAATATTTGAGTGGAATTTTCTATAAATTTACTGCAGAATGTTTAAATCTATGAATAATGAAATTTGAAATATCATGGAATTAAAAATTTTTATACCACTAATTAATCGTATTTATTTGTATGGAAATTTAAAAGAAATATGTTAAATTAAAAATAGGATTTAAAAATTATTGCTGATTTTTCAACTCGGTATTTTTTATATACGTTAAATAAAAAATTCACTACCGTTATATTACTTGATTATACTTTCCATACTTATAAATTTTAACTGAAATTAATTTTATGTTGATATAAGTACTTCTAAATATAATTTAATTATAATATTATTTTGGCTACGCAATCTTTGTGACTATGGTGCTTTTAAAATTCAAATTGAAACCTTATTGTTAGAATAATTGTGACCAATATTTATATATTCTATATATTTATGTGGTCTAGAAATTTAAAAATACGTAAAAATTCTTGGTTATAAAAACGCCTATCAGTAAAATAAGAGAAATACAAAGTGAGAGGGCATAGATTGTTCGTTTGAATTTGTTTAGACAGGACAAAGCCCAACTCGACTAAGGGCCCTTACCTCACCAGTGTTGAAGAGTCGGACGGCCTTCTAGTGGTATTGGTTTTGTAGTATCGTCAAAGCGTCCTTGTGTTGACAGTAAAGCTCCCAATACTGTCCGATATTTCGTTTGTGAATCAGTTCAATATATAAAATCAGTTTATACTTTACTATATTAGTTTATTATCATTTGCGTGAAAGTTTTGTTGACATTTAAAATATTTTAAATTTATATCCCCCCTCCCAAATTTATATCACTGTTTGAGGATATTGATATGTAGAATATTTTCAGTAATCTATTTTATTTTAGATAGTACTTCCACATTTTAGTGATACGACAGTTAAATCATAAACTTAGTATTTTGACGATTCATAAACTTCTTGGACGAACAAAACAACACGAACGATTGTTTGAAACAGACCTTTTTTATCCTAAGAGCCGACCAGATTTAACTGTAAGTTAAATCTAGTTTATGATATTTTAGAAAAGCTTTTTAGTGTTTTAAAGTTTATTTACTGACGTTTAGAGCATTGCCAATTTTGGCATCTACTTTGGCATTCTTTTTGTTTCTCGTCCATACTAGAGGCCAAAACAGTACATTATAGATAAATTATTATTGTTATAAGCTATGTTTATAGATAGGTTGGTGTTTATTTGGCTTTTAACTATCTCTTGATAAACTTTTCTATAATTTGATTTGCAAAAGTGTTATCACATAGAGATTGTAAATTTTTATTTTTCATTTAAAAAGTTTGAATATACAATCTAATGATGAATTTGAGAGCTTTTATTTACAACTTAAATATAAAATGATACATTTCCATGTAGGACTTAATTTTGAGATCGATTCTAAACCAACATTAGATTACTATATTTGCAACAAAAAGTCATGCTATTGCTACAATAACTCCTATCTTCCTTTTAGTGTTAGTAGAGAAGGGATGATGTGTGGTCAAAGGTCAAAGTTCGGAACCTTAATGCAAGTTTACCAACCCTAGGTAAACTCCCCAAATGTCTTCGACTTAATTGAATTGTCTTCTCTTGCCACTTCGTTTTAAATTAAAGAAAAAACAACAAACCTCTTCAATACCAGAGTGTTCCGAGGTCTGTTATTTAATTGAAACCAGTTGTCTTTAGACAAAAATCTAATATAAGTCTTATGACGTAATGAGTACAGTATAATAGTTATAGGGGACTAGTTTCTCCTTTACTTAATGAGAAAGTTTTTGAAAAGACTAAAGAAACTTGCACTATTTACAGTGACCATCCTTATAATACATCTTCAACGATCTGATAGTGAAACTAAGCCGTGCCTCTATCGGTTAACCTCTACAAAGTTTAACATAAAACTCTAATGTATGTCAAATGAATTAATGAGGACAGTATAGTAGTCATGAGGAGAGTAGTTTCTCCTTTACTCTGTAATAAAACATATTTTGGAGTTGGCTAAGGAATTTTCAATATTTACTGGAGGCCTTATTAAAAATATCTAATAAATAATCTAATATTGAATCCAAACCGTGCAATCAATATTTCCCATATAGAGCAGGACATATTATATGGTGAAGAGAGGAACATTAACCCGTAGTTCAAATAGGTGTTAATTTCAGTTTTTTGTCTATTTTAAAGTTTTTGCACTGGTTGGAGGTACTTTGCAGGAAAAAAGGTTTTACTACAGGAGGCAAAGTTCACACATACTTCACGTCAAAGTCAAACATACTGTAAGTTGGATTACAAACCATATTCGGATTTGTAGTCTGTGTTATATTTAAATCATCAGTTTACAATACTGGAAGAAAGGGGTTGTATTGCATTATAACCTACTCGTACGTTGTTTTACATTTGTTAAGTTCCTGAAAAATATATCCATGCAATCGAAAGGTCTGTTGATATAGAAAGTTTTGAAACATTGGTTGTTGCCTATTTTCAATACGGTTATTACCATAACCTACACTGTTATCACTATGCCCAACACGTATAGATGTTTCATATGAAAGCTCTAGTTATTTTAGTCAATTCATCATGGATTTTCTAATGAATACGTATTAAATTTTCTAACAATGCATCTACTGGTATAGCTCAATATTTTGCAAACAATTTTAAATCAATATAACAAAACAACATTTCAAACCTTTGCCTTGAATTTTGGCAAATGAATATTTGATATTGAACTCTTTTAAATTATCATACCTTTAATAATATACTTAAAATGCAGTTTTTCTAAATTTTCCAGCACACTTTAAGAAGAAATGAAAACAGTTTGTTCCTTTCTCGGTCCCTTTGTTTTATATTATATCTTTAAACATGTTGAGAATTAATTACTACCTTCAAAACTATACGGAAAAACTAACAAAATTGTGGACGTATCCTAAATAATATTTGACTTTTATACGGTTTTCCAACAATTTTTCACCCTCAATTTTGTTATAAGTCACGCACATAATACGCTATGAAAAATGATTCAAAATAGACTGCTGAGATAATTGTTCTATAAATATATTTATAGGCAGTAGAGTAACAGTGAGAAATATTTCTAGAACAATTATCTCAGCAGTCTATTTTTAATCATTTTTCATAATGTATTATGTCCATGACTTCTTACAAAATTGAGAATGAACAATTTTTCTATATTATATATTATATATATATATATATATATATTATGGATATTTATAACTGTAGCCAAAATTATAAAACTAGGTATAATTTCTCTCACTTTTTCGTCAGTTTATCAGAACGATGATGTGGCGTACGTTTATCTTATTTTTTAAATTCTATGTTTCTTAAAGTTGCATACAAGGAAATGTATCTAGCATAGATATATTTAAAGCACGATGTATTCTACATGTAGAGAAGACAGATTATGAGACGGGAGTCAGTCAAGCGTCAAGAGGATGTTCTAGTGAATGGCAGAAGAATGGTGATTGTCGCACTCCTTTGTCACTAGCGGAAAGGTTTCCGCGCCTTTCACACTATTGGGAAAACTGTACTGCGTGAGAAAAATACTTTACTCTGTACTAGTATTTTATACGGAAATCTTTCTTTCTGTGTAACGTGTTGAAAATTCTCGACCATTGGTGATGCGAATTTGATAATTTATTCTGTAAAACTTCTACTAAACGTTAGGTTTACTGAAGATTTTGTTCTTTCCTAGGTCGGTCTGATTTAGGGTCTAATGAATGTTTTTTTCTGTGCTAATGAGCTGCAAGAGTCGGATCCTTATCAACAACGTATTGCTGCATCTGCCAGATGTAAGAATTACCAATTATACATATATAAGTATTATACATACATTGCTACATCTGTTGTATATCAAATAATTTTTAAATAAATACTCATTCCAATAGTTTTTCTTGCTATCCTATTATCACATTATTAGTTATGTTTGATTTCCTAAGATTTACGTAATAGTAAATGTACAAGCAGTTCATTTATTGAGTACACGTTAGTGTGAAATAAATTAACTTACGATGTTTTATAATACAAGTCACCCTATACTTCATTAAAAAAGTAAGCCAACCGTGGGTTGATCTTTAAAGAACAGAATAAAACACAGTATTTTAACGTTCGAATAACTGAATTAAATTAACTGTACAGATAAAAGCCATATTTATAACACAATCGAGCACAACATTTCTGCATGATCTGACGCAACTGATGCATTAAAATCGATAACAGTTGACTAAATAGTAATCCGGTTGTTTATTCAGCTTTGCACTTAAAATCTGATATAAAATATTCTGTTTACTAAACAAAAATAAATTGCGTGTCCTCGTATTATTTGCTCAAAACATCACGTGTATAGTACTCACTCAGCAAATTGGCGCAATTATATACAGTAATGTTAAAAAGTTGAATACGGATCTTGTATTGCCTATTCTGAAATCAATCATTACATTGTAATTACAAGAAGCAATTCAAGCAACTCAAGAAGCAATTCTGTGAGTATTTTACTATAGCCATATTTCAGCTATTATCTTCAGACATATCACAAAAGTTGTAAAGTAACCGTTAAGAAAATGTATGTTCCATTCTTGTGTAAAAATGAGTGTATTTCCTATACTTAAAATTGACTCATGCCATTTAAAATTTAGTCTTACGTAGATCATCGACATTTTTTATTTCAACCGAAGTTTACACTGCAAATTACGCAAAATTATTTACACTTGACGAAATAATACAACGCTATGGTAACATGCATAACTTTTTTGCATTTAACTAGTCAAAAGTCAAACTTTTTGTTCTTCATGGCTGTAACATATATTTTAGTATTTTAAGCAGATATATATACTATGTATTTAAGCCTAGACCAATTAAATCAGTATTGGGAAAGATTTTAGTAAGTAAAATAATTTAGGTATGTGAGATTAACAGTTGTAGTGGTAAAAGACGACGATTTTTACTTAAAGTTTACCTAAGAAAAAAAGTGGTTTTAAGGGGTGAAAATTACAAATAACTTTAAGATATAGAACTTTAAATGGAACTATTTTTCTAGCGCGGAGTAATATATCTTGTTCTACTACCGTTACGTGGTCTTGTAACCTGTTATCTGTTGCTGCTGACATTAGCCATATTTAGATATGTCAAATAACAATAATGCAGAAATAAGGGGAATATGATCAAAATAAAATAGTTTCTTTGATTTAGTCCTTCTAGGATACAAAGTCATATCAGCCTGACACAGGACCTCGGGTTATCAGCGAGGTCAGGCCTGATATCACTAAAAGATCAAATTAGATGATTTGATCATGAATTCGTCCGGCCATTACTGCTAGCTATGAAACGCAGCTTGACAAATCAAATATAATTGTAAGTTCTCCCTACCATAACTTTCTACTGTCTTTCAAAGACAGGAGTTTCACTTTTAAGGTTCTATAATTATTTGTAATTTTCATTCATAAAAAACCCTGTGTAGTTTTGTTAAAGAGGACGATTGCAGTACGTTAATCACGTAAATCTCGTTACCAGTCTGCGTGTATTTTTAAAAATATGTTTAAATATGATTTAAAGAAATTGAACTAAACTTTCTAAAAATGAATAAATAGTGAAAAAAAACAAACATAAATTTAATTAATAAGCAAAACTAACGTAACCATAACTTCCCAACTACGTATGTACATACTATCTACTTACATATCACGTGGTAACTTATTATAACATAAAATAACTTTTTCCGAATTTAAAAATAAAACATGATTTCACAACCAAATCATACTCTACTTGGAAAGGAACAGGATTATCCATTATAAGGGAATAAATAAATAATTTAATAATGATTTTTTTCACTCTCGCAATCAAGAAAAAATTTCAAAAACAAAAAGCATGATTCACAAATATGAAAACAAATTGAGACTTATATTCCAAAAACTAAATAACAGAGTTATTTTAAGTTTACACACCCGAAGACGATATGTTATTTTGTTTTCGAGGACGAGTAAAATACGTTAACGACATTGAAATTTTGATTGACTACTACTACCGTTATTCTCAGTAATACCCTCATATATACATGATTCGTACAAAGTAACTAAAAATAATTAAAATGTAACATAATGCACTGCATTATAATGTTATCGAGATGTAAAATCGTGCCGTACTCGTCCAAAGAATGCAGTCGTAATCAAACTGTGATTATGGGCATAAATATTGGCAGATTTACATACAAATATTTCTATTGCAATCAGCTCCATGATAGAATTTTCGAGAAATTTGATGTAATTAATCCGTTCAAGAGCCTCAGAATTCAAAATTACTATATATGTATATATATTTATAAAATCGCTCTATATAATTATCACCAATAAAGGTTTTAACATTGCATTAATTCTTATTCCAGCCCAAATTTTATTCGAGTGATTTAAAACTTAATATAAACTTTTTTAATTCTGTAATATTATTCGGTAACTCGTAAGTTTCAAAATGAATGGATCGCTATTCTAATTTTGAAAAAGGACTGATGATATATAAGGTATAATCTATTACGTTCATGAGCATACGAAGTTTTAAGTACTTTAAAACTCTGCGATAATAATTGTAAACACGACAACTACAGTAGTTATAAAGAGTTTCAAAATAAAAATGGTAAAAAGGTGGTACATTAGATGAAATTTTAACCCATTAAACACTTCAAGATGACGCTCATTCACGCTCAAGTAACTATTCTTATTCAACTGAATCCTAAAATAGACATAAAATTATATGTTTTGAAAATATATTAGGAGCTTATAAATTACTCTTATTCTTATGCTTTGGATTTGTCTTAAATTTTCAAGATGGCAGACGTTAATTTTAAGTTTGGAAAATTAACGATTATAAATAAGTTACTATAAGTTAAAGCTCAAAGATAGAAAGTGTTTAGAATTCCACGTATTAATTTGCAATAATGTTTGTTCTTACTTACTTATTGATAAATGCTATAATAATCACTGTTAAGAAAAATACCGCCTGCTTACTGTATGCTTAGTAAAAATAAATATTTTAGGACGATATTTTCAGTTGTTAGTATTGAACCGTTAACAGAGAAATGAATTTAATGATCCAACTCATTTGAGGGTGCATCAACATCATTAGGGGATGTTGTGGTTTGAGCCGCAACCGCAGTATACAGCACCCTGATAAGGCTAGGGGGAGGGGGCATTGCACTGTGATGTGCTTCTAACATTGCATGGAACTAGGTTGAATTTAGAAATTGTTCTTGTTATTACTCTTCTTTTTAAACATATTACCAGTTACACACGGCTGAAATATTATTTAAGAAGTGTTTATTATATTAAAATAACGTTCGAAAACTGCAAAGAGGAGCGCTGGAAAACACTCAATATCAGTGAATGGAATTGTATTGCTTTGAGTTTGTTTAGTTATAAAGCATTTTTTTATTTCTCGCTTGAATGGACATTAATATTTTTAAAGGTTTTTGGTGTTACAGAGTAGAAATTGTAATGCAACCTCATCGAAGCTTTTTACTGACATGTGATGTGGGATACTCCTACCTTTTACATATCAGGTTTTTTACATATTGAATTCTATGTTATGTAAATTACACAAAAAATTTAATTACTTCTTAATTATAAAATATTTTATCTCGCAGTATTAAAAGGAAATACGTTGAATTTCACCTGTTTTTTTATCATTATCAAAGTTAAATGTATAAAAGTCATTCGACTCAAAAACATATATGTCCACACTGGAATTCGTACCTAACAAGTTAAATTAGCTCACTATTAGCTGTTAGCTGTCACTATTACCGGTAACTGTAGACCAAACACATCATCAAAGTTTAATGAGGACGCGCTGATGCGGATTAACAGCAGTCGCCCTTACACAGAGGTTAATTACCGTAGTATATTTTAGCCGTTTACTGAAGTTTAAATTAGACACAACTGTAGTAGGACTTGGACCATGTAAAATTTTTTAGTGCAATTTTGGTGTTTATACATTTAAAAAACAACCTTTCAGATTGCGTATGCTTTTGGGGTGGAAATAATGTTTGTATAACGCATAGAGTTATGTGTTTGATGATATTTAATACACTGTGATAGCTTATAAAATCGATAGTTATGTTTTAATGAAATAAAATTTTGTAACAATAAGTTTAAACATGTTTGCATCACACTTCATTCGTGCAAAAGGGATCTGCGTTTGATGATATAATTTATCACATTATAACTATTACGCTAGACGACCTAGACACGTAATGGACTAAATCGTGAATAACTTACTTGGGCACACACTTTATAGTAAAATCAACATTTCTGAAATGTATTTCAAACTATTTACTGTAACTAAATCTCGTAAGAATCATTTTTGTAGTCAATTTGTCAATTTGATCCTAACACAGCGCTTCAGTGTTGCCAGCGGCTGCAAGAATGGACCTGTTATTGGTTCACTGCCGACACTTCTACTGAGGTGAAATCCCATTGTTTATAAGCCTAAGTTTTTATCACTGTTAGGATTAAACTTACACACTTGTGTTTAGTTCTAGTAGCATCACATAGTACTAGAAGTATGGCAATGAATAGTTTGTAATTTTTTTATTGCAATTTAGAATCAAAACTACATACTTTATATAGACGAGAGCATTAGTACTAATAAAACAACCCAGAGTGCAAAGTTTATCTTGCATTTTCTACTAATTTAATATTTTTTCTATTTACTTTATGAAAATTAACTTTTATTAGAAGCCAAATTAACAATTGAAAGAGAATTAATTTAAATATTGTGCTCCTTATTTAATAAATGTGACTGTTACTGTGGGGTTTTTGACTAGAAAACCTATATTAAATGAATAAAATTAAACTGTACGGTCGGAAATAATTTTCTTCACAGAATAATGAAAGTAGTAAAGGGTACACTTTTTCAGCCATGTTAGTGCGAAAATATTTAAATAGAATGATTAAGCTTTAACTAATATTTCGACTTAAAGTAGTTTTTTTTAACTAATAACGTATTTATTTAATAACATAACACCTATTTCCAGGTTAACCCTGTGTTAAAAAATAAAATTGTGATATAATTATTTATCAGTAAATCACTATCCACGTTATTTGTGGTTAACATTCGGGTTTTGTTTGTGACTACTAAGAATTACGCAAATGTGAAATTGTCTCCAACCTATTCGGATAAAGTGAAAAATTTCTTGAACGTAACAATTTTATTTCACAAATGCATTATTAAAAAAAAGTCAAATAACTATACTATGAAAGATTGCGGTTTTAGTCTTCCGATGTAATTATGACAATATGATCATATCAAGTTCGTGTTCTAGCCTTTAGCATAATCCTTTTATTACTGGTTTGTCAGTGTCTCTGAATGTATTGGTGCTATTTCGCCACGCTGCAACTGCTCCAGTATTTGCAGATCGTAGCAGTATTTATACATGCTAAATTTGATAATATTTATCGAATCCGCATTGATTTTTTACATAGATACGTGTATCATTTATTGGGAAGACTTTAATTCTTAAACACATCTTACGCTTAAAAATAGTATGATTGTGACATAGGAGCTGTGAGTCGACAGTATCTCGCTCTAGTGTTATCAGTATCCAGGAATTGGTAATATCTTTGGATATAGCCCCTGTCACCGAGGAGGAGGTGGCGCGTAAAAAGTTAAAGTGCTATTTCAAGCAGTTAATGACATAATTAACACAATTGGTCAACTGTTCATTGCAAACAGGAATATTCCAAATCAGAGGAGAAATCATTCCAATTTTCATAGAGGAGTATTTCTGGCTAATCAGAAAGTACCGTCCGATTTTCATTTTGCCACTCTAAAGCAAAGTCTTTGAGAAAATCTTTCTTGTACAACTCAACTGTTTTTGGGAAAATTTGGAAATTCTCAGTCCTACTCAATGTGAGTTCAGACAAAAAAAGTGTACAGCAGATGCTTCAACAATCTTTGTTGAGCCTGTTGTCGATGGACTGGAGAGGCGTGTACTTCGATTTATCCAAACCATTCTACTGTGTGCAACATGAGACATTACTGCACAAGTTGAAAAGGTGCGGTGTTCGGGGTCTGCCATTAAAATGGGTCGAATCTTATTTTTTTGATGAAGAGCAGTGTGTGCAGATTTTGGACACCGCATCTTTAAAGAAAAAGATAATCTATAGAATCCCACATGTATCTATCCTTGGTCCAATTCTCTTTTGTTATTTACGTAAATGATCTGACCCACTCAATTAAAAATGGAAAGGTGGTTCAGTATACGGATGGTACGATTCTCCTTTAATTCCAGGATAATTCTGGTCCTGGAAAAAATCACATGTTATGAACTGAATTCCTGCTTTAAATTTTTTTCTGAAATCAAATTGAAAACAACAGAATCAAAATCAAATTCCGTAAAGTTTCAAGTGAGGAATCAAGATTCTTAAACAAAGCCTTGAATGTTTGTGGATGATATTTCTCTCCAGGATACGAAATCCACAAAATTCTTTGAAATGTACCTCTATTGGGATCTGACTTAGGAAAATCACGTCGACCACAAATGTGCAAAAATTACATAAGGTATTTTTACTCTTCGTAACTTGGCATAATTTTGATCTATCGGAGTATTGAAGATGGCCTATTCTGGCCTAATCTATACTCATCTAGGATATGGAATTACACTCTGGGATAGCTGTGCAAAACATAAGTTGGAACGACTCTTCAGACTCCGAAAAAGATCCGTGAGAGTGATTGTGTTTTCGAGTGCCAGAGAGTTGTGCAGAGATGCTATTAGGGAACTAGGATTACTGACTTTGCCTTGTCTCTATATTCTCGAGGTGATACTTTACTCCGGATTAAAGTGCGCTTTAGTTCGAGGCAAATATGTTTACCATCATGGAGCTAGAAGCAGGGGCAACTACAAGTCCAACAACACAGAACAAATCCTTTAAGATTTTTCATTCTCAATTTGATTTAAGACTAATCAACAGTCTCCTTGAAGGTATTAAACAAGAAAATGAAAATATGTAAAGCTCATTTGAAAAGATTTTGGTGTCAAAGGCATTTTGCTCTGTTGACGATTTTATGATGAATCGTTAGAGCATTTAAGAGCATAAACATTGAAAATTCGTATTGCACGATCTGTAAACTGTATGAGAAAAGTTTTAATCATATCGTTTATGTTTCATTGGTTCGTTGTCAGCGAGAATGGTTATGTGAGATTAAGAACGATTGTGATACAATCCTTATATTGTCTTTTAATAATAAACCTCATTATTATTATTATTAATGTAGTTTTGATAGTGTATTCAATTGTCTCTGAATTTTTTCATGTCGCAGTCTTTTAAATACGTTTATTAAATAACTGCGTAAGTTTATTACTTCGATGAAATATATTATAGTAACGATGGTTATCATAACTATATAGGAAAGCTGCACATCTTATTGGCTTGCGTGAATAACAATTTATTGCTATTAAAGCATTAATCGAAATTATCAATCTGCTGGTATTTTCTCGTGAATGTGTGTTAAAATATTTAAATAAACATTTGGTTAACCATATTTAATTACGTTACTTATATGTAATTTGATGTTTGTTTAAAATTAAAAATTTGTTTACTGATTGTATAAGCTGTACTATTATCTAATTATCTATATTTACTTCTCTTTCTAATAATTTTAATATTGGTTCTAAGCTTCCTTTCTACGCATTCTTTGTACTTTGATTCAAGATTGATAGAGCATCGAGAGCCTTTACCAAATATCGCTACTGGTAATCGGTTATGTTGATATTAACAAGTTAACAACGAAATAAAATAAGTTATTATCACAATTAAAAATATGTAAATCAGGAGATGGAAGGACGAGGCTGAAGTTATTAAAGAGACGTTTTTTTTTAATTAGGGGTGATGATAAAATTGTCATAGCTTCATTCCTAGGCTCATTCAAGGGTGGGCAATTCCAGCTCGTTCAGGGCCTCCAGGGCCGTAGCTAGATCCACGCAAGAACGGGCCAATTACGACACCTCCCTATTGTCACTAACAACAGTTATTGGCATCAAGGTACGTCACAAGTTTGGAGGGGAATCCAAATGTCTATCGCACATGATACAGATTTCAAAGCGACGCTACTAATGCAACCGCAATTACATGTTACATTACGGTTTTTAAAAGAGTGGTCCAATATCTATACGCCTTGTTAGAGAGAAAACAAAACCGTTTCTGCTAATCCAAGACAAGATTCCTACTACAAATCACAGGACAAATACTTTGCCGAGCTTCCGCAATCGGAGCACGTCATGCTCAGATCGACTCCGACGGTAAGACTGATTGTCCGGGCGTCTAAGGGACGCTCCTGAACGGCTTTAGACACCACGCAATGAGTTACACCAATTGGTGACGCGGTATTTCATTCAAGCCATAGGTTTAAGGGTCGCTGAATCAGCTAAAGATTTTATATTGAAATTTCCTGAACTACCGTACTTTAAGTGATAACATGAAGTCTTATTCTGAATTTTCTGTGGAGAGTCCGTATTTAGATGAGCTTGGAAACTAGTTTCAATCACAACAGTATACTCGTTACATATCTTTTCGAAAAGTTTTCAAGCAAAATTAAACGGGAAAAGTATAACACAGTAACGTTACCGCCCCAAAACATAACTATATTTTATATTTTAATTTCACCTCATTTAGGTAACCTACAAGTTTATTTTATAATAGGTAGCTAAATATAAGAATTGAATTAAATGAACTTTATTTATTATTATAATTTAAACAATAGATCAGTTTTGTAAGATTTATTTATAAAATTCATCACAACGTCAAAGTGTTTGTAACATTACGCGTTATTTATATGTTCAAGTACACTAATAACCTCGGTTCTATTTTCAACACTATTAATATTACAAACAATTATTTCTATGCATATAAAATTATTAGAATTATTTGATGGTTTGAGGGTTTAAACGTGAAAGATATTGATTTCCTTTTTATTGCACACCCATATACGAGCTTATTTAAAATGTTTAAGTGGTGTTCCCATTTACACCCATATCTTATCAATCCATCCACTTGCCTACGATACATGTACTATGTACTGGAACAATAGAAAAGGAACAATAAATATTTGAAAAATTTAAGCAATCTATAAAAAACAGGGAAAATATTTAATTTGGTTTAAGTGTTTATTTCCTGTTGCCATTGTTACTTGGTGGCATGTGCAAAATCGTAGTTACAGTCCTTAGGATGCCGTAAGATGAACTATTACCGTAAAAACCTCTAAAATTTGATATATGTTCAGGAAATGTCAGTAAACCCAATGAAAGATAAAGGAATTTTGAGAAACGCTATATTTTTAGTATAAAGAGCTAATGTTTCCCTGTATTAATTACTTATTACTTTGAAAATCCCTTTTAGCCTGTCACGTACTACACCCCAATGGCGTAAAGTCACGTTTCGTCAACGTCACCAGCTTGCGGAAGTTTGGAATAGTTAGTTACCTAAACAAAACTGTTGTAAACGTATTTTACGCTAATTCTGTATTGAAAGCTGAAATAGACGGTCACCGTTTCGATAAGTTTTGCAGGAATGGTAAAAAGACATTACCTCGTACTAAAAATAGCTTTTTTGTCTGTAATAAAGTAACTACATGGAGAAGGATAACGAAGACATAGAATAGATAGTGTTTACTCCTGCAATACTATCTCTCATTTAACAATAAACCAAAATCACATCGAGAGGCTGGAACTTGATTGATAGTAAAGCTCAGTAGTAGTTAGTTGCCTCAGGCCATTAGTTTCCTATGAGCATCTGTATGCTCTTTGATTATATTGTACTTGCAACGTGCAAGCCTCTCCCCCAATCCGACATCAGACACGAGCTCTACAGTAATATCTTTTCAATTTACTCGTCCACAAATGTTCAGTTCTATGGTAGCTCCATAGGACTTCCTAACATCATTAATTAAGATATCAGAACAGCAATTTATAAAACAACACAATTCAGGTTAGTGGCAGTATAGGAATTCATTACTTAATAGAAAACCTCACAAAGACTTCTATATGTCATTCGCCTTTTGATGAAAACAATGAACTGTGTGTTTTAAAATATTCTGTGTCATGTTCATGGATTGTCTATATGGACAGAATGTATTTATGACTTTTCATATATGATAATGACAAAGTTAACTAACCAAATGTAGCCCACTAGATAGTTAAAAATTACAGTTAGTTGAAGATTGAGTTCAAATTTTCCACTGTCAGAATAATATGATACTCTCACAATGGTAATCTTTCGATCGGGTTGCTATCTTCATACCAAAATTAAATGTCTCATTCAGTGCTACTTTTTCAAGACTTTTCTTTTATTTAATAAACTAGAAACCCAATTTTTAAAGAAATTTTCCTATCCCAGTTCACTTCGTGATGCAATTTACTTTCTATAACCTGTAATATTGAAACCAGTTTTGAATAGGTGGAGGATTATTTTACGTCTAGCGTATCAGGAAGTCTAAGTATTGCTTTTTTCTTAATAAAAGTCTCAGAACTGAATAAGAACAAAGGTGCTTGATTGTCACTTATCGTGCAAAAATCATTATCATTACAATCATAATCATTATAAATAACTAGGAAATTTTAAAATCATTTTAACCTGTTGAATATCTTAGGCACAAGACAGCTGTGTTGATGGCCAAAATGTTATTTGAGTGGATTTTAATTTGAACATAGATTACTATTTTGTACTTTTTCGTTAATTCAAAGCCCTATTAGCTCAAGATCCTATAAAATAATTAAAACCAGTTGGAAGATTTTGTTTTGACACCATATCACAGTAACAATAGAATGTACTGACAGTATGACGTGAGAATGCCTTTTGTCTCCCACAGTATTGGACGTTGTATCAGAGCGGTTGGAGAGAGAGGATCTTTCTCAGGCGGGATAGATTTCTCTGTGAGACCCAACCGTTATACGATAACACTACTACGCGCTAATGGCTCCTTTGTAGGAATATCAAGTTAATCTTCAGCCCAGTCCAAATGTAGATCAAATAAATTTCAGCCGAGTAGGTGTCAGGTAAAATTATGTTATTTTCTAAACGAATTGTAAATGAAGATTGTAGTTTGGAATTTCTGAAGACAACTTTAAACCCTCAAGACATTATTAGGGTTTTTAGTACAAACATCCTATAGCTTCACTCCATACCCAAATGATCCATTTTATTTCGATTTAGAATTAATTTAATATCCTGGATAGGTGGGTCTAGGTCTTTATGCTTGAGCTAACTCTAACTCAGACTTTATAAATTAAAGATATTTTTTCTGTTGGCTGATTCATTACCAAAGCCACTCAAGAAGCTGAAAAAATTTTCTTTCTGTATATTTTGTTTCCTCGGACACCTTCATTCATGTCCGTTGCTTCATTCATTAAAAGCAACATCGACATCGATGATGGTGCATTTCACACCATGTGATTTGGCTAAGAGTTGGCTAACATTTTTACACGTTTACACGTTTTAAAATGTGACATAGAACTACATTTAACTTAATAAAAGAAGCAAAACAATCAAAAATTTTGTATACAACCTCAGCTAAGCCTGTTACCCGATACGTCGTTTGGTTTACTCTTACCTTGCACTGTATTGTAAATAATTTACCTACCTTATATTCTTCACCTTGCGCTATTCAATTATGTCCATGGATGTCGCAGAGCTGGTAACTGCAGATCGAGTACATAATATTGATAACAGGGTGAGGGATATTACGGCAGCTTGTACTGTACTGATTGTAGATTTTTAGTAGAATTAAATGTGCATTATGCACTGAATTGGACCTATATGTATGGGCATACATATGTAGTCATGACTACAGCACGAAAACTATAGAAAAGTATCGTGTTTTAGGATGATTTAGATTGAGATTTTTAGAAATATGAATTTATATTTGTATACTTTTGTTATTACCAATGTATTAGCAAATCACACCGGTAGCCGCATAATAGGCTTCGCTGAGGTCACATTCTAAATTTAACATGTATACCTCCTTTCATTTTCAAGATGTCTTCCGAAAAAACAGTGATGCTTGATGTCTAATTTTATATCCCCCTGGCGGGCAAAAGGAATCTTTCATGATTACTCAGTGATAGATTTGAATGAGACTAAACCAAATTTAATCGTTGGACATGCAATATCATAAAACTTATTCTTGTCCATAAAAAAATAAATTGTAATGCAAAAATTTTACGTTTAAAGATGAAATATTTCTCTAGATATCTTTCCAAATGATATATTCAAACTTTTTCATTAAATAGGGTCTCGTAGCAGTTAAAAAATGTTGAACACCTCTTCTTTTTAATCTATGCCACACAAAGAGATAGGAAACGATTATTTTGGAGAAATTAAACTGCATATGTAAATATCTCACATGTTAAAATCTCATATGCTTGTATTCAGTTTGCTTACAAATTGATTTATTCTGATACTTCATCGTTGCTATCATTATCGCCCACAAGACCAATTCAAAAATATTTGCTAACGTTAAGCCAATGGAGTAACATTCAGTGTTTGTATTATACAAATGAAGCTTCATGCACAATCGCAAACTAAGGGTCAGTTCGATTTCGAGATATTGTGTGGACTGACAAACTGAAATAATAGGCAAAATTGTTACATGATTTTAGAATAATTGTACAAGACTCTAATCTCGTAAAATTTTGCAGAATATTCCACGTGTTTATAATGCCTTGTATCTAAAATAAGAGATATTTATTCATGGAAAGAATCACCAAATTAAAGGTGCAATTTTCTGTTTTTCGGAACGAAAAATACTTCACTAATTTATGATTTCAGGCATAAAAAATCCATTTTTGGATAAAGATAATTTATTTTTTATAATATAGAATAACTCTCTTTATTATTTGACTTATTAACACGTGCAGCCTAACTATCATACTATTTTATAATGTATTTAATATTAATGTTTTCCTTAAAGCTAAAGTGATTTATTATCGAAGAAAAACTTCTTTCTACTCCAGAAAATGTATACAAATATCAATACTTAAATACCTATACACTTCCAACAATAATGTACCTAGCGACAAACCATTATTATATGTGTATCGTTATTTTCAACTCAGACACTACAATTACAGGAATAACTATCAGTAGTTATAAAAAATTTCTGTGGCAACACTCATGAAGTGCTCGTTTCTGATGAGACAAACAAGAAACCACAAGATGAAAATAAACTTTGTTTTCATAAAACAAACAAGGCTAAACAAATCCGAGTGGAAAGCTCTTGCCATGATACTTGAGGCGATATTGAATTTATCAAGGACCGGTCTCAACAGGTTCATTGCAACAGGTTTTTAAATAAATATATTGCCAAATAACACCGTATACTCGTAAACTCTTGTAGAGCTCATCCATTTCGTGTAAGTAAATTTTATAAAATAACCCAACATATTACAAAATGAAGAAATCAGTTGAAGGTTTGGAATATATCTGTTGATTTGTTATTATTATTATATTTTCATAAATAAAATCTTTTAAATTCATATTTTGCTCATATAAATGTATATACAAATTTAAAATCCAAACTAAACAGAAATTTCTTAGTTTGAAATATTAAATGAATCGGTTGTAATATTATTTACGTTAAATGGACATTTTTGTTTTACTTATATGGATTTCTTTAATGCTTAAATTATGTTTAAGCCTCCTTATAGACAACTCTTGTTATCTTTCTATCAGGATAAAAATTTCTAGACAACTAAAGGAATATAATCTATTACAAGAAATGTAAAAAAAATTATCAATGAGAGAAATATCCATGGAAATTCAAAACAATTCATGTTATTATAATTATTTTCATTTAACCTCATTGCAAAGCAAACCCTAAAATTAAATCTTATCCTTTTGTTTTCTAAAGGAAAATCCAATGGAATGAATGATAAAGTAACGTTTATCTATAAAATTGAATATCTGTCACAAAAAGTAAGATTCATAATATATTTTAATCAAAAATTAGAAGAGCCTTTATTTTCTCTACAGTCTTAATAAACATATTATGTAGAACGGGGAACCTTGTCTACTGCGTTAGTTATATCAGTCTATCAGCCAATTTTCTGGAAAATGAATTCCAAATGGACTGCTTGCCTATTACATTATATAGTGTGCATTTAGGCTACCACTAGTTATTAGAAGAGTCTTTAGAACAAAGTAGAAGTAGTATTGATTGTAATAGGAGTATAGTGAAGTAGAATAGAAGAAGCATTGAAGTAGTATAGTGCTATCATTGTAGTATGGAAAAGCTTTTCTATTTTCAAAGTTTTTTTTTATCAAGGAACAAATTATTTATAACTTCACCTATGCTTACTTTTTCAAGTATCCCTTATGAGATGGCTCTTTGATGTTTGCCTCTCAGGTAAAGTATAGCAGTTGTGAGAGAAATAGTATATTTGTGTAAAATGTATTCAAGTGGTCTAAAATAAAAAGTTAAATAAGTTAGTAAAAATGTTAAAGTTTGTTGGCAAAACGAAGGGAAAAAGTTGGCCTCTGCTTGTTTTTGTGAGGTATAATTACCATCAGGAGTGCATTAAAAGCATTAAACTTAATAAAAATGTATATCTTCACTAAGTAAAAAACTTTAATGATTGACAGGCTACGATATGAAACATTTAAGTGCAAAAAGTGTATTTTATTAATAACAATATTATTATCAGGTAGAGTGATTTTAATTTATTATTATTATCTACAGACGGTGATTCAAGCAGTGTGCTCAGCCCGGCAATGAGAAATAGAAGACTATAATCACGTAACCAAAATGCTAGTATTCTCAATATCCAAATTTCAATTCAGGACAGAGTTACACATATTTTATTATTTTAAACAAATTATTTTTGGTATTATATAATTATATTTACTTAAAGCAATCTGTATTATAGGAAATATTAGAGTATTATGAATCTTTACAAAGTTCATAATTTGAAACTGTTGACTAAAGCATTGTAATGCTAATGAAGGAAGTTGAGAAGTCTTGCTGTAATTGTCCGGAGACAGCAATCATGATCTAACCGTAATTGTGGCCATTAATATTGTCAGATTCTCACATTGGCAACATACTGCGTTAACGTGTTGATCTTTCCAATTAATGAAGGAAAAATACAAGACTGCTTTGCGTTTTCTTATTTATATAACTAATTAATTGTTAATGTAAGGCGTGTTGTATACAAAGACACTAAATATTTACTGTAGATATACTGCGTAAATCCTTAAAAAAAATTACCATTGGGTTAAATATAGTCCAATTTTGTTAGGTAATATAAGCCCAAATAAAGACATATTGCAAGTCATTATAATGTTTAATGTGTATGTTAATAAAGTATAATAATATTAATTTAAATATATTTCTTCATAAAAATTAAAGATGCCTTAAAAATGTTTAAACACCCCAATTACTTATCAAACATGTATTTAAGGAATAACCTTTTTCAACTTTACAGCCCCTGTATGTACACCATACTGGATAAACACTTCAAAATCTTTAACTATTACTTTTGGGTGAAATTTCAAACCCATATAAACATATTATAAGACATTATAGTGTTAAAGACGCATGTAACTAAAAATATGCTAATTTTTATTTAATGTAAATGACAATTTTTCAATTAAGTATTTTGTATTATAATAAGAAGAGTAGTAGATTTTATTTTTTTAAACACACGCTATTAGTTGAAATATACCATTAATTATTTTTACTTATGTTAAAATAATCACTGTAAAGAAAAACAAAAACTATTTACTGTGATTAAAAAACTATTTATTCGCTGATGACATTTTTAGTTGGTATAATTAAACCGTTTGTAGAGAAACCAAACTAATGATCCCCAACTCATATGAGGGTGAGTCAACATCATTAGGGGTTGTCGTGGTTTAAGCCGCAACTCCGCTAGACTACACCCTGATAACAAACGCCGTTAAGTACGTCAATCATTACACTGCGTGTTTTTCATTTCGTGCTACTAAGTTACATTTACGATATTTGTGATGTTAAGTTTCTGTATAAAATAGGACGTTTCAATCAAATGACTTACGTATCAAAAATACTAACGAGAACAAATATTTCAATATGTAAGAACTAAAATACAGAAGTTTCGAATTACATAAGGTTTTATAAAAATTAATCATTATATTCATTAAAATTATTTTAAAAATATTCGAAATATTTTGAATGACAATTTAATGCTTAATCCTAACTGTTATTAAATAAAAATTAATATAATAGTGCCTTTTTCAAATTCCTTGCGTGTTATTGCTATATTTCTCAAATAAACAATTGACAATAACTATATTTACCATAGTTTAGTAATTGAGTAAAATTATATTATTCTACATTGTTCGTTTTAAGTTTTAAATTCATATAATAGAATTATACCGTAACAAGATATTATTATTTCGTTTTACATTGTTTGGTTGAAATAATAATTGCTATTGAATCGTTTAATGCTTTAAAATAATAAATATTATTGCGTACACAATTTAAGAAAATCAATATACATGTAGTAAAATAAATTTAACAGTGTAAACCAATTTAAATACACACCTCATTTCACTTATTAAGAATTTTGCAGCTATGCTGTTCCACAGTTTAGAACAGAACTAAAGGACTAGACCAATTCATTTAAATTAGATTCACATTTAACCCCAGCGGCTCATCATAAACTCTTCAACAGAGTAGAACACCCTCTACACCAATAGGTTTCTCAATCAAAATTTAAATTTTTTAGAATCATTTAAATTTTTTATTTCATCAGGGAGCTTATCTATCAACGCCAACCTCGGATTACCATCAACTCGGATGGTAACCGTTCGAACGTGGCAGTTCTGTGCTGTTGAATACGGATGTTGTCCCAGCCCTTAGTCCTATATTACTGAAAGTCCCTGCCTTGGACCAACTCACACTTGAATCGGCAGTACAGATAAACGTCAAGGATATAGAGACAGGGTAAAGTCAGCAATTCAAGGTCTCTGAAGGAAACTTCTCTATTAGCAATTATCATGTAAAGAACACAACAATTTTGTATTGTTGGCTTTTGTGAATATCTTTTTTTTAAACGATGGCGATTAAGATTCTGATCAAGATCCTTGTCCATTATGAAACTGCAAACGTATTTAATCGCGAATTTACATTTATTTTGGTCAGAATAGAAATATTTGTGTTATTTCTTAACATTTCAGTTTATCCCTAAGGCTTAGGATACTGTAATGTTGCCAGGGGATTACTTCACAAGCACTTTACAGAGTGCCTATAGGGTAATTATGTTTTAAATTTAATTTACTGTTTGTATCTTACCGTGAGTTTGAAGTGAAAGTTGCGCTTTGACATTGGTGTCATGGGATTATTCAACATTATTGTGCTTTGTTGTTACTGTGTGTGGAATGATCCCTTATGTAAAGATTACGTTAGCCATTAACAAGATTTTGAAAGGGAAATAACGCCACCTTAAAACTTATTTAAGATATTTCATAGTTTAGTTGACAAATTTCAAACACTATATTTATAAGAGCAGATTTATATTAATGTAATATTTCAGTGACCTAATAATTTGCATTATTGTGAAACAAAACTATAACTTCCTAAAATCAATTTTACCAATGTATATGATATTTTCACTTTACACAGTGGCATCCACATCATGAAAAACCACGAAGTACTATGTTAGCTTTGTTATCTAATTCAAACAGTACTTATAAATCAACTATGTAAGTTCAGTATACAACTGCTTTCTCGCTTCGTGTACTACACATAACCGTGTTATATAATCTCTCTTATATAATTTTATGTAAAAATAACCTGTCGTATGTTTTCTGGTTAGGGTTAGAATCTCTTACCATCGGAAGGACATATAATGGATAGTTATCACAGGATTATTGGCCGAGCATGTCTAATATCTTACACGGGACAACAACTCATGAAAATAAAGATTTTTACATAACACTCGTTCACCTCACACATATGAACATTATTCGCAGAAAAATACAGTTTTTGTTTAATGCAAATTATATACTGTACGTATTTAAATAACAAGGAATGAGTAAGCCAGACCACGTGTTACGTAATAGGATTCGCCGAGTTTGTGTAGCTATTTCTAGTCTATAAACTATTCTATAAGAATACATTTGTTAGGCTATAATATAACCTGTGCCAATTTCAAATGCTCACATTTATATAGGATTTATCCTGCAATTTTCATTGTTTTTTTTGCAATGTTAAAATTTTCACAAACGCTTAGCAAAATCCCATCTCCAAACTCGGTGTTGCCTAGAAGGCTAAAAGTCGCTTTATTTACGAGATATCATGCGGACAGATAGAGCAGATAGAGAAACTGAAATAAAAAATACAGCACCTGATTAAAAGGCTTTGCTACCGCTCAGCCAATTATTTTTACGTTTTAGTGAAATTTTTCAGTATGATTTTAATTTCCTTTGACTCCATTGTGTTTTTTGTTACTAAAAAGGCATAGGATAACTTATTTTGCTTGATTATTACTATACATTTCATAACAGTAATTACCTTATTTATTTACAATTATAACAAATTTGTTTACATTATTAGATTTACATTCTTACAATAACTTCTAATAATAACACCTAAATCATCTTGTAAGCAATAAGTAACCAACTAAACTAAAAGAGTAGTATTTTAATTAGGATAGAAAGCAATCAGGTGATAGTTGTAGAGAACTATCAGTAATTAATTAGTTTGCATCTATCAGCCATTAGTGTCTCCGATGATCTTTGCTCATATTGTACTTCCATGATGCAAGTCACTCCATCTCAATGTGTTAACATCAGAGACAAGAGCTACAGTGATATCTCATGTATTCACTTGTGCTCTATTGGAGAGTTCTGTGACAGTTGAATAGAACTTCCTCTAAGCATTAGTTACTTAGGAGCAAAACAGTGTTGCATCATTAATAGTTCTATTATAATTTTCCAAAGATATTAGCAATAGTATTATTATTTAATAAAACTATTGTTTTACGTATATAAGGGTTTTAATATTTTTAATAGTTCTTAAAAGGTTTAATACAGCTCTTATTTTACCCTAACTACATTGACAAAGGCATAAGGCTCTTCTTTACTGAAATGTGGTGTGAAGATATATTTTTAACATTTTTACTTGAATTCAATATTTATTAGAATCTATTAATCATACTTGATGTGCTGATCGTCCCTAGATAGATTAAGGATAGATAATATTATTTCGATTTTTTAAACACATGCTTTCGGGGGAGTTTAAGACAAAATTGTATATATCAGAAGTTAAAAATTGGAAGAAGAAGAAGATATTTTATTCAAAAGTCTATGACATTGTTTTAGAAAAGATATTTGGAAAGATAAAGATTGAATTTGATAGGCTGTTTATATTGATAGAGCCGAGCCTACTCAATTTTAAGGAAGGATATAATATGTTGAAGCTATTATTCGTAGCTAAAGATGCTTTATCAAAGTGATATTAATGTATTGTTATTATTCATTCCAAGATGATGTATATATATATCAAGAAATAAAAACGTCAGTATTAATGTGATTTTGAAGCTTACGATTTTGTCGCTTTTTCATATTTTTCAAAATAAAATATTAAAGCAATTTTTATGATTCCTGAACTGTAATTGCAACATATTTTACTTTCTTGAAAACGAAAAATATTAATAGTTCCCATTATTTGTGGAAATTTATCCTTTATGGTGCAATAAGACCAATTTGTTGTAGATTTCTAGACTATTATTGAACATGGAAGGGGCTTCTTTAAAAATACTGTCATCCTCTGGACATCTCCGCGTAGGATTTTTTATCAGCCTACAAAATCCAAAGATGAAAACAACATTATCCGGCTGAGGAATTACAGTGCCTGTAAGAGTTGACAATGTTTGGACTTTCTGCTCATATCATCTGGTCAACATAAGACCGATGATATTATTAAATGTATCATAAGGTGTTTTTCACTGGTTTTAAAACCCAAGCCTGGGAATATAAACAGTGACTGCGTCGTTTTATACTGCTTTAACTGCATACACTGAGGGTAGAAGGGGAGCTTGGTGATGTAGAATTTAACATAGTGGTGAGATACTGTTGACAAATACGTTGGTGAGAAGCCATCACTGTGGCTAAGAAAACCAGCCCATTTCTCAGCAGCCACGTTTTTTTTATCCAGGAAGTAACTTGAAGCAACAGTCTGCAGGAAGCTTGAAGACGAACACTACATTAAACAGAGAAATAGCCAAGATTACCTAGACCAGTGATAGTAATGCTACATTATGGATATACTTTCTCTGTCAGCCGTGATAAACTTCTGTGTGGTTTCATTTTGACGACTTCAGCTACTTTTCATGTTGTATTATATGCAGTGCGTGATATATTAATGTATAAATTAGTGTATATTTTGAGTTTGAAATTTTATATGGTTTGAAATGATTTTGTGTTGTGAATTGATTTGGCGTGGTTGAAATATTTGGTAAATAAATTGAGGTATATGGAAGCTTTTCATACCTCATATCTTGATTTAAGTATGGCATTGAAATGTGTATTATTGGTATTTAATTTCAAAAGGCCTACGTTGGCCTGATACATCCATATTTGTCTTACGGTTTGAGACTGTGGGGCAGCTGTTCTAATTACAAATTCGAAAGAGTATTTATAGCCCAAAAGAAATATGTCAGAATTATTTATAAATTGAATCAGAGTCGTGCAAAGATACCTTCAGAGAGCTTGTATTGTTAACTTTACCCTGTCTCTATATTCTCGACATCGTTCTATACTGTCGACTCAAATGCGAGTTGGTCCAAGGCAATAACATCCACCAATACGAGACCAGAGGTAAAGACAACTTTCGGATTGTACAACATAGAACGAGAGCATTTGAACGCTTGACGTCCCAAGTTGGTGCGAAACTGATAAACACCTGCCTGAGGGATCTCAGTGATTATGAACGAATCAAATCTCGATTAAATCATCTCCTGGTGTCAAAGGCGTTTTACTCCATTGAAGATTTCCTGTTAAGTTGCTGGGATGAACATTATTGAAAATTATTGAAAACAAGAATACAATTAAACCTCCAGTATTATACCTAATATTAAATAGCTATAACTGCAATGGAATTAATGCATATGTATATCATTATAAATGTACCTGACGCATGCATGTAATCTTATAATTGTTGACGCAATAAAGATTATTGTTATTATTAAATAAGGCTACATAGCTTTATTGCTGCTCTGAAAGTATCCAGATATGCGCTTCCTGATGGTACACACCGGCTGCAATAGAGATATCACCTTATTACAATGCAAAATACAGATTTTCCTACTGGAGGAAGACTTTTAGAGGTAAATATTGATGCATTTACCTTAAATATTGATGCATCGCTTTTAGTGTCGTTCGAAATTAGAGCTCAGAAGTATAGTCTTTATTGATATAATCTAAAATTTAAGGTAAATGCAATCAGGTACTTAATTTCTGTAGTTTTAAATAGACACAGACTTTTGGAGAACACGGCTAAAAATGCTTTCAAGAAGTATTTACCACTCAAAATTGTTTTAAAAGTGTCTATAAAAATCTGATCAATGTCCAATTTGTGTCTGACCTTTTTCATTGTTTAGAGATGAACATGTCAATTTTGCAATCTAAAAATTAATGCTCAATCGATTTTAAAGATTCTTTCATTTGAAGCTAATCTAGAAAATGATGATCAGGTGGTAACATTTGAATTTCAATGTAATTTACCTATTTTTCCCTGTTCATTGCAATTGTGAGTACTTTGACAGTTCAAAGAAGTCCAGCCTTTTAGATATACGATTTTCATTTGAATAATATAAAACGTTACCTTAATACTACTCTTAGACAGATTCCTTAATCTACATTTTTCGTGAGGACTAAAGATCAGCGTAATAAAAAGGAGCAAATGATGCGTAGCAGAGTTACCGAATAATACTCTTCTCACAAAGAGAAATAAGTCTCAGCTAAGGAATCAATCTCTCTTCACAACCACTTTGTTACAAAACCCAATATTGTGATAAATATAGTATATTATTACTACTGTATCAATTTTTATCGTCTTATAAATACTTTTTGGAACCATAGTTATATTTTTCTTCTTTATTTATCGTTATAAATAATTAATTATGGATTAAGGTTTCCATATGCTATACAAATATCATACTCCTTCAACGTGGATATCGATATTTTCAACGTCTAGTTCCATTTTGAGAGATCTTCTTAAATTTTCATTGAATACAATTAATTAAAACTTAATTTTAACCCTCTGAACGGATCAGCATAAAACTATACACGAATATTTCGAGTTTTCTTTCAAATTAAATACCACTAACTTATTACTCCAATACAACGTTATAAAAACCATTTTAACAATGTTGATTACACTTGTAACTTAGATGTCTATTTGTTGACAAATGTGAATACGAATCTACTTCTGTTTTTGATCTCAGACGATTTTAACTCGTTTAATCTGGACGAGGGCTTCTTCATCAACTAACTAACGTTGACTGCTCTCTTGCTTCTATGCATATAAAAAATGGGCTTATAAAGGTTTAAAAAATTCTTAAGTTAGGCTTTGCAGTATAACTTGACGAAAGAAAATATTATTTAGTTAACCTAGTATTACGGGTCTGAAACATGCTTTATTGTTATTTAAATACTTTATAATAAAGAAAGAAATGTGATTAAAGCCATGAAAATTGAACTATTACAATCGTCAAACATACAATAAATAATACCAATTTAATTAAGATATAATTTTATTATAGTAAAATAGTATACTTGTTATCCTAACACATAATTAAGTGTTCATGGAAACAAGACTCCTTTATCTTTTAATACACAATTTAATCTGCATGTGTCTAAAGAATTAACCAGTTTGACAGAAACCTGCAAGATTTATTTAAATTCTTAAAACAACGTGTCTGTTTTGAGTGTATTTATTTTAGACATAAATAACTGTTGTGTTACTTCTATGTTTTGGTTATACTTTTGTGTAGACATGGTGTACTTTGCTGCGATTTTGTATAAACATAATATTTTCAGCATTGGATAAATTAATTGGTTGTATTTTCAATTACAATACAATTGTATTATATAACTATATTTGCTTAAGGCCACTTCATATATAGTAAAATATTTAAAAATCTAATAAGCGACAACTACAGGTACATTATAAAGACTAAACTAAAATGTCACATTTAATGAACATCTAAGCCAAACTCGTTTAATATACGACTTGATCAATTATACATGTTGTACATGGTATATAACTACTAGCAGTAATTAATTGATTTGGTTCCCTCAGACAAGTTTCTAAGATTCTCGTTGGTTATGGTGTACTTCCAAGAGTCAACCTGACACAGATCTACAGTGATATCTCTTGTATTTACTCCACAGTAAAAATGGTGAGATTGGTAACTGGTTAACAGGGCTTCCTCAGAGATTTAATAACTGATAACACCGTATGAGAAAACAATACTATGCACTTTAGAGGAATTGTAACATTTTCAATGAGCAACTTTAACACTTCAGATTATTCTCGTTCTCAGGTAATAAGTCGTTGGACTTTTGATTAAAATCTTGGGATTCAAAATATGCCATTTAAACTAGGCGGATTACCTTATGGTATGTTTAACTTCTTAAACATTATATTATTATTAATATATATAATATATATTACTATCAGTAAAGAAATAAGTCAAATCATTTTCTTGAGGTAGTGAAAAATTACAATTCGTGTTTCGATTTCCCAAAAAACTTTTTGTTATAAAGTTTGGTACTGTCAAAATTATTATACTTTGATTGATTGGTTGCCAACATCTGAACCCTACTAAATATTAATATAGTGAACATGCTAGTGCCCAATATTAGTGTCCATTATTATGTTAAAACTTTTAATTTTGGGAAGAATAAAAGAGACGACATTTCAAACAATTATTTGTCTCCAAGTACATAAATTGCCATAATGTTAGACCATAACCTCAAACGACGTTAGCCCTAGGCCTATGAAGGCTAAAGACATTGTTGAAGTTCATGAGACTCCCAATAACGACAAGAGAGTCAGTGATAGTGCAAGTAGTGATCTACAGGATGCCCCTACTTATGCAAGTAAGGCTAAAAATAATTCTAAGCAGTACGTGGCCTGCAGGCCTAAGCCTAACCTACATCAATGTAGTAATAATTCTGATGCAGACAATGAAGGCTTCTGCACTGTGTCCTATAAAGGTAGACGGCAAGTTAAACCATTACTTAATCATAAAGAAAAGACCACAAGCAAGAAACCTAATAAACTTATATCTGGTAAAAATAATAGCAATCAACTCTTAGCTGTGACTAGGCAGTCTTGGGTATATATCACCAGGCTCCAAGTATATGTAAATGAAAATGATATTATAAGTCACCTTGAGGCCAACTTAAACTCCAAAAATTTTAACTGTGTAAAGCTACAAACACGACATAATTCCTACAATTCATTTAAAATAGGAATCCCTCCAGAACTTGAAAATGAAGTAATGAACCCTGAATTATGGCCAACTGGAATTTTAATCGGAAATTATTTCCCTCCTAGGCCTAACAAAAATCATCAGAATGTAAATACTACCAGTAAACCCAATGAAAATGTTTTTTTAGATCCAGTGATAAAAACGACTCAGAACTAAGTATGGCTGTCACACCAACTAAAATAGAAAGGCTTGTACATTTTTCAAAGTATTGTGTGCTTGCAATACTCTTTCTTAATATACAAGGAGTTAGTGATAAACTTCCACTTTTGGAAGATCTTGCAATGCAGGAGGATTATGATTTCATCTGTCTTTCAGAACATTGGTTGCAGAGCGGGGAGATTGATTTCTGCTGTTTAAGTGGGTATAATCTAACTACTAGCTACATACGAACAGTCTTTGGCAGGGGTGGTACTCTCATCTTTGCTAGGGATGTATATGATTTTAAGCCTATAGACCTCTCTAGTTTTAGCCTTGAAAAAACTCTGGAAGTGTGCGCTATTGAAATCGACTCACTTCAGCTCATAATTATTTCTATTTACCGTACACCAGAAAGCAACGAATGGGTCTTTCTTGAAAGCATAGAAAAAATTCTCCTCTATCTCAAGAAATGGATTAATTATAAAATAGTCATTGGAGGAGATGTGAACGCCCATTTTGACGTCACCAAGGACAAAAAATCAGTATTAGATTTTCTCAATGTTCTTTGGCAGTTTAATTTCTACCACCACAACTACCAACCTACTAGAGGAGAAGCCTGCCTGGATAATGTGTTTTCAGACATAAAAAAATGACATTTTTTGCCATACTGTGCCCTGTTATTTCTCAGATCATGATGGCTTAGTGTTTCGTTTATTGTCTGAACGGTCTATTGGACCTGATAAGACTAATGATATTTTTGTTCTACGCAGATCATTTTCAAAACAGAAACTAGACCTCTTCAAGGTAAAAATCAGTAAAATCAATTGGCATAATCAACTGTTTCTGTACAATTGGATTAAACATGGAAATGCAGTTAATAATCCTTTCAACTGTTTTTTGAAAGTATACAGACCGCTTTTGAACAATGTTTCCCTCTCTGTAAGTATAAAACTAAACCCAAATATGTTAATAAGTCAAATCAATCATGGTATACATCAGATCTTGTCAGGCTCAAGGGTCAAGTTAAACTTGCATATGATAATTTTAAAATAAATAAAATAAAAACAACCTCAACAAACTAGCCTATAAGGATTTAGTACATAAATACAAGAAAACAATAAAAGAAGCTTAGCTTAATCACAATGCTAACTTAATTGAAAAATCTAACAATAAATGCATGACAGCTTGGAACCTAATTAGGCCTAACCTACAATCTAAGTCCAACCATAGCTGTATTCCTTTACACTCCAGTGTTCTTAATGACTTTTTTATTGAATCTGTCAGTTCCACCAGAAATAACATTGTAAAACCTGAGACTACTTTTGAGCAATTTCTTAATTTAACACAAATAGATCAGCCTAATTTTAACTTTAAACTTGTAACTTGTGATGATGTCCTTATGGTCATCAAAAAGATGAAAAACACCAAATCTCAAGATTACTATGGTTTCTCAAATTGGTTGATCAAAGAAATAGTACATTATATTGTAACACCTCTTACTTACTGTATTACGTTTGCCTTCAAGGAGGTATTTTTCCTGAATGCCTAAAAATTTCGAAAATCTCTCCAAAATTCAAAAAGGGGGATAAATAAAATCCAGGCAACTATCGGCCTATCTGTCTGGTACCTATCCTGTCCAAGGTACTTGAACACATTGTACACAATCAGGTAAACCACTATTTTGAGTCTTGGTCACTCTTTAATGAACAACAATTTGGCTTCAGAAGTGGACAGTCTTGCATGGATGCAATTGGGGCCATGGAACAGGATATTAGAAATGCCTTTGAACATAAAAACTTTGCCTGGGCCTCTTTTATTGACCTTAGCAAGGCATTTGACTGCGTGGACCATGGCATTTTGCTTCATAAGCTTAGTTTCTATGGGATAAAAAATAAAACTCTTGAATTTTTCAACAGTTATCTCCATAATCGAAGGCAAGCGGTATATACAGGGGGTGTATGGTCCTCTGTCGCTACTAGCAACTGTGGTGTTCCACAAGCCTCGGTTCTTGGACCCCTTTTGTTCATTATAGCCACTAATGACTTACCATAATTGTCTAAGAAGTAATGTATACCTATATGCAGATGACACTACATTGCTTACATGCAATAGAGACCTAAATAAACTTGAAAAAATGGCTAATCATTCACTTAACACTGTTTCTGAGTGGTTTTCTGCAAACTCGCTCTTATTAAACGAGGAGAAAACCCAAACTATGATTTTTGGACTGAGATCAGTACCTCCAATAAATTATTTTAAACACTAGCAAAGAGGTTAAGTTCCTTGGAGTTTGGATTGACCAAAGTTTGAGCTGGAAAAAACAGAGCATCTTTGTACTAGGCTAAGTAGATTAACATTTCTTTTTCGTAGGCTAAGTGACATTTTAACCTGATGACTATGTTAAGACAGTGTACTTCTCACTCTTTCAATCTGTTCTCAGCTATGGAATTGTTTTTTGGGGGAATAGCCCACACCTAAATAATGTTCTAGTCATACAAAAAAACGTGTTAAGAGTTATAGCTAAAGTTAACCATAGAGAACACTGCAAGCCTATTTTTATTAAGTTTAAGATTTTAACTGTTGTTAATTTATACATATTTAATATCCTGTTAACTAGTTTTAAGAACCCCTGCTTACATGTAAAAAGGGCTGAGGTACACAACTTCAACACCCGAAATAAAAACAATTTTGATGTACCTTTCGTTAGACTTGGAAAAAATCAATCTAGTCATAGGATATTGGGTATACAAATGTTAAATAAGCTGCCTAAAGAAGTGCTTAATCTTACTTTTAATCAATTTAAAATAAAACTCCAAAATTGGCTAATAAGTAATCCTTTTTATCATGTAAAAGAATTTTTTGACTTTCCTGCTGCTGAAATCTGTAAGTAATTAACCTAAGGTTTTCAATTCTCTCACTGCCTGTACATTGTTATTTAGTTCTAATTTACCAAATAATTAAGGTTGTTTTCTTAAATTTCAACCACAAAACTTTTATATTTGTGTAGTTTCAATCTCAATTTTATAGTTCCTTTTGAAAATTTGTTGAACAACATGTTTCCTGTTTTTTGACTATACCTCATGCATGTAAAATCTGTGCCTTATGGGTAATAAAGACTGATTCTGATTCTGCTCTATTTTATGATTTTTTGATTACTAAATCGTTTAAACTGAATAAAATGGTACGCGTTTTATATGCTCAAAATCTATGTTTTTCCAACATTTATTGAGGATATGCATTATGATTATGCACACAAAATGTCCATGTCACTCCCCATGTGCCCCCCACAACCCCTTCGCACCAATTTAGTCGCATAAAATTCTCATATGCATGAAACATAGCAAATGTAGTTGTGTGACATTGTGCATTGTGCAGTTTGTAGATTATATCTGCCGTGGTTTAAAAAATTTAAAGTTAATAAAAATAGTAATAAAAAAGTTATACTGGCCATGCAACTAATAATTCTTTTATGTCGAACATCAAATATCATAATAGATAGAACAAACATTTTGTTTATTTGAAATAATTTAGTACTAAGGAGTTCTAATTCTTTTACATACACAAATTGCGTAATTTGATAACAAATAAACAAATATTGTAAATTAAAATTTAAAATTCTTAGTACTTAATACAAATTATTGTTTCACTGCAGTTGATATATTTTATGTAAAAGTAATTGGTTTAATTACTCGTGTATAATTAATAATTAATTGTTCAACAGTTTCTCACCCAGTTATTTTTATAAAAGCCTAAAGAGAAGGTTTACAATGAAAAGGTTAAATTAAATCGTTTTACTAGAATACAATAATAAACACAAGTATCCATTTTATTACAAAAATACAAATAGTTCCCAGTAACTTGTTAAAAAACACAAAGCATTAATGGATAAGGAATAATAAAATAAATCTCACTCCAGATTTCTGAAAAGAGGAAATAATACTGAAAGCAATTCAATTTGTTTCGCGGTTCAAGATCTCATTTTATTCAAACTGGCCTCATTGTGTTTCGTGAATAAGATTTTTAAAAAGGAAACCTTCGTCAAAAAATACAAAATTTAGTAATAAAACTAATACAGCTTCAACTTCTAGTAAGTTATCTTCTGGTGTCAATAACTATTAAACCCGGGGATATAATTTTAAACCATGTTAATATTTGTGTGTGATAGGCCTATCAAACGTAGTGTTTTTCGTCATTTGTTCGTTATTATTCGCACTGTGTTCGAAAATTTTAACCAACGACGACTTCAGATGGATAATTAATCCTCGCTAAAGGTTGAACTGTTTGACGAAGGTACGTGTTGTTTTTATTAAACTATTTGACGAAGATACGTGTTGTTGTTATTAAACTGTTTGACGAAGATACGTGTTGTTGTTTTTAAACTGCTTGACGAAGGTACGTGTTGCTGTTATCAAACTGTTTGACGAAAGCACGTGTTGTTGTTATTAAACTGTTTGACGGAGGTACGTGTTGTTGTTGTTATAAAAACTCTTTGACGAAGGTACGTGTTGCTGTTATCAAACTGTTTGACGAAGGCACGTGTTGTTGTTATTAAACTGTTTTGACGAAGGTACGTGTTGTTATTAGTAAAAATTTAATGTTTGTATAACAAAATATCTGTATGTGGGTCATCATGAGTCATACATACCTAAAAATCTATCTATACAAGGAAAAAATAAATGTTACACTTACACATAAAAGTTAAAAAGTTAAAGTTAAGTGCTGGAGGAGTCATCGCGTTATAATTAGCGTTAAAGTTTCCGGTTCACAGCACGTCGGAACATTGTTTACACAATTATGTCCTTGAGTTTTGACCTTACCGTAGAGACAGATCTTCTATTAACAGGTGTTAAACTGAATCATTGCAAAATTTATCGAACTGAACTCGTGTACATTTATCTTTCAAAACCATCATACATGCACTTTCAATTTTATTTCTTTTAGTCTAGGAATATTCTTTAAAAATTAAAATTCCTTTAAAATCGTGATACAAAATTGTATACAGTGATTTTCCTTTATAGCATTTAATACATTCTTGTAATATATAATATTCAAGAATATAATATATAAAATTTACAGTGGATACAAAAAATCTAATATCGGTCAAACATCAATACCTGTGGAAACGAGGCTAAAAGAAATATGTATAATTATAAAAAAGGAAACATTTAAAAATATAAATTAGTTGAACATGCGTAAATTTGCAACATCTTCCTACCATTAGTAAAAGAAGAAACCCATTCAAAAATTATGAACTGCAAACCATATTTTTGTACATAATACTTTTATAATGTATTAGTTTTTAGTCTTTACATTTAGTTTTACAATTTTATTCCTACTATTTTATCAAATATTTTTGTCTATTTTATCACATGTTTTTCTTTTCTATTTTTATACATATGTTTTTCTTTAAGCAATAACTGATGATGCTTTAACCAGTGAAAATTCTTTTAAAATAAATTAAGATTGTTATAGTTGGTTCTTGTTATATTATACGGACAGAAATTAAACTTTCCAATATCTTTAGTGCCTTCCCTTTCGCTTAACCTGTAAATCTTACGGTTTTATTTCATAATGATATTTACAAACCATATTTTCCAACTTTAGGATATGATTCCTCAGGTATGTCAACATTCTGACATATACATTTCAAAATTGCTCACTTTCGTTTGCCTATTATTATTTTTGTCATTATAATTAGCTATAAATCTAAATTTATTTCCACATTCTAACTTCAGCTATGGAGAGTGCCAATGGCCGAGCAGTCTAACACCCCCTAGTTTGTATATGAGCTATAGATGTGCAGGTTCACAACCTGTCTGTGCCTGTAGGATATTTTATCATGCAATATACCTTGTACTGTATCAACTCTCCCCCTTATTCTGTGTGATAAGATCCTCACAAAGACTAGTGGCTCACGAGAGCGGGCAGAATAAGGCTTGAAAGAAAATCGGTCTCTCCTTCTATTTAAAGAATCTTCTAACTTAAGGTTTAGTTTAAAATATGACAAGGTTCAACAATAATTTGTCTCAATACAACTGTACTAAAAATAGAAAATATTCCCAAAATTGAAATATGATGTTATTATGTAGACTACTAAATTTATAAAAAATAAGAAAATTTCGAAGTAAAATACAAAATATTCACACATCTATGCAGAGGAGTAATTTGTATCTTATGAAGTATCAGTCATTTCAGCAGATACCCTATCATAATATTTGTTGTAGGTATCGTGGTTGTTAAGCGAATTATTTATCCGTCTTTTTTACAAGATTAAATGCTTTTTTGATATTCGTTTCTTCAAGTGTATAGCAATTTTGACAGTATACAGAACATTGACAATTATCTTGACGGTATGTTTTCCGTAATTGCGGATATAGGTTACGAAAGGCAAACTTGCAAAAATATACCTAATTAGTTGAAACTAAAGATAGATGGAAACTATACCACACTCTATATCAGCGTTTTAGTAACATTATGTTATTTTATCCAAATGTTATATTCACACGATAGACTTCTCTCATTGTTACAGATGACACCTGACAAGGCCGCAGGAATTGGTGACACTTATTTTGTCGTTAGTGTCCCTCTATCCTCTATGCTGTTATAACATTTCTTGTTTCACTGAACAATGGAAAATGTCCAGAAAAATCCTGTTTCCTTCACTGCTGAAGGTTTGAAATGAGGTACATTCTGCTTACTCTTCTATGTTCCTCTAATCATCTTGTTACATAAGGCATTGGGATGGGCATGCCTGTCTTCAGCCTAAGGAAATGCAAACGGAAAATAATCATCCATGAGTAAATATATTTTATTTTATGTTACATAAACACAATATGCTGCAACTAGAGGGGCTTAACATAATATAAGGGGACAAATAGCAGCACAAATACAAAATTTAAAAATGACAACATAAATACGAAACTTATAAATTATTATGATTTCGGACTAAGATAATTACAATAAATTATACAATTTATAAGTGGTGACAATACCAACGTGTAAATAATACTAGTGTAATAATATGTTAAGCAACAATAGTATAACTGGTAGAAAATTGTCAACCACTAACAACATATCATTCCAAATAATATATACAACAATAAATAACGCACTTAGTAATAAATATAATTCAAAATATAAAAAGGTATGATTTAATTAATGTGGATAATTTTCAGTGTAAATGTTAGGAATTACACCATATACATGTCAGACGCCTAGTGCGAGAACACACTATGCCACCTTCAAAGGTTCTTGGAGGCTATGGCAGAAGAAATCACATTCAGAAACCGATCGATTTTCCAGACGGACGAATCTCGCTAGAGGGCCATTGAAATCGAAGTTTTAGTGTGTTATATGCGGCTTAAAAGCTCACAATATTTGGTGTTTTTTGGGATCTAAATCAGTCTTAGCTGCGATTTCTGGTCACTGCACATGGGAATCTACAATCTTCCATGGGGTACATCTGCCACATTTAGCCACAATGAGAGAGCTGGAAGATTTAGTTCTTCAGGTAGTGTCTGTACTCCAAATAACAGTAACCAATCTTTATCTAAACTAATGAAAGAAACGCCACTGCAGCTGCAGAACCTCCAAACGAGACTTCGCACCATTTGTTTAAGGGCATCGCACAATACTGACATACTCTATGTGTTGTGTAACTAATGAACAACAAAGAGAGTGTAGGATAGCTGAACTATTAAGGCCTTTGCAACATCGGGATATAAAAAATCCGAGCATCTTGTTTGACAGATTGCAAATGCTATTTGGTGACCATCTAACCTTAATCACTACAAAATGTAACGCCTAAAACTGTTATGATCCGAAATTTTGAAATCTGAGAGTTGAAGATGGAGTAGGAATACAAAATTGGAGATTTGGTTCTATGAAATTTAACCGTAAAACATTGACTGCGGTTCATACACATGTTATTTCTGATGCACCATACTGTTAATGTGTATAAGCTATCTTAAACTCTATGAGCAACTTCGTCTGAGGAAACTTCAGAAAATATAAATTCAATGTCATCATTGCATTAAATTACATGATTATGCGTCTATTTAATGTTTCTGTTTACAGGTGAAATTACCACAATACGGGACAGATATTTAGAGATGGGATTATAACCCAAATTGTTATTAGAACCGTCAAATGATTTGAGTGAGACAAACACGATAAATCTACACTACGTTTTTGTGTAATGTAAAGTTACAGGCTTAAAAAAATGTAATTAAATTATTTGTGTATGTTTATTTTCACTTTTTATTGCTAAAATAGTAATATAAAATAGAAAACAACTGGAACTCATATTTTAAGTGTGTTGAAATATTAAAAATATTATTTAACTAACTAGATTCAATGCATTACTATCTATGCTATTTCAAATAATGGGTATACTGGTGTGGCTGTCTCGTTCTAATTCACATATTTATTGATTGTTCAGGTGAATGAACAACTCGTTTTCAACGCAGCTTGGGAGACTTCACGTTCATTCAGAATTCCTTAGGTCTAATATTTGCTTTCAATATGTCAAACAGTCTCGCAATGTCTACACACCGCTAAGATCGCTGTGTAGTTGAGCGTCATAAGAGTTACTTCTAGCTGTGCTATGTAAACTTTTAAAACTATTAAAACAAAAGAATGATAACAAAGTTAAAAATTATTATTTCAACCAGTTTTCAAACACATTTCAAGGTTTCATATCATGGCCATCGTTATAAAATACAGGGTGTTTCCTAAACGTGTTCCAATATTATTATATTTTGTTCTAGACGTGAAAATGAGCAAAAAACTTCATATGGAGGTATGTCCTAAAACTTTTAGTTTTCCGTCTATCTGTCTGTATGTGATTTTTACCAAAAACGTTATATCTTTTATACCAGTAAAGATAAAGTTATAAAACTTTGCAGGTGAGTTGGCCTTTTTTATGCCCATTTAAAAAAATATGAAAAAATTATCTTTACTCGTTTCAAAATAGCAGCCAATCATAAATTTTTATGTTAAATTCCGCAAACTCGATACCCTGTATGAAACTTTTACAAGAATATAAAATTTTTGTAAACTTTATTCTAAATCTAACAGTGGTTGTTTCATTAAAATCGGATAACAAGCAACTGATTAGTACTATTAAACATAATACTATGTTTTACATACTACACAACACGAAGTATTAGTTTTCTAAACGTTTTACTCTGAACAGCTGATTTAAAGTCAATGAGCTGATTAACGTGAACAGCTGTTTATTTAAGCTATTAAAAGTTGCTTAATTCTGAGTTGGTAAAATTGGTAATATCATTGTTTGCCTCTCCTGTTGCTAATTAAAAGAAACTAAATCATAAACACTAACTTAAATCAAACAATACTTTATACTAAAGTAATTGGAAGGAGACAAAACAACTTTTACATTACAGAAGAAATAGGTTAAGTTAGTTATGAGTAAAATTTAAACCATACCAGAAACATAAATAACTTACTTTGTACGCTATTTTAAAGTTATCTGTAATTTATTTGAAATATTGATGTATTGTTCAAATGAATTCCAGTTTGCTGTCTTGAAGTAGTAGTAGTGTTTTAGATTTCCTTACTTTTATTTTGATTGATTTGTGAAGTATGTTATCTGTAATATGCGTGGCAACCTTTAAAAATTATGTTATTAAGTTTTATACATACTTCATTTCAACTTTGCATTTTTAAATTAATGTAAAGACCTTGTTACTAGTAAGTCAGCATGTCTACTCCTAGGGATAATTGGCCTAATCCCAACGAGAATTCAATCATGCTATTGCTTTCATATGCTTTGAAACATTGCCTTAGGTGTTAAAAAAGCTCGGATTGGCATATGGCCAGTTGTACATCGTGCAATTCTAGTAGAACTTCAATGGTTTTTCATTGACCGTCAATGATCTTTTTATGACATGTTTTACGTCTTACATTGGATTTAATGAAAGTGAATTAAATTTATGTACTTTTGATATAGCCTACTGAATTAAGTTGTGATATATTCGTAACTGTAAATATTTCAACTTGAAAAAAGAACAACACAGTTCGTATACTCATTAAAGAAATACATAAAATTATTTATAATCATAGCGTTATGCGTTCCTTCCCAACTTCAAATGTAAAAACACCGCTTATAAACATGTAGTGCTATATTCTGTAATAACCTTTTTAAAACGCGAGTTATAATTGGAAAATGTTACTATTATATATTTATTAAATAAAATACAATCTATAATAATATATTAATTTTATTACGGTTCTGTTTATCGATGAGCATAAGGGATTCTATCACCCAGTATGTTCAAATGTCCGCGGATGTCTGGAAGCTTTATATTCCTCACAAAGGTATTTCTTATATTCACATAAGAAAGAGAAAATTGATTTTGACCCTTCAAGTCGAATATTCCCTTTACAAGTAGGTCTCAATTTGTCGTATTTAGTATGAATAAATATATTGTGTGTGTTTGATTTTTCAACGTAACTTATATATTTCTGCATGTTTTGTAACATACTATAGTTTGCGGAAAGAATAAAATATTAATAATATTATCCATAATAGCTTTTTGGATTTATAATCAAACAAATGAATATTAATCATTCTTTTTAAACATGTAGTAGCTGAATTATAAAAAGTTGTTTTCATAATCGTAAATGTGATATTATTAATGATAAACTTCAAGGGAAGCGCTATCTGTAAACTTCAATATAACCCAAAAAACGTTTTAACTGCAAATCTAGTTCGTTGCTAACAAAATTAGTTAAGACTACCAATCTACTAAATTAAGACCAATACGAAACAATATTCAAGGATATCCATTACATATATACTTCGTGTCCAAGAGGTCAAAGATCTTGGTGTTTTACTGACACCTTCATTGAACCCTGAGCTCCATATACTGAACATCTGCGGCAGGGCAAACAGGATGCTTGGTTTTGTTCTCCGCTTCTCTAGACACTTCAGCAACATATTAGCACTTAAGACCTTGTACTGTGCCTTGGTACGTCAAATCCTTGAATACGGCTCCCCTGTCTGGAATCCACACCAAAATTTTCTCATAGACGAACTAGAGAAAATCCAGAGAAGATTCGTCAGAGCGGTGGGCATTAGAATAGGTTTCACCTATCAACAAGTTCCCATCGAAGACCTGTTCCTTGATCTAGGGCTCCACCTACTTGTGAGTCGTAGACTTACCGCAGACATTATGTTGCTCCATAAGATCCTCAACGGCAAAATCGATTGTCCTGTTATATTACAAATGGTCCTATTCAAGACTCCATCATCCACCCGATCTAGCGACCTGTTTGTCAGGCAACATCACCGCACCAACTACGCTGCAAATAGTAAGATGGTCCGTCTTCAGAGATTCGGAAACAGTGTTGCCGATGCTGTGGACGTTTTCCACGACAGTACAACACCACTGAAGACGAAGATGGCATGTTTTAAAATTGGAGTAGAAATGCATGAATGACTTTTTCTACTTACTATGCATTTGTAGACACTTTACAAATGCATATAAGCTTATACATTAGACTTATATGTGTATAGTTGTTATATTTGTATAGTTATTTATATTGTTATTTTTGAATGTTACTTTTATTTGAAGTTTATCTCTTTTTCACTACCTCTAATAGCTTAAAAGTAGGCTGAGGTACGGTATTTCATAAATCTTCACTTGATACCAAAGATTAAGGTAGGTACCTGCATGTCTTAAGTTATTACCATCAGTTTCTTGGCTTTTTCATACTTAGTTTAGTCTGGTTTTCGACCATTTAATTTATTAGGATGAATGACTTATTTTGCTTGAGTGGGCACTATATGTCTAGTGTTTTTTAATGGTTGCTGTTTTATTGATATATTGTATCTTTTTATAGGCCTATCTCGTTTTATATATTTATATTGTTATACTTTTTATTGCTGGATGTATCTTTAAATTTATATTCTTATACTTGCATGTTACATTTATTTAAGTCTTTATTAATTTTGCACTACTACTTATCAATTTCCGAATAATGATGCCTTTCATTTAATTCGAATTTTTCCTACCATTGATCAGGGTATGTATACGTGCAAATTTGTTCATAATTATCAGTCACTATTTTTTATTTACAACTAGGATACAGATTAGCAATGGGTTACATGGTCTTAAACTATTTCATTATTTTAGTTTAGCATCTTGAGTAGAATTATCTAATTATTTGTCTAATATTTGTAAAAATGGAGATATGTCCGTTGATATGTAAAATAAATAAATAAACTTAAATTATATACTTTCACAGAAAGTTCTTCAAACGCTATACCAAAAAATAGATTATTATCATTATTTATGGTAATTTTGAACACCTCCTATTGATTTTATAACAAGCGACTTGTGCTATTTTAACTATGAATTTGAATATTTTCCTCTCTATTTACTACCAACTGCTACAGTGAAGAAAAATTTCGAAATATCCAATCTGTAATGTGATGTGTCAACTAGCCAATGTAACTAGTTCTAGTTCCATTCAAATTAGAAAGAAAAGACACATCAGATCATCGAATATTCAAGTAACTGTAAAGATTCAGTGTCTCAGGAACGAAGAACTTGAATGTTATCGCCTAACTAAGAGTAGTACAAGCTCGCCAATACACATCTGGGAGTCGTATAACTATCTCTCGGGATATACTGTAGTCTGTTGGTACACGTCTATGTGGCAATTTTATTAGTGTACAAATGCTCATTAAAAAACCAACACTTAAGAAACCAAATCTATAAATATAATGTACATATAAAATGATTCAGCCTTAACCATTTAAATTGACTGAAATGAAACTTTTATTGACAATTATACGGTGCAAAGAAATATTTATAACTACACGATAGGATTATCATCTGCTTTAGTCTATATGAGTCTTTCGCAGAATTATACCACCGACGTATTATTATTTCGACGTGTTTTCACGTATTTTTGGCATGAAAACTCTTTACATTAAATGGCCGTAGTACGCATTTCAGTATAAGGCGCCTTTCTATTCCATTGTCTGTATAAACTAAAATAAGATATTTATTTGTTACAGCTTGCCTTTGAAGCCTTGTTTCATCTTTTTGCAACTTTGTTATCCCAAATTTGATAGTTAACCACAAACAAAGGATCAGGATTGTAGATCAGAATTGTGACAGTGATATTGTAGACACATAATTAGCGGCCAACAAGAAATATCCACCTTAGAGTTTCAGTTATCAGTACGGAATAACTTCTTTATAGTATGAATCAATAACTTATTAATATTGTGTTTCAGGGCACTCCCTGATTGCATTAATTCTACAAAATTGCATTCATAGGGATGGTGTGTGATAGGTTCGGCGGATAATTTTTGTTAGTTCTGAGAGTCAATGGTAGGGTTGCGTCACGAAACTTTGATTGTTACCGTTAACATGTTTGTAACCTAATATCTCATTCCATAGATACGAGTCCAAGTGCCTATTTTTTGACGTGCTTTAATCAAAATAATAGTAATAATTCTTTATTGCAGTAAGACAACATACTTTGTGTTGTAAGAGTCATTGTAATATATGTATTTATATAAAATATCAGATGTATGTTTTTACAAATAAACAATCGCTATCACGTTAAGTCATACATAATAGTACCATTCACTCCCTCATTCATTCATTATTATCGGGTCAAAATTGTGTGTGGATATTCAACGTAAGATTTAATTAGGCCTAGTAGTGTCAGAAATTCATCAACAGAATAAAAACGCTTGACACCAATACGCTTTTTTTAAATGTTTTAAGCTCCTCATTTGACCAGTATTAGGCGAATGTAACTAATACCATCAAAGATTCTAATAATATAACTATACAAAATCAACATTCCACTATTTATAGCAAGGTGTATGAGGTTGAGTAAATGAGATGTCTTGATGGCCCTAGCTCCATTTATGTAATAAAACGATTTTTCAATCATTGCATGTTCTCTAATGTAATGACAGTTCAAAGCAATATCTTAGTAGTTTCACACAATAAACTCTACTTTTCACGTAAATTATGTGAGTATCTTCTGTTTAACACTATTATGTGGTTATTTATAAATTATATGAGGCCCAAAATTAGAGATTGCTGCTTGTCGTAATACATTGTGGTTCAAAGTAAAGAATGCAGCTATTGCAATAATTAATTATGACAGAAATCATTCAAATACTTTTTAAAATTATACTCATTATTTACCACTGTCTCAAAAACATAAATATAGGAGTGACTTGTACCCCTTGCAGAGAGAGACCGACACCGTCTCCATTAATACATTGATTTATATTTAGAGCTTATAACATACCTGACAGTAATAATGAAAAAAAAATATTTAACTCGTTACTTATTCATCTCTAAAATGGCAGATTTCAAAATAATGTGCGTATGCCAAAGAAAAATTCAACGTACATAACGAGAAAAGTTTGACTCAGCCCATTCAGGTCTGCTGAAAAGTGCTGGAGATGGCTAGGTAACTTTTAATGGTCCAACTTATAAAATGAAATAGGGCTTACAAATCACCATATGCACACCTATGACAATGCTTCGCTTCAAACGGAATTTCTGTCAAGAAAAGATAGATAATCTTAAATGTTGCACTAAAGAGATATTTAAATTAAATATCTACCAATTCAAATTGGCAGGGGTTAGAACCTGAGAAAATGGTTGGGGCAGAGTTCAGTTTGTATAAACTATTGTGAATCATGGGAAATTTCCCTTAAAAACAAAAGCTTTTTCTTTAATATTACCAAATGGCATCTGTTGAAAATGTTTAAAGTCAAACAACAAAAACACCGGTATAGTTATAAATAATGTACTAGACACGGTACTAGCAATTTCGTACGTAATTTTAATTCTAACGGTACTACTTTTATTAGTATCCGTCAAGGCATAAGTGAGCATGACCACTTTAAAGGCACGCTTGCACAAGCTGTGAACCGCAAACATTTTGTATTTTGATAGGTATCAGCTGTTTTACATTGGTTATTAAAATTTGTAAAGATACAAACTATTTTTAAATTGTTATATCGATAACAACGGTATTTATTTCAACGGAATCTGTCAGTGCATAAACGAACTTGACCACTTTAAAGATACTCTTCCAGAAGCCAGAAGCAACAAACAACTAATAACTCTCAACTATGATATGTTTGGCGCTTCCGGCTGTTGAATATAAGTCCCTCGTAATTTAAACTATACTTGAATATGATTTGCTTCTATAATTTTCATTTGCCACTTTTTAAATACTAAGACCATCTAGTTAGTCTAATTACTATGAATGGAATAAGTTAAATTTAAGACTTTGTATCTCTGTGCAGGATGTTGAAATGGTCTAAATTGTATTTCAGGTCATCGAAAAAACAAATAATGTTATAGGAAATGTGCTTAGAAATAGTTAGTTCTCTGCTTGTATGTGTGTTTTTAGATAATATTGTTTATTCCTGAATAGCTTCTAGATAGACAGAGTTCAAAATCTAATACACTATATAAAACTAAAAGATCTTCCAAACCCTACAACTCAAACTATCTGACATATTCAAGATCGTAGCAAAAGAGCTGTGGTAGAGAGAGGTAAAATATCTAATGCCAGATAAACTAGCAGGGTTATACATCTTATGGCAACTAACTATAAATATTGCGTGGTGCACTGGAAAATTGTTTCAATAATGCATAAGTTTCATATTTTGAATTTATTACACCATACCTTTATTTATTTGTTCAGTAATACATTTTGATTCGTTCAAGTAGTGTAACATTTATTTTAATTTAGGAACATTACTGTAATAAGAAAATTACTTCTCGAGATAAGGCCTCTATCAGGATTGTCTCCAACAGCAAACATAAATTATTGCAGAAATGACACAGCTGACAATCTCTCAGCAAGCGTGACACACAAAGTTTGCCTGGAGTTGCTCTGGCAAACACAAATACAGCGAAAGGGAGGGTTAATTTGTAATTAGTGGGAGGACTGCAACTTAGAAGTTGGGTCCTGAATACCTCTTTCTAGCCACTGCTGAAATAAAGTGTCCACAACGTATTCTAAATTAATTATTTGCTCGGTTACCAGATTTCGATTTTTCATCAAATGTGTAATGATCATGTATTTTTGCACGTCTAAAAATGACATTTTTTCTTCTTATGCACAAAACCAAAAAAACTCAAAGAATATATACATATCTAGAAGGGCTTTGTCTGACGGTTGAGATTTTGCTTAAATCTAGACTATTAGTCTAAGAAATCAAACAAATGTTTTAGCTTTATGGCTAAAACCTATCATAGAGCATCTTGTTAAAACAATAAGCTTCAAAGTCTGTGTCAGCAAGATACAGCTGGACTCATATTCAGTTAATGTTTCAGTGTCGGGTTCAGAGTTTCTTTTCATGGCTATGATCGATTTCAGGGATACGTTTAAAAAAGGAATGGCTATAACGCTATGGCATGATGATTAAGTAGAAATCGGTATTAGGAGGAGGGCACCTCAACCTTTAACGCATATATTTACTCTCGAATATAATAAGATTGATTTATCACGGTATCAGCAGTTATGTCACGAAGCCGTCTTCACTGTATCGTGTACATTCTTCAATCTTACAGGGTGGGCCTTAGCTAGTATATTTATTTATTCATTTTGTTTACTACTATGAATAATACTTGTGCGAGTTATATAGATCAATTTAAATCAAGATTTATTACAAGGTTTCTTGCATTAAAGTTAAAAATATATTTCTAAAGGATGGAATTTGAAACACGCCCCTAGTTGCTATGATTACGTTTTATTAAGTTGCGGATTTGTATAGAAAAACAATCTAATTTGATTTATGATAAAAAATAAAATACGATTTGTATCCATGCCACAATATAACAACAACAATCATATCCTTATATTAAGTAGATCGTACTGGTATTAATTATTGTTAAAGAACTTCACCCCAAAGAATTCTAGTTTTCTCTTGGTTATGTTTAACCTTCATCGTACAGTGAGAACAATGTTAGAATTTATCTTAGACTCTGTGTAATCAGATGTACAGTTTAACTTTGGTCTGTAAGCCTAACTTAAGGTCGCGCGATCTTGTCTTTATATCTTTTGAACAGAACCGCATTTACTTTTATGTTATTTAGAAATTATGTCTCAATTCTATGATAATACTGTATGTGTTATACATTTTATTTATTGGTGTTTCAAAATTACGGGGTTTAAAATGTAAATTGCATAACAGGCCATTGAGATTTGTTGTCCCTTAGTTAATTATTATGTGTTTTTTCTACCACGTGTGAAAATAGCACGTGTTTCACTGTCAGTATTGTTATTGATAACAGCCCACTACGTTATGTACCACCCGCAGTCAGAGACTACTCGTCACCCATTCCATTAGCCCCATTAATGTCTGTGACCCTTGTCTGGTCGTAGCCATTAAACAATAAATATATGAGGAGTTGAGTGCATTTTAGAGTACACAAGGATATTTTAAAACGTTTTATAATCTTTAATAGAAGCCAAATAAAAATGTGTTTTATTGTTTACTTGTCGTATTGTGCTAAGTACCGAAAAAACAATTAGTAAGTCTTTACAAAAAGAGGCATTGAGAAACTTCAAAATTCCACAACTTTATTCGAATTAAAAATCTTTTTCTAAATTTAAATCATTGTAAGATCATTTTCGGATCTCATTCATCTTCTCAGCAATTAGCCAACAAGGTTAATCCTCATCTGTTGTCCAGATGGCACAGGTTCAAATTGGTCGCTTCTGTTCCGTTTTAATTAATCGCTAAAATATTTTATATATATATATATATATATATATATATATATATATATAATGTATTCCTTATTAAAATAATTAAATGTGAAAAATATTGCTAGTAGAATTTTCCAATGATAATCTAGTAATAGTAGTCAAAGTTTTAACAAATACATATAAATCCGTAGTAAAATTAATATACAAGCCTAGAGAAAAATTCCCCAGAGAAATTTAGGATTTATTGAATATTTGCTGGTAGTTACTGAATGAATATATAGTGGTATAACAATTATAGTCACATTTATACATTGTAATTTGCCCTTTAGTTTATTTTCAGGTAACATAATTGACTTGTCACATAAAAATTATTCATCGGAAAAAGAAACATTTCATCGTGAAACAACTTTTTCAGTATTCATACTATTCTGTTCTACACTTTTTGGTCTTTCTGAAACTCAAATTTTATAAACCACCTATTCGAAGATGTGAGATTGAAGATGGAGATTCTCTTATGGTAAGTAGATATATTTTTAGGAATGAGCAAGGACTAAAATTAGTCGGAATAGGGGCCTATAAAGATACATGGTAAAAATATAAAACCAATACTAGGCAATATTCTAAGCGAAGTAACTGAAGACCAAGGAAGCCAGACATAGCGAGATACGGCTTTATATAAATTGTATTGTTTTCATAAATATAAGTCTAAAAAAACTAATCTTAGATCATGATGCTATTCATGCCATCGAAAAAATAGTTGGAAATTAGCATATATTAAATCTGTATTATCTGAAAAAGGATGCTATCATCACGTAACACTTTTACAACTGTCTCCTTTATTTTCTCATTATTAATGATAAATAAATCATCAAATCAAATAATTGTAATATCATGTGTAGAGAACAAACTTTTACATTATTTTTATCAAATTTAACGTCATGAGTACCCGTTTCTTATCATACCTATTTTCGTTTATACACCACGAAGGAAAATTTTTATTTACAAGAAAGTTACAAAATAGATATAAAAATCCAAATGTTAGCCCCTTTATTATAATAAACAGTATTTTAATTTTTTTTTTTATGTTCCTTTCGTCAGCAAGCCGAAAAAACTTTTGCTTACGCTTTTAGATGTTAAGACATCACTGTCAAATAAGTAATAAAATCAGTCATTAAAATGTCTCGGAGCTAGACGTCATTATAATGTAAAACACAAACTCGTACACATACACGAACTCGTACATGGACTTTAAATTAAAATATTTTTTATACACTATAATCACGTTTGGTAGGCGTGCTGTTGCGACTCTGATTTCATAGCTACGAGACTGTAACATCAGGATTGTGATGAAGTACCTGTTATCATTGTTGTTATCAGCTGTACAGGGATCAACTAATCAAGAGATGTATTACTTCCCCCTATTAATCCATTGAACATGGAGTGAATTTGAAGTTAAACTTTTCATAAAAATAATAAAATGCAGGTATCAGCGAAAACAATTTATAAAAACAGTTTATTAGTAGACTAAGCTTTTTGCTTTACTTGAAATAGAAACAAAAAATTAAAACAATAACAAAAAGTGTACTGCCAACATTGAAAAACACTAGCAAAAAATGTATGACCGGAAACATTAGACTTAACAATCACAGAAGAGGGAGGTGAGAGAGGGGAGCAGTGCCAGTGTCAGTCCAGTGCCTGTAGGGTTGATCAAGGGTCAGGTCAGTGATAATGACTGCTGCACTGCTGCACCAGTTATGGAATAGTGGTATTAGGGGTTTGCCGTACGATTGGCTCTCGTCGTATCTTAAAGATAGAGAACAATGCGTACGGATTGCGAATGCTCTGTCTAATAGGGTCAAAATGCCCTATGGTGTCCCTCAGGGATCAATATTAGGGCCAGTTCTCTTTCTTATTTATGTCAACAAGTTGAATACATCAATCCAGAATGGAAAGGTGATTCAATATGCTGATGACACGACTCTCTGTATTAAATCAAAATATAAAACTGATCTTGAAGTGAAATCATTTATCGATTTAAATTCATGCATCGAACATTTCTCAAGACTCAATCTGAAAACAAACAGCTCAAAATCAAACTCAATAAATTTTTGCCTTCGGCATCGACAAGAACAGGAGTATCGTCCCGCAGTAATGATGGACGATGTTCTCTTGGAAGAGGCCGAATCCGTTAAGTTCCTTGGAATGTACCTTGATCGAGGACTGACATGGAACTTTCACATTGACAGCATCTGCTCCAAGGTTGCTTCTGGCATTTATGTTTTGCGTAACCTTGCAAAATTCTGTTCTATTGATGTATTAAAAACTGCCTACTTTGGCCTGATACATCCATATTTGTCTTACGGTTTGAGATTGTGGGGCAGCTGTTCTAAATACAAATTCTAAAGAGTATTTAGAGCTCAAAAGAAAGCTATCAGAATTATTTACAAATTGAATTTCAGAGAGTCGTACAAAGATGCCTTCAGAGAGCTTGGATTGTTAACTTTACCCTGTCTCTATATTCTCGACGTCGTTCTATACTGTCGACTTAAATGCGAGTTGATCCAAGGCAGTGACGTCCACCAATACGAGACAAGAGGCAGGCAGGGACAACTTTCGGATTGTTCAACATAGATCGAGTGCATTTGAACACTTGCCGTCCCAAGTTGGTGTGAAACTGATAAACAAGCTGCCTGAGGGAATAAAACATCTCATTGATTCTAAACTATTCAAATCTCGATTAAAACACCTCCTGGTGTCAAAGGCGTTTTACTCCGTTGAAGAGTTCATGTTGAGTTGCTGGGATGAAAATTATTGAAAACTATTAAAAAAAAGAATAAAAATAAACCCCCTGTTCTGTTATACAATTAAATAGCGATAACTGCAATGGAACTGTATCTTATTATGAATGTACTTGACGCATGCATGCAATGTAAAAATTGTTGACGCAATAAAGATGATGATGATGATGATGAATGACCTTGGCCTCTGAAATGCCTAATTGCAATAGCCACTGACTGATTGGTATTTTCAACTGATAAAGAATGTGCATTGAATAAATCATTAAAATACCGAGAAATATTCCTGAACAACATGTGTCACAGTAAAAAAATATTTGTTAGTAGAAAAGGATCTCAGCAGTTATACTTTGGCTATGCCTATATTTTTTGCATACCGAGTGTTATGAGAATGGAAAATGATAGAAAATATACTGTGGAAATCCGAATAATTTATGTGAATTAAAAAAGATTTTATAACAGTTGGCAAGCGGTGAGAACTAATATTTCTTTGAATAGAGTGTCAGTAAGGTAGCGAAGACTTTTTAGAAAACCAATTTTTGCAATCTTTTTTACTTACCAACAAGGAATTGAGAATCGTACGACTCGCTCAACGCCAAGCAATATTTCTAAGTGAAAGCAAAGACTAAATATAACCATAATATTCTAGTTTCAACTCTTTTTCATTAAGGACCGAGTTGCCGTAAAGCAAGTAAGAATCGTCGCAATTTCTTTATATAATGCTAAACTATCACAAGATGAACAGGACAGTTTTATTTTAGATAGTACATTCCGTATTTTACCCTGTTAATTGAAATCGTTAGTACTTTGATAGTGAACACAAGGCCAGTAATTTAGATCTGAATTCGATTTTTATTTGACTATTATAGTATTTTGCAAAAATTTTACTCATGGAAAGATTTAATCTACACTTTCACCAGAACTGAAGATCAGCTTTAATACAAAAGAGCAAACTGTGCGTAGCCGTGTTATCAAATAATACTCGGCTCACAAAGAGAATCGATCTCAGCTGAGCAGTCAATCTCTCTTCACAACCACTTTGATACAATGTCCAATATTGAGCAAGATAAAACATACTCGTTTACTACTGCATAAATTATATTAGGCTTTTAATGACAAAAATTCTAATTTCTTATTTTATTTATCGTTAAAATTATTTAATTGTGTATTACATATTTCAAACTAGTATCATATATCTGCCTCGTGGTAGTACACTCTAATAACGTTATGTTCTGTTTTAAGATATCTTTTCAAATGGATAAATAATACCTCTAACTACAAATAAATTGCAACTAATTTTTACTAATTTTATTGTAAAAAAATGAAGACGATGTTAACACATTTAAATTTGCACCTCTGTTTCTTCATCAACAGCCCAACATTTACTGCTCTCTTATTTCTTGTTCCGTGCATGCCAAATGAAAGGTTATTAAATGGGTAAAAAACAAAAAAGAAAAGTTATTTACTTAATTAAATAGTATTATGGAACCAAACCATTCTTTATTGAACTTGAAATTCTTGAGAATAAAAAACGACGTGATTAACGTTCAGTAATATTGAATTAAGAATATTAGTCATGTTTATTGTAAAGGAGTGTTGTCTTGAAAGATAAAGAAAGAACGATATTAACATTCATTATTAGTGAATTATGGGTCTGACCATACTTTATCGTTTCTGAAATAATAAAAAATAAATAGAACAGTTAAATACTATGTTTTGACTTTATACACAAGGAAATTTTTCGTGAAGAAGAAGTGTGTTTCATTGTATAATTCACATTAAAATATACATATTACCAAAGTAAATCAGTTTTAACGGGAACCAGCAATTTTATTTTTTGTTTTCCTACATTAATTTTTAAGTTATGAGTGTACATAGTTTTTAATAAATTAGGTTTTGTTTTACTGGATAGACGTGGTGTATATTGTGGTGTTTTCTTATTCACATAATATTTTCAGCATTGGATAAGAATACAGTATATGGTCGTGTTTTCAATTACAATACAATTGTTTTCATATTACTAGGTTTGCTCCAGGCCAATTTCTTGGACGTAAAAACTTTAAAAAGCTTATGAACAACAGGTACAGGTACAATTTTAAGACTTTCAAGAAACTAAAGTATGTTGTACTGTACTTACAAGATGCAACGATCTCTCTCTCAATCTTTCTGACACATATGTAAAGTGATATCTCTTATATACTCACGAATACTTATTGTGAACTTTTTGACAGTTGAATCGGATTTCCTCACTGATTGATAACTGATAACATAATATTACAAAAACTACTATTCAAATTAGAAACGTTGTAAAATTTTCAATAACAAATATAAAAATATTACAAGAGTTCCTAAGACGTCCTTTAAGTCGATGAGCTTTTGATTCAAATTGTGAGGTATATTTAGCATATATGGATTGACTTAAAAGGACTGAGTAGTGTTATGTCTTTTTAAATATTCTAACATGCAGTTCGCTTTTGGATTTCCCCTAAGACTTGTTCTGATGGTTGGTATTGTGAAAATGGAAATTTTTCGTTCGATTGGTTGTCATAATTTCAAACGTCTACGACATTATGACAGTAATTATACCAAAAGTCACATAGTTTTATTTTGTAAAAGAAAACTTTTCTTTTGCCAATAACAAGAGATGAAATGTTTAAGAAATTGCACTACAATGTCACGTTCTTATTAGATTTACTTCCCTGTTCACGAGAAGCTTTTATTATTTCCTTAGTCGACTTGAGGTAAGAATTTTAAATTTTAATCTAAATTGATGATATCACATGATCAGGTTTGTGACTGTTTGGTAAATATAACATAATACATTTATAAAGTGGTATATTTTCTGATTTGGTGATTAAAAATCGCTTACCCTATACGAAATTAAAGATTCAACGTTTATAGTAATCCTCTGCAACTGCAGAAATTGACTTCTGCCCTTGTAAATGGATTTCTTTGAATTTGATTCCGAAATCTTAATGAATAATTCATTCGTTCTTTCAAACAGATTTGTCTTACGACTGAACCCTTGTGATTATAATATAGTAGAGAAAATAAAAAGCTTCTACTTTAAATATGCTGGTCTTAGTTAATTTAAATAAGATACTAAAAGTTGCTAACAAACTTGCGAAACACACACGTTTATAAATGAATTGAAACCACTAAAAGTTAAACAAGCTTATTTACCAGTTGCCCAGCAGCAAATTTACTGGAGACCAAACAAATCATCAAAGTTTAATGAGGATGCACTGATGCGGATTAATAGCAGTCGCCTTTACACAGAGGCTAATCACCGTACCGTATGATAGCCGCTAACTGGAGGTTGGGTAGTAAGGGAATTCTGTAAATGTGGTCCAACATCTATTTTAGACTAATGCGCACGCTTAATGGGCTTAGTTAAACAAGGCAGTGATTATTATCAACACTTTTGGATATGTTTGTAAGTTACAAATAACCTTTCGGATAGTTAGGGTACATGGGTTACTATGTCCTGTGTAAAACCCTCAGTAAATCCCACGGAATAACATAAACCACCATCTGAATCGATGAATCTTATATAGAAACGAAGATTTATGCAATATTTTAAGCATAAAACATGGCCGTTCTTGGTATATCGTGCGGGCAAACATATTATATAAATGAAATTTTCCAGTTTCTGAAGTGACTTTGCTAACGATTAGCCAATAAATCACAAAGTTTTGTTTATTAACAGAAAAAAATATGGTTAATTACTCTCAAACCATATCTGACAAGTTGAGCATAGATTGCTCAGGTTTGTCAACAATCATTGCAAAATAACTCATTTACTGTTTGTCTCTTATTATTCTATTATTATAATTAGCTATAAATTCAATCTTCTAGCTTCAGCTAAGGAGAGTGCCAGTTGTCGAGCATTCTAATACGCTTTACGTTGTATATATGCTAGAGATAGTGCAAGTTCACATGCTGACTGTGACTGTAGCACTTTTATTCAGTACACCGACATTATACTGAATATAATGTCCCTTAATTATGTTTGATAATATCGTTGCACAGGTCAGTGGCTCATAAGAACGGTCAGAATGAGGCTCAAAAGGTGATTGGCCTTTCCTTGTATTTACAAAATAAAATCTTCTAAGAAAAGTTTTAATCAAAAATAAGACAGTGCTCAAGATATCTTGTTTTAATATAATTGTGCTATGGTGACAAATTATTTCCAAAAATAAAAGATAGAATTGTTAGGAAAATGTTAAATATCATAGTCTTGCGAATTAGCAATCTAAATATCCACAAATCTGTGTACAAGTCAGGGTTTAATGGTATGAGGAAAAATTCCTTTTAATTTCATTGAGTGAGCAAATATATAAAGTACATTTTCTTACGGTCTATATGTATTCAATCATAGAAAACATTTAGGTCGTTTTTTTCAGCAGATATTAAATATTATTACTATCGGCCGTACTGAAGCTGGAATCATCGTCTTAAAAATTGTCTCGAATATAGTTTTATCTTATTATTTTAGTTTATATAAATGAAATAAATTATGCCAAATTTCAATGCTTAGTTAGATACAACTAAGCTAGATGTGAAATTATTCCACACATCACCCACGTTTATAAGAACATTAAATTGATCCAGCCATATTTTATATACAGTTCTGGAACTTAGTATCGGATATGCACTTTATGGCAAGGTACTAAAAACGTTTATGATATGTAATATTCAACATTTAACTACACATAAGAATCGATTTTGTAGTGAAATTGAGGCTATCAGTCTAGGGTCTCAGTGTTTCCAGTGGCTGTGAGAGTGGACCTGATTTTGGTGTAGCGGATTATTGCTGTTAACAATAATCAGATTGAGCCCAACAATCCATATATATATATATATATATATATATATATCTTATATGGATATATATATATATATATCTTATATGGATATATATATATATATATATATATATATATATATATATATATATTATTTCTGCCATTTTATGGAAGTTTTAATTGGGCCACTACTTTTTTAATTCCACTTACCTTCACACTCATGCTCGTGTCTCCAGGGGTCACAGACTGTTAATAAAATATTCACAATATTATTTGTCATACTTCAAACATGCATTAAATACTGTTATTATCATAAGTTATATAATTTATCTTTAGAATAATTTTTTAAATTTTATGACCCTTTTTTAGTGTTGAGGTTTCAAACGAGATTTATCCTACTCACTCTACTAACTTTCTCCTACCATCCCGTCCCATAAGGAGATAGTCATGGATGTCCTCACTTAGCTGTTAATACGTGAAAACAAAAGAGAAGAGTTGTCTGGATATTTTAATGACACGCATTTTTTGTAGTATTATAACCAAATTCGTTTTTACGAAATAGTCCATTCAACAGCAAAATGATAGTTTGACGAAAAACTGGCTGTCTGTAATAAAGAAGCCAAATTGGTCGTTGATGGTTAATTTCAGCCAATCATGATAAAGCTCTGACCCTTTTAACTCGTGTGCACAAAAGAATGTTTAATATTAGCAGTTTTGTTTTAACATAAGATAACTGAAAACGATTCTCCACAGAGTGGCCGAAATATTTCAAGAATCTAATTATCTAAGCAATGTTTCGACACGTTATAAAACGCATTACACAACAGTTAACACAAATTACAATAATTATACACAGCAATTCACACAAAATACAATAATGATACACAATCATTCACACAAGGTACATTATTGATATACAACAGCTCACATAGGGTGCACCAATGATACACAACAATTTACACAGGGTCCACCAACAATACACAACAATTTACACGGGGTTCACCAATGATACCTAACAATTCACACAGAGTGCATCGTTCCTACCAACAATACCTGACGAATATCAATTCCTATAGGTGTCATAACATGAACGAAGGTGAAGCTCGCGGGTTTAAAAAAGACGCAAGTTTGTTTTCTTAACCGTATTAAAACAAATTTTAATACCGCATAATTAGCAAACCTGTATATATTAGTTACTAAAAAGAGAATAACAATTGTAGCATTTAAATTAGTTTACACATCAGTATGACATTCCTACAGTCAACTTCTGATTGTGACATAAAAGTGAGTAACTATTGTTTCTGTTATACCCAATTTTGAATATACCATATAAGACTTGTAGAAACAGAGTGTAACGCTGTTCTAAAGCTTAAAAGGTTAGCTATGTGGAAGTGGTGATTGTATTTATAGTCTTATCACACATTAAATAAAGTTATATAAATAAACAATATTGTTTATAATGCCCATCCCTTTCAGTACGTTTATTTATAAACTATATATAAAACTGTTTAAAACTCATTATACTTTTCTGCTTGCAGGTAATAATTACCCTTTTTTAACAGATATTTAGAGTTGGTATGATAATTATAATTGTTAATTATAATTATTTACCACAACAACCACAACAATTTACTACTAAATTAATTTTATATGTTTACTTCCACTTACTGCAAAAATAATTTAGTAATTTAGCTGAAATACTAATTTAAAATTCGAAACTACTAAAACCTCTTGTTTTGGGAAAGTGTGGAAATATTCAAGTTATTGTTTGAGATACCAAGTTCAATTAAATTACCATCCATTATTTTTAAATGTTTAAATATTATAGTAATGTGGCTGTCTTGTGCAAATACACATTACTATTCACTGATTTCACAAGTGAACAGCTTGTTTTCAGTGCAGCTTCAGAGACTTCGTGTTTATACAGATTTCTGTAGTTCTACTTTTTTCTTTCATTATGTCTAATCATTTTTTTTGCTTCGAAACAAGTTTAGCTTCTAACAACAGTGTAACAGCTTTACCTCTGTGTTAACACTTCTACAATCACTGTACAGTTGAGCGTCATAAGCGTTGAAGGTTGCTTCTATAACTCTTATGTAGTGCAATCTTTCATTAACACAAAAGGGGGATAGCAAAACGTAATAATCTTTAAAGCACCCAGTTTTCAAATAGATCTGAGGTGATATTTCAGATTTTTGAATAGTGCATAATGAACGTTTGAAGGCAGAGTTTTAGCGAAACCTATCGATCGTGGTGTTGGAAAATTCCATTTCTGTCTGTCTGTCCGCACGATATATCGAACTCAAATCGAAATATTGATTTCATATTCTACATGAAGATTTATGACGACGAACACTGAGTTAGATAATAGTAAATATCAGTTCATGGGGTTTGGCTGAACATTAGTGAACATTTTTACATTGGTCTTATGGGTAACCATGATGGCAACGAAAAATAATAAATACATATAATACAATAAACAGAGTAAATACATATGTAACAAACTCAATATACTCCATCACGGATTCATACATGTGCCATATTAACATATGTAGCCTAACTGACGAATCATAGGTTAGGTTACGATAAGCGGACCCGGTTTTTATATCGAAATTGGCAAACAATATTACTTAATCCTAACCATCGATATAATCAATCGATAATGATTAGTTATTTTGAACTATTAACTTAAATAATCTATATCAACAGCTGTAAACAGCTGTTTCACTGAACGATGGCAAATGTCCGGAAAAATCCTGTTTCCTTCACAATCCTTCCATCGTCAAAATTAACCTTCAAACAAAGAGCTGTAAACACTTTCAAATAATACACGTAGGGTAATATTTCAATTTTACATAAGTAATTTTAATTATTAAAAATGGCAGTCAATTTTAGAAAACTACAAGACATTGCTTTGAAAGATAATACATGCTTTTCGTGGCTTCAACATGTTGTACTCGTACTGAAAAACCCATTATGTGAAATTTGTGGGAAATAAACAACTGTAACTGTGAGAGGAGCAAATATGGTCGTCTTCAGTTTTTCCTAATTTTGGTTATAATAATTTTTAAATTCATATTTTAATTTAAAACATGATTGTTATCGAGGACTATAGATACTTTTATATCGATTGATAGTCTAGAATTTGAGATGCGAATATTAGGTATTGATAACTATATTCTTCGATATAAAAAACCGGGTCCGCTTATCGTACCCTACCCGAATCATACACCATTTTGTAGTGACTTGGTGTGTAGACTTTTATTATTTAAACAATGAAATGAAACTCAATTTAATATTTAAATGTTAATGTTATGTCGAGTAGACTTGCATGCCACTTCAATTCTATATAAATGAGTACTATTATGCTGAACTTTCGTTGAATCCTATTTTTATTATTGTCTGTATGTACCTATGTCTGTATACCTATCCGGAGGTCATCTCGAGAATGAAGTAAGCTAAATATTGTAGTTTTGCATGCAACCTCAGCGACGCCTGTTACGACACGTAGTGAGGCGTTCTTCTACCTTGTATTCTATAAAATAGGTCAAGTAGCTAAAATAGTTCAATAAAGGAAAAAGTGTATCTATTAAAGAAAAGCACTGTATTTACTGCAATTAGGGTTAATTTACGGAAGGGTGCAACTCAGACCTACGAATGATTTTGGAACACAAATTGCATTTCACCTGGCAATGAAACTGCAACTTCTTTGACCTACATTTTCGACTGCGCTGAAGATTAACTTGATACTGGTACAAAGGAGTCAACGGCGCGTAGCCGTATGGAATAACCTTTGGATCTCAAAGAGAAATCAATCCCGCCTGATCCTCTCTCCACAACCGCTTTGATACAGTTCAATACCGTGGGAGACAAAAGGCATTCTCACATGTAGCTGTCAGTACTTCCTATGGCAACCAAGGTTGGCTTATATTACACCTTTCTATATGAAAACCAAAAGTTACTCCACTTTGTTCTCATAAATTCCCATTTTAAATAAATATATAAATAAAGTTTCACTAGCCACAAATTTTAGTCTGTCTTGTTTCAGACACCTAGATACGCATACATTTTTACTATCGCGGGCAAAAGCCAAACTAAAATCCTGCACCGTAACTAGTTTACACAGCTATAGACCAATTTTACATGGTAAGCATCTCAGTTCTTCTTATCTAGGTATTTGTTTTCGCAGACAAGGCAAAAAAGGCACAGGTAATAGCATAAACCGGAAGTAGAATATGATGACCGGAAGTAATTGATTTTCGATGGAAGTAGAATTCCGAGGCAGAAATACGCATACATTTTCCTGATTGGGGCAAGGAAAGCTTAACTGTGGCATTTTAAACATACTTCAATTGAACTAGACATGCCCCCTCGGTATAAAAATATGAAATAAGAGCCAGCCATCATATCAATCAAATCTGATCCTCTTATCTATTAACGCCGAAATAATGTGTACCTGATATGTGTGTTCTCTTTATTCAGTATAACAGAGCTCCAACATATTACCTAATAATTAATTTGAATAAGAAGTTAAAGACAAGGATTTTTAAACTTGTTTACAAAACCACGGAAAACTGCTAGCTTTTTTCCTATTTTATAGTATACTCTTTTACCATTGTATTAGATATTTTAAATTAAGAAATGTTTCTTTATTTTGTTCTATAAGTGGTATACTTTATTTTTAGTTAATTTAATTTAATTATTTATTTAATATTCGTGTAAAAAACATTACTTTACGTGGAAAAAGCGTACACTTTTAAAGTTTTTCTTACAAAATAAAATAAAAAATTATTAACGCGTAGATTAAACCATTTAAAATTGGCGAGTGCAGTCGTGATGGACAGTCATTTATAATTCAGATTATTTTGTAAAATTAACTTACATCAACAGGTTTGAGGACGAATTACTGCTCTAAGGATTTTCAGAGTAGACTTTGCTATTCAGCAATAGATTTATGTAAAAGCTTGTTGCAATGAACCTCACAACAGACACTTTTTTTAGACCGGTCCTTGATAAATTCAATAAGGCCTCAAGTATCATGGCAAGAGCTTTCCACTCTGCTTTGTTTAGTCTTGTTTGTTCTTCAAAACCAAAGTTGATTTTCGTCCTGAACTTTCTTGTTTCTTTAATAACAGCTCTTCATGAGTGTAGTTGCAGAAATAATAAAACTCCCGATGTCTCTACCTATAATTGTAGCGTTTGAGTTTGAATCATCACTGCTATGGCAAATATTTGTTATCACGTACAGTAACTTACTATTCGCTTAAGATTGTTTTTAAGGCTCTGTATTATCTAAGTATTAACATTTTTATGTAATGGGGAATATTAAGTTTTGAGATCTCAACAAATGATGTTGCTTTGGAGCAAAATATAAAAATAAATATTTGTTACTTAAGTTCCATAATTGAAACCTTAAAGGATGTCAGCCTATAGAAAACTGTATATTATCATGAGTTAGAAGAGTTATTTTTTAATAAACAATGGCATGTGGTTAAAATATTCATATATTATGTACAATAGAAGTCGTATAATACATTCAAATAAGTCATATAATGTTGTAGAAATGTGGCACCACATGCCATTGTTTATTAAATAAATGTTTTTCTACAAAATGATAATATACAATTATGTTAGCTCTCAAAACAAATATTTTCAATTTGCATTCTGATATGGCAAAATAGAAATCTATAACAAGAGTATATACAGGGTGACCACCGGGAACCGGACGTTTTTTAAATAAACATAAACCACTTATTTTTTAACATAAAACTTATTTTATTACATAGAAATGTTTTTACTTACATGCCATTTAAGAACAATGTTACTTATGGAATATAAATTCAAATAGATGGTGTCCATTTTCTTGAATGCAGGTTTCTAACCTTTTAAGAAAATCCGCATGTACACGTTTGATAAGCTCTTGATCTATTGCTGCCACTTCGGTCTTGATTGCATCCTTTAGTTCTGTCAAGGTGCGAGGTTTGTTGTTGTAGACTCGTGATTTGAGGTACCCCCACAAAAAAAAGTCACAAGTCGTCAAGTCTAATGACCTTGGGGGCCACTGGATGTCGCCAAAACGGGAAATGAGCCTTCCTGGAAACATCTGACGAACCACAGCCATTGACAAGCGAGCAGTATGCGGTGTGGCACCATCTTGTTGAAAATAAACGTGTTCATTTCTGTCTAGACCTCGTCTTCTCAGTTGTGGACGTAAGAAAGTGTTCAGTATGTGAGTGTAACGTTGGGAGTTGACTGTTACTGAGGCTCCATTTTCACCTTCAAAAAAATATGGACCACTAATTCCAAAAGTGGCAACCGCACACCACACAGTTACACGTTCTGAATGGAGAGGTTTTTGGTGAATTATGCGAGGATTCTCGGTTGCCCAGTAACGTAGATTTTGCTTGTTAACTTCTCCATTTAAATTAAAATGTGCCTCATCACTCATAATGATTATTGTGCTGTCACTATCTTCGAGCAACACTTGCATGTGAACGGCGAAGTCCTCTCGCTGAGCGTAATCTCTTTCCTTTAGCTTCTGAACAACACACGTTTTATAGGATGAAATTTTAACTCACTTTGCAAAAATTTTCCGCACTGATTCACGCTTTAACCTTATTTCACTTGCATGTCTTCTTGCTGAACGACTTGGGCTCCGAATGAGGGCTACTCTCACCCTCTCGACGTTTTCCGGCGTCCTTACGGTCTTCCTTGGGCCAGGAGATTTTTTCTTTAAAATAACTCCAGTCGTTCTCAGATTTTGAACCCACCTGAGAATAGTATTGCGGGTAGGAACCGTACCATGGCGTCCAAGGTTGAAATGAGTGCGAAAAAGCCGTTGTACCGTTGTAACAGACTCGCCATTTTGCACATACGCGTCGTACGCAAACATGCGATGCTCCACTGTCCACTGCTCCATGGCTACTGAAATGGTATTGTATAGCGAGGTCATTCACCACACTCTCCCCCCTCTCCCATCTTGGCTGAGCGTGTACTAGCAATTCCAAAAACGTCCGGTTCCTGGTGGTCACCCTGTATTAATGAAAAAAAAACTGCTAATCATACTATGAATTCTCGTTGTAATTACAATTGAAGTTCTTGAAGGAAACTAATGTAATGAATCAGAATGTTTTACCCGAGTCCTCGAGATTAGATGATAGAAAAATATCACATATTTATACTGATCCGAATTTCTAGTACACTACTGCATGCTAGTATCAAGTCATTATTTTATAGCGAATACAACATTCTGTGCCAAAAAAAGCGCTCACGCATGCGCAGTCAAAGATCCTTTACCAATTGGCTGTGTTTCTAATGTGGTAATTTTATAAATTATTATTTCATTCTTTTTTTTAATGCAGGCGGTTACCATTTTAAGCTTTATTTCGCCTGTATTATCTACTTGTGCTGTAACAACAATAAGGAGAAATCGTGATACATTACGAGGCGATAGGACTGATAACCTTTGTTTTTCCCTTGAGTTAAGGCTATAATCATATTTTATAACAACTCTTCTTTCCGATTACGTATCTGAACAAGATGACTCAAAATAAAAATAAAATACTGTTCAATTCTTCGCACAGATGATATTGTTCATTGAATCTCTGTAACGTATTTAAATTTATGGATTTGTACATGAATTAAAGACTGTATGACCTATCAAGTAATATATATTTGTAAATAAACCTTAATAAATTTATCTTAATTAAATGCCGGCCGAAAGCCAATCATTTAAAATAGTTATAAATAATTTCTTTCTTATAAAAATCAACTGTTCCAACAAGATTGAATTAGAAAAATTTCACGTCAGCTGGACTTCATCAAATGTTATGCACTGTGTTTACATTTATGTTTTATTAATTCTTGTTTACATGTTATAGTTTTGTATTTATTTTTATTTAAAACTTCCTGAAGACGGGGGTATTAAATCCCCCGAAATATTGAAGTGAAAAATAGTTTTTGTTTTCTTCTATTTAACACAGTGATTAGTATATATATATATATATATATATATATATTATATATATATATATATATATATAATTTCAATAAACATTGAATCACAAAAAGTTACTTGCTCCGCCGGGAGTCTTTTTATGTTTGGATTTTTTCAACGTAACAATTCTAATTATAATTATTATAACATCATCATGATTATAACTTTATAATCATTTTTTTTTTCGGAAAATCAAATTTATTAATAACACGAAATACGATAGCTTTTCTGTTTTTGTATTAAAAATGTACTATTAATCATTCCCATAGAAATAATTAGTAGCAATTAGAAAATACTATATTGAAATGTGATATTATTTATGATAAAATAGATTTTATGGTGGCGGAAACGATGTCTAGTTATGCGAATAAATATAATTCAGGAAAGCATCTACCGTATTGCTGTAATGTTGACCTTCAGTTCATTGAACTGCCGAGGTCGAACGTATCTACTTCTGACATGTGTTAAAAGGGTGTCCATTATAAATACAATCCCTCCCACACTAACTCTAAGTCGGCTTGTGTCTACCTTGTATAAGCTAATGTGAAAGTGTATTGTTAATGTCTAAACTTTACTAAACGTTCATTTTGGGGTTGCATTTACTCAGTTTTACTATTACGGACTAAACGAACAGCAAATACTATTAACTTTGTATTAGCAGCATTTAAATTTTTAATTGTGTAAACTAAGAAGTGAATTAGAAAACTAAAATAATACATAATAGATTTAATTTCCATTCTCTCTCATTTCACTGAACTGATAAAAATCTAGTTATAAATCTAAAAAATTCTAATCTGTTATGATCCATTCCATTAACGTTAAAACACCTAACTTGTTAATAGAAACGAGTATTCACAACAGAATATTAATTGAAAATTCGGTAATAAAATCTAATTGAGGGTTATAGGCGCTTAAATTTTGGTGGTATGCAGTGTTCCTGTTTCATTGGTTTTCTCTGGTTCATTGTGCTTTCTTATTCCTATAAATTTTACTTCGAAAAATATGTAATTTTTCGTCTTGGATGCCACTGCTATAATTTACATATTGAAACTTCTAAGATTAGAATCTCAAGTAGTATTTCTAGCTAAGTCTAAAAAATAGGTAGGCTCGATTTTGTAACTGGGTAGATTAAGGTTCATAAATAATATAATTGTTAATATCTTAAAAACTTAAACGGCCGCCATAGTGGATATAAATGGAAACTTAGCTTATTAATACTGTTAAGTTTATATATTAAAAATAGCTGTGATTTTACTTCGACTTAAACAATAACGATAAGGTAACGAAATTTAATCACTTTATGAAGTAATTTTAGTATCAAGATCGATTTTGTTTCAGCAGTAATATAAAATCTAAATTTTAGCCGTCTAGTTTTCAAAATGAGATAGATAAACTTTTATAAATAGTCTACCAAAACAACAAGTTTCATTATATTTTTAATCATAAAAAGGACTTTTAAACAATGTAATATTGGATTGACAAAGGTTTATGCCATGATTATGCTTTGTGTGTAACACTTTTAAAGAAAACGATTTTTTTATTTTCAATCAAACGACAAAAGCTTTGTTATGCATCTCGTTTTGCAACAAAGCCACATATGTTTTCATCAAAGCCAAATGCATTTTACTTTGAATTTAATTTATAAGCATGAAATTAACCATTTTGCATAAACTATGTTAAACGTACCAGTACTGTTAGTGAGTTGTAGGATTTCATTACGAATTAATAAATGAAACAAAGATGTATTTGTTACCGGACAAACCCCGATTTTAGGACAAAAACTAGTTTGGACTAGGATGTTCTAGTTTTTTCCTGACCACACTAGGATAAAACTAGTTTGGCCTTATTGATTACAGGCTGAACTGGTTTGGCCTAATAGCGTTAGGATAAACTAGTTCAGCCTGGTAGAATTGTTAGGCCGAACTAGTTTGGCCTGGTAGCGAACGGATAAACTAATGTAATGTGTGGTGGGGTTGCAAGTCTCGACGTGCTCGTCGCATTACATTGTTTGCTCCTACCGCTCACCTCTCTCAGTCAGTATCCGCTGTGCGTGGAGTGCGAATATGAGTGCGTCTTAGTTGTTATTTGGTTGTTCGTTGTGCTTTACACCGTGCTTTGGAGTGTGTCGTGTGGGAGTATTAGTGTTAGTGAGCTAAGAGAGTGGTACAAGTAACGTATACTTTAGTAGGTGGGACTATGGAGGAAGATTCTGTTAGTGGTGGGCATAGCCAGAAAGAATGGAGAGAAAGATTTCATGACTACATGGAAGAAGATGAAAATATGGTTCAGACCCATACCTCAACTGAAAATAAAAATAAAAAATTCAAGAAAAACCGCTGCTGAAGGTCTAACAAAGCAAGCAAAAAAAAAATGAAAATCACACAGTGACAAGTCACGTCCACACCAGCCAATATTGGAGAGAACGTCATGATACCCATTCCCGATTGTGGACAAGTCTAAAGTTGACCTAAGGAATTATCATTGGAGTTGTTATCGATATCACTGATGAGGGGCTGTACAAAATTGGAACGAAACATGGAATTCTTCAAACACTCTATTGCAGGTAGGCATATGTTTAGTTAATTATGTTAACGTTAACGTTATAGTTTCAAAAATGTTTTTTGAACCCGTGTTTGATCTCACAATTTTACCCTCATCGTCCATATTTTTACCCGAATTCAAACGACTTTTCATTTAAACCAGCCTAAATATAAGTTTACAGTAAATTACAAATGTTAAAAGTTTAATTGTTAATTAAATGTTAAAAGTTAATTGTTTATCAAGAATACAATTCGCGGACTTTTTTCAGAACCCAGTTTGACGTGAGTGCCCAAAGATTCTTCACTGAAAATGACGTGAATATGGGAGAGCGAGATTTCTTTAAGAACCGCAGCAACAAAACATTCCATTGGTAGCGGTCAAGGATTTCTAAAATGTTCTTGTACAACAAGCTGCAAAACAAATAGGTGCCTTTGCAAAAAGAAAAATGTACTCTGCAATTCTAAATGCCATTCCAGTTTGTCATGTAACAATAAGTAATCAATAAACACGTTTAGTTTTGTTCCTCAAAATATCGAAATGTGAATAATTCATTACCCTTAAACATTTTATGATACTCTAATATAGTTTAAAACCCCCACCCCCCCGGCTGCTTGGGTTCTTCTCCATTATCAGACTGTAGAATACACGGGGCTCCTAAAGTTAAAAAGATATCATTCAGTTGGTAGTCAACTTCCTCAGCTCTTTTGCTTTGCAATGGACGAAGCAAAACAAATTTTGTTAAATGATCTTGGTAAACCATTATAAACTTAAATTGGTTATCTGGTTGAGTCTGAAAATCGATAAGATCAACTTGGCTCCTACTATTCATTTCCGAATGTAAAATTGGTTTTGAGACCAGACCTCGTTTCTTTTTGTTTTTTTTCATGTGACATACTTGGCACATTGACAGATAAAGCTGTATTTCTTCCTTCGTAATATTGGCATATTTTCTTTGACGTTTCGGCAAGCGTTCTATCACGGCCACCGTGACCAACTGCCTCGTGAGCAAGCATCGATAACATCGTACAGTTCATCTACCGTCAAATAGTACTTGATGTCTTGGTTTCTCTCACCGGCTGCCACCAATTTTTTTACTCCTCCGATGTCAATTACACCCAAATCGTTTCAGGCGTCTCTGCTGCAAACGGGTCTTCTTATCTGTGTTTGCAAGCAGTTTCGACTTCATTTATAACTTGTTGGTACTTATCTTTTGTCAATACGTTGAAATTGTGTTGATTTCTCGCTTTCACTTTGTAAAACTGTAGTCATGAATCTTTCTCTCCATTCTTTCTGGCTATGCCCACCACTAACAGAATCTTCCTCCATAGTCCCACCTACTAAAGTATACGTTACTTGTACCACTCTCTTAGCTCACTAACACTAATACTCCCACACGACACACTCCAAAGCACGGTGTAAAGCACAACGAACAACCAAATAACAACTAAGACGCACTCATATTCGCACTCCACGCACAGCGGGATACTGACTGAGAGAGTGAGCGGTAGGAGCAAACAATGTAATGCGACGAGCACGTCGAGACTTGCAACCCCCACCACCCGGCTGCTTGGGTTTGGCCTGACCTTGAACCCGGCCACATTAGTTTATCCGTTCGCTACCAGGCCAAACTAGTTCGGCCTAACAATTCTACCAGGCTGAACTAGTTTATCCTAACGCTATTAGGCCAAACCAGTTCAGCCTGTAATCAATAAGGCCAAACTAGTTTATCCTAGTGTGGTCAGGAAAAACTAGAACATCCTAGTCCAAACTAGTTTGTCCTAAAATCGGGTTTGTCCGGTAACATATTCACTGAATAAATTTTAGTTTTAATTATAATACGATTCAAAAAATTATCAATAAGGATAAACATTTCGAAGTAATGTTTTCTTACAATATAGGCTATAACACAACAATTTGTTTTTTCAGATTTCTTTCCAATTTTATTTCTTTTCTGAAAGTCAAATCCCTGTTACATGGGACTTGAGGCCACTTAAGGTGTTACCGCCCAATCTACAACGTTGCGGCAGAAGAACAAAATAAAACGATGATTCTGCTTATGTGATTTATATCAATACATATCTACGTTTACAACCAACCCCTAATTTTTGTAACTTGAATGAAGTAAGTATACCAGATTAAAATTTTTTTTGGTCTTTAATCAAGTAAATCTTTATATGCAAAATAGGAAAATATCATACTTCTCAAATATAAAAATGTTATCTATCTTTTCTTTAGATGACATGCAACATATAACGTAGCTATGGTCGGAATGACTGATTCAATGCAAAACTTCGACTCAGGTGTTAGAGGAAATAAAAATTAATTCTTTAATTATTAAATCTAAAAGAGAAATTACTATTCATAAATATGTTCTATTAGGTTTAAGGTGATTTCTATGAATGTAAGATTAATACTACAAAGATAAAGTAAAAGTTATTTGAATCAGACAGCGTGCATTTGTAACATGGCAATATTTCAGTGTATATTTAAAGACATATGTACTTTAAAAAAATTTAACATTAATTCTGTTTTGCAACATTTTTTTAGTTTTGAAGCATTTTGACTATTATCACACAAAATCCTTGTAGTATTATCAACTTACTAAATAAAGACCAACATGAAACAATTTTTCGGGTATTTCCATTGTATTTCTGGAGTGTATATGCTTTAATGGGCAAGTTTGTAAAATCCTATAGAACACAAAAGTTATATCTCTTAGAAACAATTTGTTGTCATAATATTCCTTTAAATTACTTCCAAAATAAAAAGTAAGAATTTAATAATTTAAATCATTGTTCTGCTATATGCACACGCAATAAATACAATCTATCTAAAGTCAAATATGTAGGATATTTTGGAAATATTTAATGTTGTTTGTTAATCTTTATTTTTATTTTTTGTTATGTTTTGGATATTTATAACTTGTTATATCTTTGAATACTTATTATTTATTATCAAATTTTGTATGATACCTATTTTGTTACTTTATGTAGATTTTTCATCTGATTATATTAATTTTATTTTTCCGCTGTATTCTACTATCTATGCTTGTCTTTGTAAATTGGCTGCTGCCGTTGGAAAATAAAAATAAATAAATAAAATAAATTACTCCCAAAATAAAAAGTAAGAATTTAGTAATTTAAATCATTGTTCTGCCATATGCACACGCAATAAATACAATGTATAAAGTCAAATATGTAGCACATTTTTGAAATATTTAATCTGTTACGTTATCCATAATGATTCAGTGTGTCAGGTACAATAAAATTAAATTTTATCGCCTGACTAAGAGTAGTACAAGCTCGCCAATACACATCTGGGAGTCGTATAGCTATCTCTCGGGATATACTGTATACTGTAGATACATATTTTGGAAATATTTAATCTGTTACCTTATCCATAAAGCTTCAGTCTGTCAGGTACAAGATAATTAAATGTTATCACCTGACTAAGAGTAGTACAATCTCGCCAATACACATCTGGGAGTCGTATAGCTATCTCTCGGGATATACTGTATACTGTCGATAACCGTCTATGTGGTAATGTTTCAAAGATGTTCAAACGGCAGCGCCTCCGGTAGCGGTGTCCCAGATAACGCTCGATCCTCTGTACTACCCAAGGGCGGAGGTATCATGCAAATAGACATCGGTATTTCTGCTGTTATATCCCGATTCTTATTAATTTTACTCCTTAAAAGTACCATCACTTACATAACAAAATCTTTAACGAACTTTGAATTATGTTTTAAAATCATTTAGCTTAGCTGTTAAATTTTTTGAAATGCTATGGACAAAATATGATGGAAATAAGTATTTTGAAGTACTCTATTGGAATATCGTCTGTTGCACAATTCTAGCAAAGCCTCTTTTGGCACTATGTTGACATAGGCACTTTTTGAAGGAACTGGCTGTAGTACACATATGAGTATCTATAAATAAATCAATATATATATATATATATATATATATATATATATATATATATATATATATATATATATATATATATTTGATAGTCTGTGTGAACTAAAGTTAGATCTTCATTCCTAAAAGCGTGTCTTGGAAGCCTTGCTTCGTTTTTTTTAAACATTGTTTCCCAAATCAGGTAGTGAAACCCGAATATAAAATCAGGAGTTTAGTTTGATCCTGATAATCCTACTAGGTGACTCCTAGTATAACTCAAGGTTTTGTATCTCTTACATACATTTAGGCGTTTATTGTTTGTGTAATAATACTACATAATTAGCGGCCGCCAAGAAATCTCCACAATGGAATTACACTTATCTGTATGAAATAATATCTTTATCTCATGAATCAATACTTTTCTCATATTATACTTCTGGATTCTACCTTTTGGTTGTATTAGTTATACAGAAAGATACATAACGGATGAGGAGTGCTGAGACTCGGGGGATTAATTCAGTTATTGCTGAGGTCCGACGCTAGGCCCGCATCAAGGAACTTGTTACATCAAATATTTGTTACTTGACCTCTTACTCACCAGATGGCAGTCCAAGCACTTATGTTTACAGTGCCTCAACTTATAGCATTGGTGAGATACCCCTTATTTAACTAATAATGTAAATTATACGACTAATATAGTTATACAAAATAAAAGATCTGGCAAGATGTTTGACGTTGACTGAAAGATATGTATTGATGACCATAACTCAGTTATTGTAATGAAATACTTTTAAATATCATCCTTCATTTCATTTCATGTTATTTCTAGAAGACAGTTCGAAGCACTGCTTTAGGAGTTTCTCATATTAAGTGTTGCTAATAAAATAGTTAAATTAAAAGTGATTAGCGTCTGTGTAGGACTTTTATGAGATTATTAATTAATTAGAAATTAATTTTTATAATAAAGTACTGCAGCTCAACATTGAAGCATGGAACTACTGTATTGCTCTAATTAATTAGAAAAGGAGACAATTAATGACTTTATCATGTTATGCTTATTATTTACCTGTGTGTCAAAACCTAAACCTAGGAGTGACCCATGCATGATATTTGGTTCCTGGCGAGGTTTATGCCCCATTCAGGGAGAGTCAGTCACCCTCTTCATTACCATGTAGTATTTTATTTATCTCATTGGCGATTTATCTCTAAAAATTAACGATTCCGATATAATTTTCGTATTAAAAATAAAAATATGTTACTGACAAAGTTCCGTACTCATAACGAGGAAAGTTGAACTCAAATTATTCTGGGCAGCTGAAGAGTCCGGAGACGGCTGGATAACTTTTAATGGTCCAACTTATAAAATGAAATAGTGCTTACAAATGACCTTATGCTCACATATGAGAATTATTCACTTCAAACGGATATCTTGTTAGAAATACCTTAATGTAACATCAAGGCAAAACACCTTAGATAGATTACGTATTAAACTCTCAACAATTAAAATTGGCAGGGGTTAGATTCTGAGGGAAATGATTGGAGTAGAGTTCGGTTTTTATGGGCTATTGTAAAAAATGGTAACTGTCTCTTAAAAATTAAGTTTTTTCAATAAGGAATTTAATTACATCATTTTTGAGAGAAAGGATTTACAGATAAAGGAGTCGTATAATAAGGATATTTTAAATAATCACGAAACAAGAATCAGTAAGGCATTGTAATAATGACCACTGCTATGTTCAATAATTTATTTATGATCACTGCAATCTTCACTGGTAGTTTTTATTGCTATACTTATGTATATTGAGTAAACGATTCAAAGCCTGAAAACAAGTCGTTTTACTAGAAATGAGTAAAAATAACTAACGGTGTTATGCACGATTCAAATAACCTTAAGCCTTTACATAAAGCAAATTAGATAGAAATGTTAATCCATTTTGAAATATGCCTTAGACTGTAGTCATCCAAACATTCTTGTATGAATATATATTGTTACTGTAACGTAATGGTATGTCATTGACCTCAAACCCATTAAAAAACACAAAACGACAGATATCTTATAAAATTAACATTTACCTCATGTATAGTATTTCTAATTCATTAAAATCACAAAATACAAGAAAAAAGCATAGTTAAACAACTAAGCAGTGTGGAGATATGGTAATTGTAATGATTTTCTAGTACGAAAACAACAATAAACTTTAACTTCCACAATTAAAGACATAATTCTAATAAAAGCCTTCTATTGAGCATAAGCTCATTGAACCAATCACCAGTTAACTAGGAGAGCTTGAAGTTTACTATATTCATCAGTTGCTATTATTCGTATAGTTCGTATGGTTTCAGTTCGGAGAGATACTAAATCTTCATTTTAAAAGTATAGTATTACAAGGAAGATGAAATGCAAATTTAGTATGTATTTAAATCGAAATCTGTCTCTATTTCAACATTTTGATCTCTTTGAACACAATTATACAAATAGTAAGTAATGTATATACTAAATCGTGTCATTACGCGATGTCAAGAGCAAAATGGTGCTCACATCTTTTATACGAATAGAATAATATAAGAATTTTCATCACTTTTTCTCCACAAATATTTAATTTAAATTTGTCATTGTTCGGCAAACTTTTTTCAAGTTTATACGCAAGTAACCAGAGAGTGCACTCAGATTACCTCGAAAAATAACGTAACAATATTTTGTACTACTCGTTTTTCCTTCGGTTTCCTCGGCATCAAGTTAGCTTTATACGATCGTCAAGAATAGCAACTACTAGATTTTTGTGACAATTTATATATAGTTCATTTTTAGGATGTGGTCACATAAACTTACATTAAAAGTAGTGATATCTTTATATTTAATTATTTACTCGAGTATTATTACTTTTACTTATTATTATTAATTATTTACTTTTTGTACCGTCTGTAATTCTAACTAACTCATTACACAGCAAATTACTAACTTTGTGAAATTTGTACTATGACCTACTTTAGATACAGCATGCTAGAAGAATTTATTGCAGTACCGGCTTAGATATATACAGAGTGAGTTTTATGTCCCGGCACACCTGTATATAATTTAAACGGCCTGAGATATCTATGTGAAACCTTGACCCTACCTATTATAACATATTTTTTTTAATTTATCAAATTGTTGAAAATTCCCCCCCTTTTCTAAAGGAGGGTAAAGGGGGGTAACTAAAAATTTTCAAATACAAACCCCTATCATTTGAGCCCTCATTTTAAAGGTAATAAAAAAAGAAATCCAATAATGCAAACTAGAGGTCTCTACGTTTATTTTAACAGATTTTATGACAAAATATTACAATTGAGTAAGGGGGGGGGCAACTAAAAAATTTTTCAAATACAAACCCCTATCATGTCTGAAGTTTTTACACACGTCTAGCACACTGTCAAACAGCCGAAGGTGAACAGTTTGAACAACTGCTAAGTAAAAACCCATTTAGTAATAATATGGTTATTATTATTAGTAGTAAAATATCAGTTATCCGCGGAATTTCAATCTAATCGCAACATTGAAGGGTTTATTGTTTTAGTCAATAAACAGTTATGATTTTATATAATTGACCTCTATGATATTTTTCAATAAAAACTATGCATATATCTGATACTTGTCATATGGATAAGAGTTTTAAAACTTTAAAAAAAATGGCTTGTTCATTTTTCAGTATTTGTGCTTGTAAAATATTGCATTTATGATTAGAATCAATCACATTTCCGACGCCGACGAAAAAGCAAATACCTGTATATACATCCCATGTTGGTGTTCAAGATCTCATATAGTCACAAATCATCACCTAATACTCCCCTGTGTAATCTTTACTGTACTTGCGGCCTAAGATATATTTAGTAACACAAGTTAAGTTTGCTTTGTTGTACCGATAAAGAAAATATGTACGTATGGACTGAGAATCTACTGCAATCTAAATGTATCCAATTACACTATTTACATACAATTCAGGTCTAATATATTTACGGTGCTACAGTTGCGTTTGCCTTGTTGTCCTAACCAAGAAAATATATACACAAATATTACTTAGATTGAAAAGCCTCCAGTTTACGATATTACATGTGCTTCAATTATTTTTACCTTTTGCCTCGATGAAGAAAATATATACATAAGTATTACTTAGATTGAAAAGCCTCCAGTTTACGATATTACATGTGCTTCAATTATTTTTACCTTTTGCCTCGATGAAGAAAATATATATACATAAGTATTACTTAGATTGAAAAGCCTCCAGTTTACGATATTACATGTGCTTCAATTATTTTTACCTTTTGCCTCGATGAAGAAAATGTATACATATGTATCTGCTTAAATAGACTCATTATTTTGTAAAATCTACATTTGGCGCTTGTGTAACTAAATTCATTTAACATTTCAAGATACTCGTTTATCATTAGTTTTGCGTCATAGAAAACTCATGCCACTGAGGCAAACCAGTTACTTAAGTGCAAACTTTAAAAAACTTTTTTCATTTTATTAGGTTTAATAACAGTGTTAAAAAGTATTTCCAATAAATTACATGTTTTAATTCGTTACTCGTGTAATACGAATTAAAAATTACATAGGCATTTGACTTGCTACCTGCAATACACTGCTTATCATGCAGCGCGTAGTACTTATTATATTTAAACTGTTTAAAAATGTGTAAATTATTTTTTAAATATTTAACTAAAAGATTTTAAAGTTATTTATACTTTCTGATGTAATAATAATGTAAAATAATGTCGAAATTTTGAATAAGATCGACTACTTTTGATCACAGCTTGATAGAAAAAGAGCCTCTCGAAAAATAAATTTTGATATATAAAATTTTTAAAATCCATGTACATCTTCAAAGAATTTACCATCCTCAAATTATTTCTTTCGCTTAAAATAATGAAGAAGCTTCCTCCAAAATCTTAATAACAGATTTTGAGAACAAATTTTCATTATTCATCGGATTGTAGCAGGTTTTTGTAAACGTTTGCTGCGTTGTTAGTTATCGTTAATGTACAAGTTACCGATATTAGTTATTTACAGACACGAGAATTTTGCTCTTTGAGAAGACAAACCTTATAAATAAAGTATGAATGAATTAAAAGTTTGTTTCATGGCATATGTAAAGATTTTGTAAGTGAATAGTATCTTTCTACCGACTTTAGACTTCGTATTCAGCTTTCATCGAGTACAAATATTTGTATTTGTAGTAAAATCCTGACACTTTTGGCGTATACTATACTAAATATACAACAATATTTTGATTAAAAATGAATATATTACAACTATTTTACATACATAGAGGTAAAAGAAGTACTTCTGTCAATTGTCTATAAAAAAACTCAAGTTTTCGTATGTTACTAACTTATTCTGAGTCAAGTTTTACTACAGACTCCCAATCGAAAATGAAAGTTAAGGTTGTGAATTATAAATATTGGTTTTCTTATAATTAATATTTTTATTTTGTAAGAAAATATTTGGGAACATAAGATAAATGTTGAAATTGCTTGGTCAGAAACTAAGCACTAATAGGCTCTGCAAAATACAGCATTATTATACAATAACAACCAACTTTGCTTGGAACACGATCGTCTGGAATACATTAAGGACTCATTTCCACAAAAATGTCAATCAGCGTGTTTGAAATTTCAAAGTTGTCGAAGTCACTTGCAAATGAAAATGCAACGATCTACTCTTTAAGTTTAGTTAAACTAAACGCCAACAAATAACAGGTACTTGGAAGGTTATACTTTGAGCGCTTTTGACGATCCCTAATTTATTCAAGAAGCTTAGGCTAAGTGGGAAGCTTTTATGTCAAATGATCCCTCTAACGGAAGAGTTTAAAGTTAGTTTACGCTCTTTGTACGAGAACTTTATAGATTTTCCATTCATCGACTCTTAAAGCTATTAAATATTATTACATTTTGTGTTTTTGAATTCGTTTTTAAGTCTACTTCCAGATACTTTTCAATTGCCGAAAAAAATCATACAGAATATTAATATTTAAATTTATAGTAAGTGACGTCCCTCCTAGTTTGAACTATACTTAAATATTATTTATTTAAATAATTTTCATTTTCCAGTTCTCAAAAAATTAAACAATCCGATTGGTCTAATCACTATGGATCGTTTGAATCGACTTTAAGATTTGTCATCTCTGTTCAGGATGTTGCAACATTCCACAGATATTTCATGGACCATTCAGGGTATCTTAAGAATAAATAATTTATTAGAAGATGTGTTTGAAAATGCTTATTTTTATGGCTGTCTGTGCACATGTGTTTTCTTAAAAAATCTATTTATATTTTTCAAAAGTTTTAAAAAGAGCATCTGCAATACAAAACCAAAGAACCTTCCTAAGCCTAAGATTCTCATTATTAACGATACTCAAGATTGATGCGTCATTAGCAGTCCTTGGGAGAGACATAAGCAACAACTACCGATTTACCAGCTGTATTATTGCAACTGAGAACAACCAACTACAAAATATCGCGTGGTGGGCTAGAAAATTGTTTCATTAATGAATAACTTTAAATTCTGATTTAAATAAATACGCCACATCTTTATACATTTTTTCAGCACAATTAGGCTAATAATTCTTTCAGTTGCAGGAATATTACAGTAATAAGAAATCTGCTTCTGCAGATACGACCTCTATCAGGATTTTCTCTAGCAGTAAACATAAATCGGATCAGATATTAAACAGCTGACAGGCTCTATGCAGTGTGAAACATAATAAGGTTTCTATAGAGTTGATCTGGCAAAGAGAAATACAGTGAAACAGAGTTTTATTTGCGATTATTGCAATGAGTAAAACTGTAAACGTTTCGTCGTAAAAATTTATTTCCATCCATTGCTAAAAATAAAATGTCTGCCATGCGTTATATCACTTGCATTTAGACAAACACTCCATAAAATATCGGATCTGTGACCTTACGTGTAATGCTTACTTGAGTTTGCAAATCTGCGAGAGATATATTATTTATAATCGTGCAGAATTTAATCTGAACTTGCCATTAGTTAAACTATTGCTATCCGGGAAATGCTAGAGTCCACGTATATTTGCTGTTTTCTTAACTCGTATTTAAGACTTATGTAATTATTTGATGTATTAAAAACTTCCAAAAGTTCAAACCAATGTTCCCTCAAAGAAGCAACTAAACAACAACTACAAACACACACACGCGCGCGCGCGCGCGCACACACACACACACACACACACACACACACACACACACACGCATATATAATTCAAATTATGAACAAGTACTCCATTTGTCTTAATAGAAAGGTCCTAAAGACTTTAAACTTGCTAAGAGCTTACCTTTTTCAAGGAAGAGAGCTCTTTTCATTTCAAGGTCAAAGATTAAAAGTTTAATCTATCTGTTCGTCTGTTTGTCTGTGCAGTTCGTCTTTCATTACGTATATAGTGTGTTTATATACCCTTTGTATCAGTTTACTCCTTCGTGTTTATTTTAAATAGAAAAATAATAAAAGGCCGTAAATTAAAACTGGTACAGTTAAAGTTTCTTGTCAGTTTGTGGCTTCGGGATTTTTTTTTATCATGCATGTTTCACTTGCACTATGTTCTGCTCAAGGAATATTGACCCATATCTTCCAAAATCCATTGATATTAAAGCTACTGCAGATAGTGCTAAAGCACCTGTCTCAAAAATGTGTCCGTAAATTTTAAAAGTCGTGACGAAAAATTTAATTTTCTCGTAATAAATAAAATTACGACATTCTATTTCTTCTTCTAATCTTAACTGTTAGAGTGAATCATACATTCTGTGGAATATCTGTGGTAAAGGTTAAAATGTGTAGTTTGTAATAATAATATTACCGTTTTCAATACATCCATTTAAGTATCTATTTGTTGTTGTTGGTGAAAGGATGGGGTGACTTTTTTGTATCCTAGGTTCGTAACTCTTTTTAATACGAGCAGGAATACCTGTATGTTTGATTAGAAAAGAGGAGTTACAACGTGAGATAAAAATTTGGCTCTGTGCCAGCAATAGGCTTTCAAATAAGCTTATTGACTACATTTCAAGTTATGTTTGTGGAAATTGTGAAACTTTTTAACCAAAAAAATTTTGCATGGAAAATGAAAATTTTGAAATAAAGCTAAATGCAGAACTGCTGATGTGTACGGAGTGTAGTTATTCTTATTTCCACGTATTGTGGTATGCAAATATTTCAAGAAAGTAATAAATATAATTTAAATACCCTGACAGTATAATAATTGTGGAAACACTCTATGGTCATGTTAACATTGTTTTAAAGGTTTTCATACATTAATATTTTAAAGTTTTAATTTAATGATATCTTTTAGTTTTAATACGAGGGGATAAAACTGCAATAGTCATGTCTTATGGATGAGAATATTCCATATCTTAGCTTTGGTGAATGCCTGAATGATCCTTTGATTTGTTTTTATTGAAAATGTTAGTTAAAAATATTTTTTATACAGCAATTCAAACTACTGTATTTAGTTTTGTCTGGATGTAATTTGTGTGAACTTGTGCCTGTATTCAGGTCGGCTTACTTCTGTAAAAGTTACAGAGAGTAGGTCACCGGAAACTTAACTGTGTAAAGAGAGGCCAATTCACTGGTCTTTGCTTGGCTTTGAGTGTGAATTTGTGATTGTTTTCAGCTCGCCTCACCACTGTAACATCAACTGAAAGTCACCGGAAACTTCACAAAGTAAACAGAAGCATCGCTTCACTGACTTTTTTTACGGGTCTTGAGCAATTATACAAATCTTCTGATAAAATATTACACAACGCCCTGATAAAAAATATTGGCGCGTGAAAATAATGTGTGTACAGTTCATGACACAATAACGAGGACATCAAAAAAGTGAAATGAGCTATGTATTATAATTCTACTCAATAATTATCTCGAAATAGATCAATATACACTGATTCCTTTGATTTTCATACGAGAGTACATTTTGTGCTAGTGTAAAAAATAAGAAGGGAAGAATAAAATAGACACTTTGGGTTAATTAACACCTAATTAAATAGGTACAAATGAATTAGAAATATAAAAAGATAACTCTCTAATTATATTATATTTCTACGGCAAATAAGTACGTACTCTAAATAACACAGGTAATTTAAATGTCTTCAAATAAATCAATTCATACATTTTTATTAAGTTGTTACTTTTCAAATACGATGTAATTTTAAAACTGGAATTTTGATTTTAAGCTAAAATTTTAACTCAACTAATTCCCAACATATATCTAAAATAATAATACTAAACTACTAGCTATTTCCGATATGTCTTATGGTTTTAAGATGGTGACAGCTTAAAGTTATTTAATTATACAATTTAATAGTTATAAGTGAATATGTTTACAAATATATGTTGTAGTAATTGAAACTAAATCAAGTCAATGTTTTACAAAGAAATGCATGTACTATAAACAATTTATGTTCTAAGATTTCAAGATTATGGAGTACGGTATATAAATTTTACATGTTACGGTTATTTTAAAATTCCAACATTTAGAGTTATTTTCTCTTAAGTATATAGAAAATTAAACTAATAATGCATCTCAAGTTTGATATTTAAGATGTGGGGTACAGGTAAAATCTAACTGTCTTTTGACCGAGCTAAAAGGGATATTTTTAGTTTTTCTCATCATTAATCTATCTCACCTGTTGCATTATTCACATGTTGGAAACATTCTTATAAGGCCGACCTCCAATATATTTATTTATTAAACGTAACCCTATTTAATTAAAAATAGCAGTGAGATGTTATTTATAACAAAAGAAGTCTTCTTTACCCAACAAAAAGTAATTTTAATAAAGATTCATTGGAATTTCCAATCTCTTTATTCAACCATGTTCTCAGGAATTCCCAATGACTCAAATCTGTAAATATTTTGTGAATTTCGCCCGATATTGATGAAAGGAAATATGAAATACGTGCTTGAGCTGAGGAATAACTTGCGTTGTCTAAGCACTCAAGTTAATTTTTCATAAAAAATTTATAATTAGTTTTAGCTGAGTGAGTTTTAGTGGGGTTCGACATGGAAGGTCAGATCACTGTTTTCTTAGGTAGATTTAAATGCTTTCCCTCTTAGCTCTGCTTAGATATTTCACTAAATGTTATATGATAAGGCTATGACACACGTCATGAAAGTCTGGAGCCCATATATGAGGAATACAATATAACACGATAGAAAAAAAAATTGTAACATGAGAAATGATAAAAATTGGTAGATCATTTTAACAAATTTTCTATTAAATACAAAAAAATTTATCATTTGGTAAATTTTATCCAAGTAAAAACAAAAAAATTATATTTACCAATAACTATGCATAGCCCTTATAAGCATATAACTAAAACCATATTGTGTAAATATTATAAATAAATTTAAGGTATCGTTACAAAATATTTTAGAAGCCCCCAAAGAATTACACTTTTATCAAGTCATATAATAACTATTATTTGATGCGGCATTACTAAAGATAGAAAACATAACAAAGCCAAAACATATAGTTACTTTGGATACAATACATTTCATCCAAATGTAGAAAATCTTAATATTTTCAATTGAACAATTGGGGAATGTTACTCTGACCCAATTTATTTTAACTTACTAAAATAAATGATATGCTATCTTTTTGATACGGATGAAAGTAATTAATTTCAACATAAAATGAAAGATTTTTTTATGATCAAGAATATCATATCAAAAAAATATGACATCGTTATAATATAAACGTCGCAAACCATTTAGCCATTAGTCAAATGATCAAGTGTCAACCTGTTAAATAAAATGGCGTCAAATGCTTTATAAATAGAAATGATTATCAAAATATATTTTTAAACCCTAATCTCGAGAACGGCCGGACCGATTCGGCTAATTCTTTTTGCAAAATATTCCTTGAAGGAAATTTTGTATGAAGAACAAGTTTACAAATTAACCTAAAATATTTATAAATTGTGAAAAATTGTATAATTTATCTTTTATCACACAAACAATTTAGATGCTTCACAGCTGTTGACACATTAAGCTAAAATTTGGACTAATTGGATAAAGGATCTGTTTACGTTAATTTTTCAAAATTAAGTCGATTGTGCTTGATCATTAGTGTAATGGAGATATGAAATAACATTTTAATATCTAAATTTTACATCCAGTGAAAAATTAAATACATCTAATGTAAACTTTTTTTACATCATTACAAAACAAACCTTATTATAAACAAAGCTGTGAATGATTTAGCATGTACCACCCCAAACTGGTAGGCTTTATTGACATTGTAGTATGGCATTTTAAGGCATACCGCAAAACTAAACTGTGGCCCAATAAGTGACTTAAGAGTATGTACTCTTTAAATGAAATAGACTTACCAGTACTGGGATTTTTTGACCGAACAATAAGGTAAACTCATGTTAGTCATCGGGAATATGATTCGTTCCAACCAGATATGCTTTCACACACGCAACACCTGAAATAAGATTCAGTTCATCATCTTAACTTAAAAACCTCTTAACTATAAACATTTTAATAATAATTTCCCAATATATGAGTACTTAAGTTTAAAAAATACGATGGCTGCATCGTATTATGTTATAAATGCTTTTATTAGTTAGGCTACGGACTTCAATTTTGAAAATTGTAAGGGGAACCACGATCAAGAGGTGGTATACCATACGATTGTCTTTGCTATAACTTTTATTTATTCACGTAATGAAATTATGCGTTCTCATTATAATCTGCGTAATACGTAACCAGAAATTTCCTCCTTAAAATTCTATCCTATTTTAATGTTGATATGAATAACGGCTTAACACTTTAAGTAACCCCACAGTCAGAGACCCCTCCTCACCCATTCCATTAGCTCCATTAAAGTTTGCAATCCTCGTCTAGCCGTAATCATTAAACAATAAACTTATGAAGGATTAAGTGCATATTGGAGTGTATAGGGACATTGTGAAAACGTGTATAAACTGTCCTCAAAAGCTTTTATCGCATTCACATACGTGTTGAAATATAACGATTTAGACTTGTAAGGGGAATAGCTGAGTTTCAAAGCATTCATCTCTGTTAAAACTATATGTTTGAATTATAAAGATATTACATGTGTAATCAGTTTAAGGAAATAAAAATAACCTCCCTAACAGATTTATAATAACGTAAGCAGAAAAATTGGAACCTTTTGTAAGATTAAATTATTGAACCGCAAGTAATCCAAATTGGATGGGGAACGATAACAGAAATAAAAAAACCATTAATCGTTCAAGTAGAAAATCCCCTTCTACTTTTAAATCAGGGAAGGATCTTTGTATTTTGTCTTTTTAGTAATCCGCCAACAAGGTTAACCTTCATCAGGCGCCCAAATGCCACAGATTGTAAATGGTAGTTTCGTTTCTGTTTGAATTCATGTACGATAAATAATTTTCGATTTATATATTATATATTATTTATTTACCAATTTTACATACATAGATTGTTTAAAAAGTGTTGTACTTGTAAAAGTGGTGCAAGTCCCACCTGAATTATATAAATTTGTAGTAAAAACAATATAACATTTATCATTTTATCATTATCAATAATAATTATGATTTTCGTCACAAGTAAAACGTTTCTAATTAATTTTACCTATAAGAAAGTATAAGAATCGGTATTAGCATGTTTTTAGGAATGAATACAAATTGGTACCTTACAGCCAGTTCAATACAGCATATCAACTAAGTCAAATTTCACCTTGAACAAATCTTTCCGGTCAATAATAAATGTCTGTTATCTGCCGAATTAAATCTTATATAACATGAGATAAATGCTGATACATACTGAGTAATATTTATAAAGGAGAATAGATAACATTTTAATGGACTCATCCTTGTTCAAAGCAGGAAATTCTTTCCTACTTCCAAATCTGTGCAGAATTATTGTCGGATCTCGTTCATCTTGTCAGTAATCCGTGAACAAGATTAAACCTTCATCAAGAAGCCAGATGCCGCAAGATGTAGTTTGTAGTTTCCGTTCCATTGCAATAATAACTCGTAATAGTGTTGTATTTATATACAATGTTTTGAAAATTCAAAAATTCAAATATTAATAATGTTAGCTATGGACTTGTAACCAATCTAAACCAATTAAAACTGTGACAGTATTCACAGATTTAACAAATACATATAAATCCTCAGTAAATATAATATGAGATTTACTATACAGAAATTTACTATACCTGTAAAGACAGATTTTTTCACTTTCAACTATATGCAATAATTTTAAAAGGGTTGTAAAGAGAATATTTTTGTAAACCATTAACTATTTCACTGTATTTGGTTCTATAGTATTTGGGATTTCTGAAATTGAAATTGAATAACCAGCCATTCGAAGATGCGACATATTTTAATAATAAGTACCTGTGTTTGTCCAATGTGATATCATGTACATTTTAATGTAAACGTTTTATAATGTTATTCAAACGTAAATTATTGCGTTTCAAATAATGATTTATTATCTGACCGTAGTACATGAACTAAACGCTAAAGATTAACTGCAACTGCAGGCACTTTGGCAAACTTTCAGCGCCTTGATTGATTCTATGAGCTTTCATGTCAAACTGTCTTTAATGGAAGGAGTTATAGTTTGTTATTGCTCTTGATATTATATAACTCTCCATATATAATATCGCTTTATATTTCACTGTTGTCTCTCTTGTGTTATTTTGTTTATAAATTATGATTTAAAATTAAAACTCCAAACCAATAATTTAAACTCTCCACTCTTAATACAAAACCCTTACCTTGTAACTAAACAAGTATTATATTATATTTTTAACGAAAACTTTTTCTTTTAAAATATTTTTAATAAAACTGTGCAAATATTTACATATTGTACGTAGCAGTTTATCATATTTTTAATGGTTTTTATATTAGTGACAACTAAAATATTTCTCATCTAATGTTACCCATCATAAAGATATAAAAATCTGTATGATATAGCTTGTTTTTATGAAAGAAAGGAATTGGTACCTTAATGACAGTTTACTACAGCATGTCAACTAAGTGAAATTTCTCCTTGAGCAAATCTTTCCGGTCACGTACATTCCTTTCTACAGCAGCGGCCGGATTAGATTACATTGAACGTTCGTATGGAACATTAATGTCTTTCCTGTAACAAAATAACGGAAACGAGTACGTAAATGTGTATATTTACGTGGTACTATATCTTTATTACCGAACATGATTGTTAGATTTAAAGTTAGTATTTTGATTGCCTAATAAGTAAATTGTATATTGAGTTTGTTGTACATGGTAATATTTAGTACATTCCCGAATACGATTGTTAATTTTGAAATTATTTTTTAATATTGATGAAACTTATTTAAAAATATCAGGCGATTTGTCAAATCATAATCAATCAAAAATCAATTCGAATTGATTGCTTATTAGGTATTTAATGCCTTCTCTAGCATATATCTTAATGGTTACAGTAAACAACATAAGAACATATATTTAAAATAAGATAAAATAAGTAAAACTTTATACTATATAATATGAATTGACTTAACTGATAAACCTTATATAAGTAGGCATGCCTAGAGGACCGGAATAGCCTGAGATGTAGGCATGAGTTGTTTAAATTTTGTTCAAAAAGAAAGCATAACAAAAAGTAAAAATATGTAAATTTGGAAGAGTAATTTTATACCTTGAATGAGTTACGTGACAAAAGTGATTATAATTTGGATATGAATAGCTCAACAGTGCAGACAGCAAATAAACTATAGAGGGATAATATAATCCGAAACTGAGGGGTATGTGGCAAAGGAAGGTGGGGGATAGTCAGGTCCACCTCCGGCCAGGCAAGATCAAGATTTCAGGTTCAATATCAGTGTTTTGCAGCTAATCAGATTTTAGTATTAAATAATAAAACCTATTGAGAATAAAACCTGGAATTAAAAGAAATAGTCGAGAGATTAGTGTAGAGAACATAAGAAATAACCCATTAGTTTTTGAAGGTGATTACGTTTTATATTATATAAGGTGTTTTAACTCCTTACGTTTGTGAACTTTTTTAACCTTGTCTCCCTGCCAGCCATGAGGGTTCATTTGGTGTTGTTCTTGTTCTTGTTGTTCTTGTTGTTCACGCAAATTTCTTGATATTGTTCAAGCTTTAATTAAAAGAAATAAATAAAATTATAGTGGAGAAAGAAAATGACAAAATAATGTAATCCATAATACACATCTCTAAGAATGTTTTCAATAAGTGAAATGGCCACAAGAATATAGACATTTTTCAAGCAAAGCATACCATGGTAAGAGTCAACAAATCTACTTTTAGATAATATAAATTATTACCTTACCATTTTATCATATTTAAGATCAAATATAACAGTACTGTTCCAGCTTTAACTTTAAACATATTTTTCCGACAATTTTTACTTTTACTGTTTTGGGACCATTTTTCCCACTGTATATAGAAATGTATGTATTTATACACTTGCTTCCCACCATTTGATGCGTTAAATTATATTTTATCTCATTATTGTAAATATAAGGCATTACACAACTATGTAGGCCTATTACAAAAATTTTTAAGTATATCAAGTATATGGTAATAATAAATAAAAAATAACTTCCTAAAAAGACGTTTTTCCCTAATAAACTGTATTGTATGATATCACTGAAAAACATACGAGTTTTTTTGGACCGGTTATGTATTTTTAGATTTTACGAGTAATTCTAAGTTCAAAATAAAGGATATTTTTTTTAATTTCTTTTGATTAGCAGCTTTACGCCTAATTAGTTTTTTATTAAATCAATTTTATTTTTGCTGTTATCTTTAAAATTTTTACTAAACTTGGCAAACGGGTTCTTTACAGAAGAATATCTTACCTGTTTGTTACACCCTGTATATACAATAAAATTTCATTATTTATGGTGCAAAAAGTTGTGATAAATATTTGCCTGAGTGATGTTTTCTTTTCTCATTTAAAAAGTATATGAATTATCACGGCGGCTTGCTTCCCGTAAATTTTTTAAATACATTTTTTTATTTTTACCCTATACATTAATTTTTTAGTATTACATTTGATTAACGATATGTTTACTTTTGTATATTTAAAGTAAATTAAATGCATACATTTTTTTAGTTTTTTTTTTCAAATTTTCGAAATCGTACTATATCATGACAATAATTTTGACTCTAATACAATTTCAACCATCTTCGAACATTATGGGTCACTCGTTTAGAAGGCGAATATTGAGTAGATTTGAAACAGTAGTGAAGTTTCTTCTGTCCTAATTAATTAGTGCAACTGTTGCACGTTTAATTCGTTGAACCGCGATGGTTTGTGACTAAAAATCACTAAAGTTTTTTTCTGAGAAATTGATACCAAACAACTGTTGGTCTTAGATTTAAAATTTACTGTCGATGTATCCCAACAAGAAAATAAACGCAGATTTCATTCATATATTTTAATATCAACAATTAAAAGGGTAAACAGCCATCCAAATCGTTTTTAGTTATTAAAGGACGTTAACTTCATCAGTACTTTTATATTTATATTTTATATTTATTAATTTATATTTATATCTCTCTATTTCAATCATTGACTTAAAAAATGCATGTCATCAAATACCAATCAGACAAGAAGATAAACATTATACGGCTTGTAAAGCATGTAGAAGACTGTATAAATTAAAAAGAATCCCATTTTGTGTCACCACCAGTTTGTATTACCTTACGTAAAAACATTCAGTTTAATCACTAAGCTTTTATTGTAACGGCGTTTAAACAAGGTTTGCAATGCATTAAATGGTTTAAATTCGTCATTGGTGAGATCCGGAGTAAAAGTTGGATATTAAAATTGTCTTTGCTATGTGCATCACTTTTGATCAAGCACTGTATTAAAAATTTAAATTTAAACAAATTCTGCCTCTTTGCCGAACTTCAACTGAAAGTGTTGACAGCTGTTTAATTTTAGTTAAATTGGGATTATGAAACATAAATATTAAAATTTTGTCCGAATTCTAACATACATCAGGTAAATTTTCAGATCGTTATGTTCTCACAAATCTTCCTCGTATTAAACAAATTTTTTTACAATTTACAATTTGGTCCAACTGTTCTCAAAGATTAGCGCTTAGCAACACATTTAGAGATGCATTTTCATTTATAAGACGTGTTGTGTACATATTGCATTAATCTAATCAAATCAAGTAAATAGTCAACTCCGTATAATTCATAACTAGCACAAAATATAGTTTTTGATGTATTTAGTCTGTAACAGTAACTTAATCTTGAAACTGATTTATGAAATAATATTATACTATTAAAAATAATTGTAATATACAGATGCGTGTTAGCTAAAACGTTAATGGAATATAATGAAATTGAACAAAGTAGTATAATTGTTCTACATATTTTATTATTTTCAGTAAGAGTTGGCATAAAACAACCCAAAGCCAAAACATCCGTGTTTTGATTCAAGCTGTTTGTAAGAAAGTTTCCTTTGAGACAACGGTTCAGTCAGTAATGTTTTCTTTGAATTTGTGAATTCCATTTTGCATTGGCTTATTCCTTCAATTTGTATGCATACATGTTTTAATAATCCATTACTGTATAGTAATGTTACGGCATAAAGTAAGAATTAATCATAAAAAGAGCATTTGGAAACATGCATGGTAAGTATAATAAAGAAGCATTTCTATCATGCTTGGTTTTCTCATACGGTACTGAAGTTATTTATGTTCATTTTACTTAAATATTCAAAGCATATAATTAAGGATAAGTAAGTATAATCGTGTATGCATTCTATTTCAACTAGCCTTATACTTGATCTATAAAAATAGTTTCACTTATATATTTTTTAATTAATGTTGATATAAGAAAACTTTCAATGTGACACTTGGTTTTAATAAAAGTAACTAAATCTCAAATTTATCCCTTTTTGGAGAAAAAAGGCTTTTTATCGGTGTGTAGTCTAGAAGAAAGAACCAGAAATGAAGTCCACATATAATAGAGTGGATATAAGGCACATAAATTTAATTATGATGAATATTAAAAATAACGAGTTTTGGATTTATAAATTCAGCAAATTGTTAACCGGATGTTGGATCTTCTACTAATACAATCCCTACAAAAGCTCACCGCTATTTAAGTGTTGATATTTTCTTACACATTTCAGCACATATCTTTCTCGTTAAGAAAACATTATCACGTCTTTCTTGTAGAATGTTATAACTGAAAAATATTAACTATTTTAGAGCGATGTTCATGAACAAGGGTCAGTTCTGGTGGTCTTAAACAGTTCATCTCCCAACATAGACTCTAGTTCATAAAACCTTTTTTATTAAGATTATTTTTTCTTTAAAAGGTTAAATTTAAAAAAGGACCATGTGGTTCTAAATTTGTCTCAGTAAATAAGTGTTACTATCCTATAAAATTCTAAGCGTTGTGTAAATTACAATTGCAATATTAAAACATTTCTAAATATATTTCCTGGACCTTATTTGTAAACGTAGGTCACGCTGTATATCATTTACAAGAGTTGGTAAAACAAATACAATGATTTGAACGAAATACAATTCTGCAAACTGAAAAATGGCATTCATATAACATTAATGAACGCTCTAAGTGATAGAGAGTTCCTATGTAGTTCAGAGGGTGATGGCATTGAACTATGATGTGCAGGAGATGATAGCTGTAGCTTATTTAATGTTCATAGTACAAGGGCAGTTATCCCACACTGTTCACTCAGAGTCATATAGATTTGCCATGTAATTCAGAGGATGGTGGGCATTAAACTGTGATGTACAGGATATGGTACTATAGCTTATTTAATGTATACTGTACAAGGGCAGTTGTTCGATACTATTCACTAAGAGTAATAGACAGTAAAGTTGCCATGTATAATTCATAGGGTGTTGGCATTGAACTGTGATGTACAGGATATGGTAGCTATAGCTTATTTAATGTACACGGAGCAAGGGCAGTTATCCTCCACTCTTCAATCAGAGTAATAGAGAGTTGCCACGTAATTCGGAGGGTGGTGGCATTGAACTGTGATGTACAGGATATGGTAGCAATAGCTTATTTAATTTACACGGTACAAGAGCAGTTATCCCACACTGTTCACTCAGAGTAATAGAGAGTTGCTGGTAACTCGGAAGGATGTGACATTGAACTGTGATGTACAGAATATGGTACTATAGCTTATTTAATTTACACGGTACAAGGGCAGTTATCCCACACTGTTCACTCAGAGTAATAGAGAGTTGCTGGTAACTCGGAAGGATGTGACATTGAACTGTGAGGTACGTAATATGGTTTTTGAAGCTTGTTTGATTTTAAGTTTTTATAAAACAACACTTAAATATTAAAAAAGCAAGTACACACCTTCAAAACTCATCCTCGATTTACTACAGCCGAGTCTTTAGCCTGAAGTAATCTGTATATGAGATGTCCTGCATTAATTACTTAAGGAAAGTTTCAGCCCTATGTCGAGTGATAATGGCCAAGTACTCACACAATACGTATAAGTCTGGCTCAGTGTCAGCATCGCCGTTCATTTACCTGAGATTTGATTCTCTGAATGATGTATTCTACGTCGAGTGATAGTGGAATAATACAGACGCAATAAATCTAAGTCTCGCTCTATTTCTGTTTCACAGATTTGATGCGAGGCACGATGTAATTCGTATACGTCTTATTTGAGCTGTAATGAGAGGGAATTGTATGACGGAAGTGTTGGTCAAGTATTAAGAACCAGCCTCAACATTAACTGACTTAACTATATTTATCCTCCCTATATAATGTTTCCATGTAATAACCCACTGATAACTGCAATAAACATATATTGCAAATGTTCTTTTAAACCTCACTTGTATATTTAGCTATTCCAAAATCATTAAGTTACCCCAGAGTATTTTTCAGACAGTTTTAAAAGTGTTGGTAAAACAGTTACTTTGTGTTATCTTTGTATAAATATGGATTAATCATATATCCTAAGTGCTAAGTTTACGATGTAGTATCAAACACAACTGGTAATACCTTAAGAAAACGTATTTTTATCCCTAACTGAACCAACAAAAATATTAACAGTTTAATGCCTTAAGTTTAATACAATATTTAATTTTTCAATTTAACTGCCAATTACAACCAAAAGCGTACCGTACTACTTTATTATGTAGAACTGGAATGGACAGAAATCCGGCTATTCTAAGCCAAGTAAAGTAAAATTAAAAGGGGTGTTCTTGAACAAATTAACCCTCCCCTTATTATGGATGCAATATTCATTAGGTAATACATGTATCTAATTTCAATAAATGCTATATATTGGATATGTCACTTGGCAAAGAAATATCACTCATTTCAGATCACCTTCGACCAATACCAGTAATCACAGTCTCAGTCTGGAAAAATTCGTATTTTCTGGCAACACCTTCGTTATTATTAAATAATTATTGAATCAAAATAGGAGTAGCAGCCTTTAAAACTAGATATAATGAAGAAATCAACTTGGTTCAAGAACGTCAGAGCCACCCCTAGCAGTCACGCGTGTGACAAGATTGATATATCACGGTATCAACAGTCACGACAAGAAGCCTACAACTCACCGTCTCATATGGCTGTGTTTACCGCTTCCTCTGTCCCTCTAGGTGAGGATTTAATTTTATTCTCATCTCTACTCTTTGATTTTTCTATTAGTATTATTCCTGCTTAACACGGTTTACCAATTTACTAATTATCTTTCTCATTTAAAATAATAATAATTTATTTAGCTCATATTATAACATGAGCATGTGTACTGTACACAGTGTCTATAAATTACTAGTAAAAACTTCATTTACATACAATTAAAACATGTAATTAGCATTAAATATTGTTATGACAGTTTTGTCTGTAGTTATTAGAGAAAGCCTACTTATTCAAGAACATCCATTATTTCATTTATTTATTGAAGGAAAGTTCATTACATAACCCTAAAAAAGTGCAATAAGAAACACTTTTTAGAAAATAAAGGAAATTGTTTAGTAAATAAATAAGGCCGTTTTTTGATAGATTAACATTTAAGCAGGGGAATCTTTTGTAAAATTATAATATTGAACTTAAAGCAATCCAGATGGATGACAAAATAGAAAATACATCAATATTTCAAACAAAATAATATTTTCAACTATGGCAGGATCATTGTAGGATCTCTCTCGTCTTTTCAGTAATCTAACCACAAGATTAACATTCATTAGGTGGCCAATTGCCAAATGGTTTAATAGATTGCTATTTTCAATTATTACACAAAACTGCTTAGTTAAAAATTAAACCATGGTTTCCTTTAAAACTAATATGTATGTTTTATTAAACAATATAATGGTTACTAATCCATGATATATTAAATCATCGACAGTAACTAAACAAACTTTACTTAGGCTATGGAATAGGCTTACCTTTTGGCTGTTTTATATCTTCCAGTAAAACCTACACTGGATGCAGCAAAAACCGATACTATATTCCTAAATCGTATGGATTTTCAGAAACGCCACATCGCTAACCACAAATTTTGCGATACTGTGGAACAAAGGTATATAGTTAGGTATCGTCTACTGTGGGGTCTGTTGGAGTTGGTGGGTCTCCTACGTGCATGTGGGGCTGTTGCTAGCCTAGACATATAGGTGTGCTACTCTATAACTGAGAGGCTGGTATAGTACTGGCTTCCCCTTCTTCTAAGGAGATGCCTGAGATTAATGCCCAAAATCCTTCCACGTGGATCTTGACAGAAGGCGCCCCTCTCCCTAATCTTATCTATCTAATAAGTATATCCTGCCATTTCGGAAGCAGTGCAAAACCTTTTTTGGAGTAAATGTAATAATTACATTTTTAATTTTCTCCTCCTGGTATAAAAAAAACAAAGGAAAACATTTGAGAACTTTAAAAATTGTATAAATACTTAAGGTAGTAAGAATTCGAATTACCAAAGTATACTAAACCAAATCATTCAAGCCATTGTATCAGGAAAAACACGTCTTTATAACATTTTACTGTAAGTTAATTATTCATTACGGATATGACAGGATTATGGGAAGTGAATGAAATAAACTGTTTATAATCAGATAATAATATATACTCTCTCAATTGAAGTAGTAGATTGACGTTAAAAAATCTAGGAAAATATGTAATCGTGAACTATGGAGTTTTAAAATTACAAATTTTAGTTTCGCAATAATCAAATTTGTGAAAAGCCTTAACGGACAGTTAAAGCATTAGTAATATTTTATTATAAATACATTCCTAATATCAAAGTATAATAATAAAGCAACGGCTTTATTAATTAAACTATTTAATACTTAAATTGTCTGTTAAAAAATATTCCAATATATACATTTTTGTTATAACTTTACATACAATATCCAGTAACATAAAATGTATATGGCTGATATCATGTAATATTTCGCTCCGGTATTTAAAATCAGTTATCACTTATTTAAAATGGTTTGGAAAATGTGACAACAGAGTCATCTACATAACAGTACTAAGACACTTTATAGTCAATGCAATATTTGTGCAATAAAATTAATTCAAGTAATTACATAAATGAGGTCACTATGGACCTTTGGAGCCTTAGACTTAAATGTTTTTATAAATACCTATTCATAATATAAAAACATATATTATTATGCACTAAACGTGCAACAAATTAACTTAAAATAGTTAGTCGATTTTGATTAATTATGCTTGAAGATTTCATTCTTAGAAGGATCTATTATGCACTGTCAATAATTGTTCCTATTTCTCTTGAATTACGCCTTAAAATTAAGACCTGTTTCGTAAAGTTGTTTTATTTCTCCCCAACACACGTATTAATTGAAAGTATTATAGCTATGACGCTGAAACTTGGTTATGGAGAGTAGAGGATATATGCATTTTAGGGTATTCTGAGGTGGAATACATTGGGCCTCTGTGAAACATGCCGTATAGGTTCATTGCTACAAACAAAAACAGTAAATAATCGTCCAATGTATGTGAATTTTAGGTTATAAATGCTATTTTCGAATATTTAAAACGACGGTTTAATTGTTTTTATTATTACGTATAACTGTATTTGTAATAAAACAATTAAATTGTCTCATATATCGAAAACGTGAGATATTTTCACCACTCATAGTCCTACCCTCATCTAACAAAATGAAGCAAATGCAATGATGCATGGAAATGCCATAAAAGTTGTCATTGGATTTTTATTTTGGCTTCCATCTCTGTTGAGGCCCAATTAAAAACATCTTAGTAAAACAGAAAGGTATATAATCCAGCAGATTTGTACGTAAAACTTCTACTATTGAGTGTTCTCTCAATCATAAAAACTACTTACTATATTTTTAACCTGCTGTCGTTAGAAATGCAAAGTAAAGATATTTAATTACTTAAAGTATTTATATCCAAGGTTTAAAACAGTGTTATCAAAGAAGTTATAAACATAAAACAGCGTTATTACAACAAAGGTAGAGTGTCATACGATGTTACGCGACGTATTAATGCACGGTAATATTTGTTTCACGAGTATTTAATTATGGCTGATACTTTTTTGTCTCTCATACATATCTTTTACTTAATCCAGTGAAATAATATCTGATTATTCATGGCATAGTTAGAAATAAGAGGTGTAATTATCACCTTATTTATTTATGTCTCCAAATTTGATTTATTAAAAGTATGTATATAAATATAGCACAGAATTATTAAATGAGCCGGTAAAACTAATGCGATATTAATTTTTTATAACATTTTTAACTTTCCAGTACAATTGTAATGAATCAGCAAATTCTTAGATCAATATTGACGCCAATCTCATCCTCATTTGATAGTGCGTCAGGTTATTTATTCACCAAAGGAAGAGATCATATTGCAGACTTTGTTTTTAATGGTTTTTTTCACAGAAAAATAGTAAATAACAGGAAATAACTAGATAATTGTTTTTTACAACATGCATAATGTTGTGTTACCTTATTTATTTGATTTAATAAATTGTGCCATTAGTTTATACTAAATGTTATGTCAGGTCATTAAAAAACGTTTTCTTTCATTTATATTTGCTATTCTTTGTGTTGAAATAAGATTTAATATCCTATTGGACTTTCCTTGTTTCGAAATTGCCGAAAATCTTTTAGAAATTTCTCCGACCATGACCTCCTGAATCCAAAACTACCATAACTTGAAAATGTGTACATAGGCAGTACTGGCATATAGCTTGAATGAGTTCGTTATTCAGTCTTAAACAATGAAGACTTTCAAGGTGGTGGTTATTCCACCACTCCAAAAAGTATAAAATGGCTGACAGTTATAGTGTTTTCTCACAAGCTGTTTACTTTGCAAACCAGTCGTACAAGGTAAAATACACTTGTAAAACATTTTAATACCTGTAAATTTCAAAGATGAAATGACCAGTCGCTTTTTGACGTATCTCCAAAGGTTAAGCCACAAAACACCCTGAAACTCTCAACTTATTTAAAATAAAAAAGTTTTGAATATTATGGTATTTTCAACTCCCTGAAAATCCCATCTCCGAAATCAACTTAAAATATAAATCCCTTTATACTTCATTTTTTTTATAAAAACAAGATATCGATAGCTTTAAGGCATTTTCTAGTGGGTACACGAACTAAGCTAGAATTTTGTCTAATCTCAGGTGCCACAGAGGGTTTAAAGATAAAGTAGTTTGGAGTACCTAAAGATCATTTTACTAAATACGGTAACCTTTCTCAACCAAATAACATGTTTAGGGATGGTAAGGTTACCGTGGATTAAAATAACATGCGCTTCTTTCCTTAAGGGAGTTTAGTCAATTATAAGAATAATTGTACTAGAAGCATTGGTTTGTCAGAGGTTAGGCTAGTTGCACACACCCCGATTTTGGACGACCGATTTTTTACCGGCCATCCAAATTCCAATAATGAACTGAATGAGGGAACGGAACCTGGCACACACGCCGACAGCTGATCGGCGCCAGTTCACTATTGGAATTTGGACGGCCGGTAAAAATCGGTCGTCCAAAATCGGGGTGTGTGCAACTAGCCTTACGTTTACTGGATGGTTAACTGGTATAATCCTTTAGAAGTGTTTCTTTGTTACTTTATTTACCAGACAAATAAATCTGCTGGTAGTAACATTATATTAGAGGATGGCCAAATAATATGGATCGTATTTTGAACCTTATGCGGTTGCCATAACAATAATTTCGTAACAGTCCTTTTTAATATAGATATTACTCTTATATCAATTCATAAAATTACAGCAGCCATCCAGTGCAAGCCAGATGAAGAGATTTGTAATTGTCCCATCGGGTGCACAGTTGAGTGCACTGTGATGCTTTAGACACGATCCCTAAGCAAGGTAGATCATCCAAACTTTCTACACATAATATAGCTGTAGTAGAACTTTTCTTTTGTTTTTCCACAAGTAAGTTTAAAGTTTATGAAAGTGACATTTTAATATTCCCGTTCTATTTACTATTTCATTTCAAGAATACATACATTTCTGCAAAATATAATTTAATTGTGCTTACTGTACAATTTTATAGTCTTTTTATGGTAATGGAAATAATTAAAGTGAATAGTCATGTAGTGAGTATTTATTGACCTTCCTAATATAGTTACACAACATTTTATGCACATGAAGACGATTTATTCAACCGAAATATAGTCCCTATGCTTTGAAAAAAGTTATATATATATATATATATATATATATATATATATATATTATATATATATATATATATATATATATATATATATATATATATATATATATATATTAATCAAATTTTTATAAATGGCAATAGCCTAATTTAATTTTTTCAATCACATTAAATCACAAAAAGTACTTGCTCCGCCGAAACTCAAACCCGGATATCTCACTTGCCGGGTGAATGTGCTACTATTACACCACAGAGCCAATATATATATATATATATATATATATATATAACTTTTTTCAAAGCATAGGGGCTATATTGCGGTTGAATAAATCGTCTTCATGTGCATAAAATGTACAAATAAGAAAATAGTGTAATATGAACAAATGTATTAACATATAATTAATAAACAGATATACGTATATCTGTATATATTTATGTATGTTTTGAAAAGTCCTTCATAAACACAGTGACTGAGGTGACAAACAGGTTTAAATAATACTTAACTGAAACACAGTAGGTTATTTATTCTCCCGTTGATACAAACCGATCGAAACATTAACAAAGATAGTGCATTTTTGACAGAGAGGGTGAAACAAAAACCGCGGAAGTAAGATTTCACTATCGTAAGTAATGTTACCTGGGGAGACTTATGTGTCATACTGGAATTCGTATTATTCAAGATGACGTATGTATATATGTTAGGTATAGTTTTATAATGGGTGCTCTATAATTGTATGACATTTTTAATTGCTTATTTGATTAATTTATTTCCATTACTACATTAAACTGATTATACATTAAGCGCAATTACATAAGAATTTGGTAAAAATTTCTGTCTTCTTGAAATTACATAGCAAATTATAATATACTTTTACAAACTTTCTTTTAAAAACTTTCAACTTATATTTTAATTAGTTAAAAATTACAAATGTGATTTAAACACAATTAATCAAAAGCTATTAATTCTAGCCAAAGCCATGACCGACAAATCATCGCTAATTTCTTACACTGGCTAACACAAATGAATGAACACGTCAAAGGTCAAACACTTTTAATGATTTAACACAACTCAGAAAGAAGTTGCTCCACCACTGATTTTCGAAGTTATACCAATTAAACGAGATTGTTAAAAATAGCACTAAATAAAATGAAGCAGTTACAGTGCGTTTACGTCTGTAATGTTTTTGATTTCTATGTATATGTAATATATATATATATAATATATATATATATATATATATATATATATATATATAAGTACTTTTTGTGATTCAATATTTATTGAAAAAAATTATATATATATATATATATATATATATATATATATATATACGTACTCATATAAAGAGGGATAAGTATCATTTATGTATCGTTCATGTATCTGCAATGTTCTTATACATACATGTTTAAACTTACAGTACAATTTTAGCATAAGTAAGCCAAACTGCAGGAGGTAAATGCGGAGAAGCGTTGATTAAACTGTTTTAATAAAGAGGAAATCTTCTTTACTAACCTCTCCAGAAGTCATATGATTTTGGATCTGATTTTTATTATCATTAAGATATATTTCCCCTTGGCAACAGTAGATCATAAATTATAAGAATTGCAAAAAGTGTGACGGAGATATCAACGCCTTCAAAATATTTTAAAGCTTTTTATAAATTGCCAATCAAAAATATTACTGACGAATACGCACTCTAATTGCTTCATTTTTTAAAGTACTTTTTTAACAACCACGTTTAATTGGGATTACTTTAACTTCTTCAGAACTCGGTGGAGCAAGTTCGTTCTCATTTATTTGAAATTAAAATGTTTGACTTTTTACATGAATCACCAACCAGTCACCTGTGTTAGCCAGTGTAAAAAAGTCGTGGTAATTACTCGGTCATGGCTTTGGCTGGAGTTAACAGTCTTGGTTTAAGTATGTTTAGATCACATTTGTAATTTAAACTAAGTAAAATTTGAGTTGAAAACTGGTGAACTGACAGTATAAACCATAAGGATAAAATTGCAAATTGTAAGTATGACTATTTAAAAACAATAAAACATTAAAAATAATAAAATCCTCAATAATATGTTAACTGTATGTAACATTATTTTTGTAAACAGCTGTTATAAAGCAGATACAAAGAATTAAAGAAAACAGTTAATTGAGGATGCTTTATTTCCAGGATCAGCTTAATTACGAGAACAACAAAATTATATTAATTTTAAATTCGCATTTTACATTTTACTTATGAGGAATATGTTAACATTTCCTGTTAGGCAGTTCATTAGCCAACACGTTTTGTATAAAATGTATTCTGGTTTTGTAAAACTGTTGGGCAAATAGAAATATTAATTAAAATTTGTCCGGTGTTGTTCTTACAAAATGAAATCAAGTGTAGTATATATCTATATTAATCACGCCTAAACAAACATTTTATAATATTAAACCCCAAATAAAAAAAAAAATAAATAAATAAAAATTTATACAGTGTTATTCTTACAAAATGAAATCAAGTGTAGTAAATATCTATATTAATCAGGCCTAAACAAACATTTCATAATGTTAAACCCCAAATAAATAATTATTATAAATTTTAGTTAAACCTTATTGTAATATTAATAAAATATTCCAATTGTTTTTGAAAATTTGCTGTTTAAAAATCGATTATGAATTAAGAGATTAATAATGGAAAACATATTATTGAGCTATTGAAAATCTGTTTTGCCATTTACCGTTGACAGGTATTAATATTACTGCAAATAATTATAAATTTAATCTGTCACATTTCACCCTTATGAACTCCATTTTCGGATTTTTTCGTATCATTAATTACAAACGTATATTTCTAATCGTAATGAATGCGATAAATGTGATCACTAATTATAATCTGTTTCCATCCATCTTGAAAGTTTAACAACACAGAGTACGTGGCAAATACATTATGCAAGTAAATTATAAATAGAAGTTAAAATTATTTTTGTGTATGTGGATATAATTATGATTATAGAAGAACATTTGTTACAGGAATAATAGGGCACTGAGACGTAATTTTAGTATGGCCTAGATGAAATGGAAAATAATGTAATAAACGTGATGACCGGTTTCAAGGTAGGTGTATATTAATATTTAAAATTTTTAACGTTTCTCTTCGATATTTTTGAGAGTATTCTTAAATTGAAGTATCATATGAGTTGTAATACAGATTAGTAATGATTAAATTTTAGATCATGAGTAAGCTTATTCCTACAATAGTAGTTAGGCCGAATCGCTTAACCAATTTTATTTGACATATTTTTTCTCTTGAACGTACATTTTTTACTATTATCTTAAATTAAAAAATTATGTCACATAAAAACTAAAACTATTACTTATAGCTATCTTTCTTAGATTTGTGTACACAGGTGAACACTTTTGGTTGAATCTAATAAAAAAATCTTAAGAAGAAACTGCGCAAATCCATTTTAAAACTTAAAAACTTCTTTGGGAATCGAAACACGTAATTAATATGGTCTTTATTTGTTGTAACTTTATTACGCCCGTTTCGGCCCAAAACTCTGGATTTTCGTGTTGATGAACGCGGCATATGCGTTAGTTAATATTGATAAGGTAATATTGCATCATGTCCAAACTGTTGGCATCGGTGCCATTGGACGGGACCAGGAGGTTTTCTATAGGGGTGAACAGCAACAGGTACGTAGAATAACCGGGTATTATCACAGTCCCGTTCGGAGTTGCAGTGAAAGCAGACTAACGAAGGATTTGTTTTCCCACCTATAGTGAGGAGTTGGAAGACATCACTTACAGAGAACGACAATGCGTTTTGAACCTCTTCTGCAGCAGCAAAGAGGAGAAATTTAGAAAAAACAACCTTGGTGGGCCGGGTACCAGGTGGAGAACGTGTGAAGAAACTTACATTCCGTTCAGTGAGGTAAGCTTGAAATGTAAGAAAGTTGGGGATACGTGAGGTGATAACAATAAACCCACCCTTCGAACAGCGGGTGGTGAAATCCCCAATAGTCAGGAATAGGGTCATTGTAAAGCGGTGGGATCCTGGGTTGGTTAGGTGGCTTCGTGTTCATCTCAGCGGCCAAAATCAACGATGATGCGAGACTAGGAGAACAGCGAAGAGAGTCATAGAGAAAAGCAGTAGCATTCCTTTTCTTCGCCGGATGGACATATTGAGGATGGTTCATAGTATTATCAATGTCCTGAAGTTGACTCATTTTCAGGAGTCAAATATAATAAACAAAACTAACTGTCTGAGTTGCCGCACAGTTTAAACGAGTCTCCGCGGCAAGAAAACACAGAGAAGACATAACCGGTATAGGGAACACATGAAAAAGAAATAAAAACACTGAATACCTAATACATAAGAACTAAGATTATGCAAGAAATAGGTAATTTTATGAAAATAACAGTAATTACAAGATTCTGACATTAACAGTGTAAATTTATATGGCACTAACTAATAATAAATAATAATTGTACATAGATATAGATTAAATAGACGGGAATGCCCTAAACGTGAGTTTTATATATCTAATGTAAAGCTCATTTAAGAAAACAAAGTTAATTTGTATCGTTCTACAGAGCTTAATAATAGTATCACTTTAACATAATCTATGTTAACATTTTGGCATTTTCTCACGGCTCGGTTACCTAAAGAGGAAAGGAGTCATCAACAACATGTGTTCTATATTGAGAGACTTTTACTTTTTAAGTTGAATCAATATAAAACCACGTGTACAAATATTTTGTTAATATGGAAGACATTATATTAGTATATAGGTATACCTGTATACGCAAAAATGTTGCTGTAGTGTCAAATGTTGTACTTAAATAGCTCATGTAAAACTGTAACACATTAAATATAAAAGAGGTATAAATTCCAAGTGTTAAAGTTTTAGTTGGCTTTGTATTTATACTCGTTATTTTGTTTTGATCAGCTGAGTATTTTATGAATTTACAATTTATTATATAACACAAGTAGTTATAAAGTGTAGGTTCTGGGACAGGACCTTTGACCCCTGTTATCTCTCTGCGGGGGGTCCTTATCAGTGATAACCTTTGACATTTCCGCATATTTTAAGATAAGCACGTGCCAGATAACCTTGACCCCAATTAAAAAGCAATTGACCTCAATTAAATAACAATTAGATAAGCCCGCGAGGTCGCTACTATTGTTTACGTTTCGTTATCGGCACGCGCCGGTTCGTATCGCGAATTCTTCACCTCTAGGTCATGGACCTGATATCACTGTCAGGCGTCCGCCAACCAGTCCATCAGACCGATAAGGTTTTTTTCTCTTTAAAACTAGGTGATGAATAATATAATGCAACGTTATCCAAAAAACAATTCTTCTAACTATAGTACGATTGACTCGAGAGTGTTTCGAGTTATATTTTTCTGCTTAATATGCATTTTGTAAGAATATAAATGGATTGACTCGCTATTGATTTATTATTATTATTATTATTATGTGTGTTAATCATGTCGGTAACAATGCCATATGTAATCTTCCTTTATGTTTTGAGTGTTGTGTACAGTCAACAAAATTTCTCTTCACAACACTGGGGTAATGGAAGTACACTTGTAGCTCACGCAATATCAAACAGAACAAGGATAGATTTACATTACTCACCTAAATCTCCCCATCAAGCGTTGTTCACTTTGAACTATTTCAATGTTAGTAGCCAAGAGACAACTAGTGGATCTGATGGAGAAGAATCGTTGTCATTTTTTAATGAAGAGACTATGAATGATGCCCCGTCAGAACAAGGTGATGAAACGTTTTCTTTTGACGAAAACGACTCTACATTTAATGAAGACAACTATAGTGATGACACGACCACACTTGAAATTTTAAATGAAACAAATGACTGTTGTCTGCAAGCTGATGATTGCGCATATGTTAAAGAATCTTTACAAAAAGACATTGAGGAATACATCGATAGAATAGGACAGTTAAATAATGAAATCTCAAGATTGAATACAACAATTCGTGTCCTAGAATATGATGCTGAATTAAGAAACAAGGAATTGTACGAAGTGAAGTCACCCAAATATAGAAGTCGAAGATGTTACTGTCGGAGAAGAAAAGGAATTTTAAGACGTGGTGTCTAAGTCTTAATAAAGCTAGAAGAGCAGAAATAATCAACAGTTCAGAAGATTTACTAGAAAAACAATTTTATGTATATATGTTTAATATAAATATAACTTTTTACTGAGGTATTAATTTTATTTGCGTTAACGTCCCAATAAAGACAGAAGATGATTGGTATAATATTCATTATACTAAGCTTTGATATCAATTGACCTGACCTCTGATAAATGTTTTATCTAACAACCAATTTAATTTTAAATGAAGCGCTATTTGTCCTCTATTTACCCTTGTTTACTACATTTTGTCGACACGTGGTCACCTTAAACCTTTAGAATGTTTAAAACTGCAACTTTCTATCAACACGTGTTCGCCTTTAACCTCAAACGTCAGTTCTGGATGGGTATATAGCGTTCTCCTCCTCAGAGAGTTGATCAAGTTCAATTTTCGACTTCTACTCGTCCGCTTCTCACTTAACAAGTAAGTAGTAATCTTTCACTTTATAGTCAGTGTGATAGAAAATGGAAACCTTGCGGTGTTAACACAAGTTTTCTATTACACTTTAAAGAATTACAAGTCTGTAAATAATATACTTAGTGCTGTTGAGCAGAGAACGGAAACCTTGCGGTGTTAACGTAAGTTCTCTGTTTAACAGTTGTTTTATGTTAAAAATATTAATAAAAATTCACTTTATAGTCAGTGTGATAGAAAATGGAAACCTTGCGGTGTTAACACATGTTTTCTATTACACTTTAAAGAATTACAAGTCTGTAAATAATATACTTAGTGCTGTTGAGCAGAGAACGGAAACCTTGCGGTGTTAACGTAAGTTCTCTGTTTAACAGTTGTTTTATTTTAAATATTGAAAAAAAAAAAAAAACGTTAAAGATGTAAAATAACAATTGTTTACAATCTTACGCTTTCTAAAAGTATAAAAGATTAAAAATCAACTTTACTTAGAATAATATTTAGTGTAAGTAACACTTATTTGTTATTAATTATTTCTTTTTTTTTATTAGAGAAAAATGGATTCCGACAAATGGTGAAGCAGTCTATTGACGTCAGAGAACCACGTGACTTTACAGCTCATCACTAGAAGAAGAAGATGGAGTTCATAATAGATTTTCAAGGGTTTAAAAATAGTAACAATGAATTTATAGTAAAAGAACTTGCTCTTATTTCAACTGATGCACAAATATATGAGCTCCATTTATTTCAGCCACCGTGTAATTTTCATGAACTCACACCACAAATACAAAAACAGGTGCTGTGGTTGGAGAGACAATACCATGGACTGTATTGGGGATCTGGTTTTACAGAGTATAATTCAATGAAAGATATATTTTCAAATGTTAAAATAAACGGAAATGTGTATGTGAAGGGAAACGAAAAACAAAAGTTTATAACTAGTTTACTGTCAGATTTTTGTGTTAATGTTATTAATATAGAAGATCTCGGTTGTCCCAATTTGTCTATTTTGAGATCTCAATTTGTACAACCGAGTTCGATGAAAGAATGTAGTTTTAATCACAGTCCACACAATTGTGCTTATATTAATGTACATGTATTGTTGCAATGGTTCAATGCACAAAAGCTTGTGGAGAAACAAATGGAAAATGTCAATTTAGCTTTCAAGGAGTGTTTTCAAAAAGGATACAAACATATGTCAGCTGGTATGGTCAAGTTTATCCCAAAACATTTCATTGTAAATCATTCTGAGGATGTGGAAAATATATATGATAAACTACCCAGCAATTTGAAATGTGATATAGACATTGTCTTAAGCATGACATGTAAAGAACACTACCCGCATAACGTTAAGAAAAGACATTGTACGTACTGTTTAAATAAAGTTATGACATCATTATCTGTTCAAAGTTCATAGATAACAAATGTATTTTTAATAATTGTTCTTTTGTAATAGTCTTTAGTACGTGCGCTGTTCTAACAACAACAACAACAATGTCAGTAGATACCGTTAATGGCTGTTGTAACATTTTCAACTGTACTAAAAAGGACTTAACAAACTCTGGATTTTATCGGACAAAGTATTTTGAGAATGTTATTTGCTGCGGATGCGGATGGCAGTCAGACAGCACCAGACTAACTATTAGACATTTAAATTTCGTTCATAAAATCAACAATCCAGATTGTGACCTGAGTAAATTTATAAAGGAGGATTATAACAACTATTGCAAGTACAAAAGGTCTGTTGCTGAAACTGAGAAGGTTATGAAAGAGACTTTTATGATGTGGCCTAAATCATATCCTGCAATAGAAGAAATGGTGAGCACCGGGTTTTACTACATTGGAACTGGTGATTCGACTACCTGCGTTAGCTGCGGTGTTACTTTGGATCAGTGGAGTCCAGAAGACAATCCGCAAGAAGAACACAAGAGAGCATCACCTTTCTGTGAACTTGTCAAATAAAAATACTATATCATGATATATTGTTGTTTTTATTTTTCACTACCAGAGTATAACTCATGATGAATACATTAGCTGTTAGAGCTGGTATTGCAAGAGAATTGCATAAACAAGCACGTAGGAATTTTCATACTCGTCATGTTGAACTTAAGGGTATTAATGATCTATATCAAGCAGATTTAGTGGAAATGATTCCATTTCAAAAAGAAAATAAGGGTTTTAAATATATAATGACAATTATTAATTGTTTCAGTAAATTTGCAATTGCTATACCGTTGAAGTCTAAAAGTGGGCTTGAAATTGAGAAAGCTCTAAAACCAATATTATTAAAATATCCTATGAAACATTTTCAGACTGACCAGGGTACTGAATGGTTCAATTCTAGAGTTAAATCGTTACTAAATAAGTACAATATAAATCATTATCATACATTCTCAGATAAAAAAGCGGTAATCGTTGAAAGGTTTAACCGCACACTGAAAAGTAAAATGTGGAGAGCGTTTAGTGAACAAGGTAGTTACCGCTGGCTCGGTTTATTACCAAAGCTTGTAAACGTATATAACAATACTGTTCACAGAACTATAGGAGTCAAACCTGTTGATGTAACAAATCTAAATGAGAGAGATATTTTATTAAGGATTGTTAAAACCCGTAAAACTCCTCAGTTAAAACAAAGATTCAAAGTTGGTGATCCAGTTAGAGTAAGCAAAAAATCTAAAGTGTTTACTAAAGGTTATTTTCCTCAATGGAGCAATGAAATATATACTGTATATAAAGTACAGTTAACGAAACCTATTACATATATATTAAGAGATGATAAAGGAAATGTCATTAAAGGAGGATTCTATCAAGAGGAACTAAGCAAAACCAATTACAAAGACACGTATTTAGTAGAAAAGATTGTTAGGAAAAAAGGTGATAAAGTTTTAGTGCGTTGGTTAGGATTTGATAAATCACATGACAGTTGGATTGATAAAGTAGATCTTCTATAATGAAGTTTGAAAAACAAAAAAATAATTTTTCTGTTATAAATTTAGATATGATAATAAAGGAGAAGAATTCAGAATACAAAAAACATCATGGTAAATTATTACCTAATTCTATAAGATGTATAATTTGCGGTCCTTCCAACTGCGGAAAAACGAACTTAATGTTAAATTTATTATTTTCTCCGCAAGGTCTGTTTTTTGAGAATATTTATATATTCTCGAAATCATTGTATCAATCAAAGTATGAGTTTTTGGAATGTGTGTTAAAAAAACTTCCTGAGATTGGATACTTTTCGTTTTCAGACAACGATGAAGTCCCACACCCAAGTGAAGTGAAACCGAATTCCATAATGATTTTTGATGATGTAGCTTGTGGTAAACAAACTAATATAAAAAATTACTTCTCCATGGGAAGACATAATGATGTTGACACGTTTTATATTTGCCAAACGTACAGTTACATTCCAAAACAGTTGGTACGTGATAATGCTAATTTTATAGTTGTTTTCAAACAAGATGATCGTAACTTGCAACATATCTACCATGATCATGTAAACCCTGACATGAGTTTCGATACATTTAAAACTATTTGCTTTAGGGTATGGGATCAAGGAAACAATAAATTTATTGTTATCGATAGAGAAAGTCAAGTTAATAAAGGACGTTATCGATCAGGATTTGATACGTTTGTAACACTATAAAGGGAGAGGTTACAAATCGTTTTGCATCTCATTTACTCCTTCAGTCGATGTTTGACGATCAAGGAGTAAAGATGGAGAGTAAAGCAGCAGAGGACGATCAATGTGAACCAATTGAGAATGAAAAAATTAACAAAACAAAAGAAGATATTATCAAAGAAATTACAGAACTCCGGAAAAATATAAAACGAAAACATAGAACACTTAAACGTGACCTTATAGAAACTGAAGATATGTGGAAAAACAAATTAAAACCAATATCAGAACCGTTACAAAAACTAGTTGAGGAGGGTGAACAGCTTCAACAACAACAACAACAACAAGAAGTTAAGAAAGAACTTAAGAGGAAAAGTTTAGAAGACCATGAAGAAACACCTGCGAAACGTTACTTACCTCAACATCCTCAAGGAGTTAAGAGAAAGCCTCGCCTAAATCTTCCAACTCAACCTGATTATGAGAGTGATTATGAATATGATGATGGTAATAGTGAAGAGCTTCCTTCTGCAAAAACGATTAGCAAGTCATGATTCTTATATGGAAACTGAATTAACAAATGATAATAACGATATTGAAATGAATACACCACCGCCGCCAAAGCAATTTGACGAGGAAATGGTATACGAGTCAACAACTGGACAGGAATTATTAAAAACACCCCAAGGAAAAAAACTTGCAAAGGAATTTGTAGAACGTGAGTTTAAGGGGAAAATTGCTAGAGATTATTTTCTAAAACTTATACAAGGAGGTAAAACTCTAGACCATAATTATGGTATTCGAATCGATGGTGATTCTTGGATGATAGGAGACAAACGAATAGATATTCATGTTGATGATATTTTAATAGATGGAAAAAGATATAAAGGTACACCCGGTCTTTATGAATTAATAGTTATGAACATTCCAAACGATTATATTTATACTGAAGAGGATTTAAATGCATATGCTGACATTTTGAGAGTGCACTCTAACGTTTATAGAGTGAATTATTCAGCAACAGGAAAAATTAGATCTAACAGAGGAAGTAAATATAAAAATATAATTGCTCCTCTGATTAATCGAGTACCAACACTTGAAGAGCATCACATGTCAACATATTCTGATTTGGTAAATAAAGAAGCTACCGGGAGCGGTATTAATTTAACAAACACCGCACCTAATTATGTCTATTTTGACGATCCAAATGAACTTGTAGATCGATTGAGGTTATTATTAGCATCTCAACAAGCAGGGAACACAGGTCATTCAAATGAAATCAACTCAATCATTGAAGAACTACTTGAATTAGAACCTGTATTGTCAAAAAAAACGTTGTAGTGAAAAAATAAATAAATATTGTTATCAAGTTGAATATTGTTCATTTTATTTCTATTCCTCACATGATATACATGTATCATGAGTGTTGATAAATTTGGTCACCATTCACGATCGACTAAGGTTCTTAGAGGTCCAAAAGGAGAAGGGTTCGAACTTACTACCGAAGGCAATTATGATATGCAAAATAAGAAACTGTGTAATGTCAGAGAACCTACCGAGAAGAACGATGTTGTAAATTTAAACTATATCAAAAACAATAGTCTGTTAAGGACCAAAGATGGGAGTTTGTTTAATGCAGAAAATCTAAAAATATCAAATGTTGGAAAACCTTCAAATTTACAAGATGTAGTTAACGTGCAATATTTAAAAGATTCCATCGAAGACTGTTTAAGGATTGAAAATGGAAAGTTTGATGCGAAAAATAAAGTTATATGCAGTGCTAGTGAACCGGTTGAGGAGTATGACATTGTAAATTTAAAATACTTCAATAAACATGCTGTTAATGTGCAATATTTAAGAGATAACACATTAATACTTAATAAAACAACTAAAGAACTTGATGCAAAGAGTGCTACCATATCAAATCTGTCTAAACCTAAGTTTCTGTACGATGCTGTGAACAAATTATATTTTCTAGAAAATATTGCCGACATAACCTACGCAATTTATTATCAAATTCACAAAAGGAGTAAGAAAAAGATGACTAAATCCGAATGGATAAATAAAGTTATAAAATATAAAAACATAAATTGGCTTGATCTTTTTTCAGTTAAAGTAGAGTCCCCAGTAAGTGAAGACGTCTCTTGGATGTATTTAAGTAATGGCTGTGCGAAACAACCGCTTCAGTCGTTATTGTGGCTCCGGACTGTTAAGTACAATTGGAAAAACTGCAAGTGCTATTATAAATCGAGGAATTGACATTTTACCTTTTGAATTACATTTACCTGGAGGTTATCAGTACTGCGGTCCTGGTACAGATTTACAAAAGAGATTAAGTAGAAACGATCCAGGAATTAACGGTTTAGACGCAGCTTGTAAGGAACATGATATAGCGTACTTAAAATATCAAGATACTAATCACAGAGCATACGCTGACAGAATCTTAGCTGAAAAGGCTTGGAATAGATTTAAAGCATCAGATTCAAGTGTAGGTGAAAAAGCCGCAGCGTGGGCAGTTACAAATATTATGAAAGCGAAATCTAAATTAAGTGGTGGATCAATAAGTAGGAAGAAGAAGAAAGCAGTACAGAAGAGGAAACAGATGAAAACAAATAAAAATATAAAAAACAATAAGAAAACAAAGACAAACAAGAACAAAACAAAGCAAATGAAAAAAACCTTAAAGGGAAAGGGGTTATATTTAAAACCGTATTCCGGATCAGGATTAAAAAAAAAAAAATATTCATCGAAAATAATAGATGAGCTTCCAAGTAAACCGCTATCACAGTTTGACATTTTAAAATGTGCTAAGCTTCTAAAGTTACCATACTTTATAGGAGTATTTATGAGAGACCTGTTACCGCCTAAAATTAACGATAATGAATCTGCAGTTGTTAATTTAGATAGTATAAATGGAAAAGGTACACATTGGGTATGTTATGTGAAACGTGGATATAACGTAGAATACTTTGACAGTTTTGGCAATTTAAGACCGCCGACCGAGTTAGAGGATTATTTTAACAGTGGACCCCATCACGTTACAATCAAATACAATTACTTTCCGAGGCAGAAGGAAAATACTTTTAACTGCGGTCATTTGTGTTTAGACTTTTTGTTCGTGAAGAAATGATTTGTGTTACAGGAAGATCGTCTGATCTCAAGTGTACGTTGTTTCCTCCTTTAGATTTATCAAGATCTAATGACTGGGAAATGGGTTTTTTGGATTTAATGACTTACAATTCAATTCCCAATATTGAAGAAAATATCAATAACGTACTTTACATCGGCTCCAATACAATATCTCTTCCAACAGGATCTTATGAAATAGAAGACATTCATAAGTATATTAACAATAAATTGAAAGAAATAGATCCGACTACAACATTCAAGTTAAAAGCAAACAACAATACACTTAAAAGTGAAATATGGTGTTCTAAGAGAATAGACGTTTCGAAACCTCACAATTTAGGTTCGTTACTTGGGTTTATAGATAAAGATATCAAGATATTGGATGCAAATAAATGGCATGTATCATCAAGTCAAGTGGCCATTAACAAAGTTGATATCATACGAATCACTTGTAATATTGTAGGAGGTTCATATAGAGACGGAATCGAAGGACACGTATTACATGAATTTTATCCAGTGGTTGGACCTGGATTTAAAATTGTTGAAAGACCTGAATCAGTACAATATCTTCCAATTTACAAACAAAATAATTTATCAGAATTTAACATAAAACTAGAAGATCAGAACGGAGATTTAATTAATTTCAGAGGTGAAAACATTAATTTACGCGTTCACATTAGAGAGAAAGCAGGAAAATAACTATGGGCTTGGTGTTTAACTCAACCTCTGCATCTTCTAAAAAAAAGTTAGTTAAAACCTTTCATACTACACCAAATGTCAGTATTCCTCGAACAGTGAAGCCGTTAACATTGAGGAACCGCATATTTCTTAACTCACTAGGAATATTTAAATCACCTTTATCATCATGAACGGGATACTGGATATTGGTGAAAATGTAAATTTTGATGATTCAGTAATTAATATTGAATGGCATTCTCACAATCCATACTCTTCGAATTCATTAAAGAATAGTGATGAAATTAGAATTCCAGTTCACCAACAAGATGTATACACATTACCAAGTCGAAGTTTCCTTCTGATTGAGGGAAAAATTATAAAGGTTGCGGACAATTCTGATGATATAACTACGGAGTTGGTAAATAATGCTATGTCATTTTTGTTTGATGAAATACGATACGAACTGTGTGGTACAGAAATTGATAGAGTTAAAAATGTTGGTATTACGACTACAATGAAAAATATACTTACATCTCGCCCAAGTGATGTCAACTGGATGGAAAATGCTGGTTGGAAAATTACATCAGTAGAAAATTTAAGTGATAGAACTAACTTTTCTTTTTGTGTACCACTTAAATTGCTTCTTGGATTTGTAGAAGATTATAATCATATTTTATTAAATGTTAAACAGGAATTGGTACTTTTGAGAGCATCAAGTGATAAGAATGCCATCATTCAGAGTGGAGCTGCTTTACATGATTTTAAAATAAATTTGACAAAAGTTATTTGGAAAGTACCTTACGTACAAGTTGAAGACAATATAAAATTATCTCTTTTAAAAGTTGTAGATAAAGATCAACCCATTTCTATTCCTTTTAGAAGATGGCAGTTAAACGAATATCCATCTTTACCAGCCTCGCAGTTTCAAACATGGACAGTTAAAACTAGTTCAGTTATGGAAAAGCCACGCTACGTCATACTAGGTTTTCAAACAAATCGTAAAGATAACGCTGCTAAAAATGCATCTCATTTTGATTTTTGTCATCTAGAAAATGTGAAACTTTACCTCAACAGCAAGTACTATCCATATGATAACTTGAACAGCAACAAATCATTAATGTATGACTTGTATACAAGATTTCAATCTTCTTATTATTCAGGATGTGATGATCAACCTTGTCTCGATAAAACAACATATTTAGCTAAAACTCCTTTATTTGTTATTGACTGTTCTAAGCAAGTGGAAACGTTAAAATCAGGATCACTGGATATACGACTGGAAATTCAAACGTCTGCTGCAATACCTGCTAATACGGCAGCCTACTGTTTGATCATTCATGATGCTTTAATTCAATATTTACCATTGTCTGGTATTGTTAAAAAAATTATGTAGATTTCTGTATTTATCAATAAAGGAACATGTTACTCTATTTCGATTTTTTCTTCTTTCCTTTTTCTAATCACCTTGAAAGAAACATACAAGCGTATGTCATATATGAAAAGGTTGTGAATTAAAAACAAAGTTTTTGATTAAAAAGCTGTTTATTCTCACAATAACAAGCACAAAATGACAAGTCAAGAACTTACAAGCTATAATGACCATATGCTAGGGTGTTGATGTTGTTTGGACAAACATATCTCTTATCATCCTTATTACTTAAAGCTAACTTGTTAATTACTACAGTTTTTACATTGTGCTTCTTTGATTGAAAAGTTCTTACATCTCTTCTCATATTTTCATTTTTAAACAAACAATCTAAATAGTTTTGAAAAACTATAGTCTTATCCACTACAGCCTTTGAAATTCCTTTAGCTTTTTTCAATCTTAGATTATTGGATTCTTGTAAATAATCATCATTTGTTGTGCGGTAGGCATAAAGTTTAGGTCGTAAACCTACAAACTCTACAATTGGAATCCCTGTACATTCGTCTTTAAATTTGCCTAATGCTTTTTTGTTAGATGCATCAAAACACTTATGATCAAAAGGATAGTTGGATAAGTCGAGGTGTTGCTTTAGAATAGGATTCTCAAAGTCTTCATACAAGTCCTCAGTAAATACTTCATACAAAAAAGAATCTGTATCAAGATATAAAATGTTGATTTGTTTGTTACCATAAAAAGGTTTTACAATGTTGTAGTGAAAGTTATACATGTGAAGTTTGGACAACTCCAAGACAGTGAATCCTACATAAATTGGTTTGTTAAAACAAATCTTATCTTTGGATAGCTCAATAGCTGCAATATTTTCACCATATATTATTCTATTCTTAAAATTAGGCTTTGAAACTAACTTATCTACTCTTTTGCTATTAGTAACTAGTTCTAAATCAATTCTTTTCCTAATGTTTTCAATTGTTTTTCCAAACATTGCATTGTTTAGTAATTTGTAAAATTCTTTCTCAAAATCGTTTTTTGATTCTTTTCGTTTTTTAGTATTAAAATCTATGTAAGGTTTTAACCAACAACTCTGGGAAAACTTTAGAATTCTATGAATCTTTTTCAACACAAGACCGTTTTGCAAAGCTTGTTTTAAGTTTAAATAATGACAAACATATTTTTTTTTTATCCGTTAATGTTGTTAACAGCTTGATCTGTTTTGATCCTGGAGGACGTTTGTTTTCAGGGAGAAAAGGTAAATCATTATGTTCCTCATGAAGATGCTGTGGATAAGATAGATCACACTCTAGAATGTAACCATTTTCTCCTTCATCAGGCTTTGTCATAACATCAAAATGTTTTATCGCTCCCTTTTTTAACCATCTAAAGTTTTCTTTCGGTATTGGTTGAGACATTGAAAAACCATACAAATTATTTGCATCAATGTAAGTAAGAAAACTAACATCTTTACCAGCATCAAAAGATGATCCTAAATAACTATTGTTAGCTTTTGCATAGCGTTTAACACATTGGGTAATTCCTCCTCTTATCCCCTTTTCGATAAACATATACATATCATAATCATGAATCAGCTCAAGTTCAACTTTAGTATACTTTAGCATAGCATCAAAGGTAAGACTAGGTAAGGTAAAATAATGTGCTGGATCTAATTCATAATTATTTATACAAACTAATCTAAAGTTTTCAAATACATCACAGAGTAACAACACATCGGTTTTCAGATACAAATCGCTATAATCACCGAGGGTTTGACAGTTAAATGTATTCCATACTTTTTCAGCATGTTCATAGTCCGTGTCCGATATTTCGCTTAAACCCATACTATTATAAAATTGCGCTTTAGCAGGGAGTTGAGTTACATCAAGTTTCTCCCAACTATCGGTAAACTCATATGGATACACTCCTTTTCTCGTTACAAGACACAAGTCTTCATCACGAAAAAACATTTTTGTGTGAATAAATTGATCATTTTTCAAATTTTTAACCAAAGAACTTAGACTACTTGCCATGAACCTAAAGCTATCTATGAACCTTAATTTAATACCGCTATCTGTGTGTTTTACATAAGAAATGTATTTCTCTTTGGTGTTAGGAACAACATCAACTTTATTTTGATCAAGTCCTAAATGTTTAATAATAAAATGGGTATCATAATTAGAACTACCGTGAATTATAACGGAAGAGATTTTTGATCTTGTCTTTTTAAATTACAAGAACCGCATAACACTGCTCTGAATTTACCAGTTAAGTGACAATGGTCTCTACAAGAAGCATTAAGAGCCTCACTAAATTCTGTGTTACAACATTCACAGTGGGTGGCTGACTTAAATCTATCACTTTCTTCCCTAGTAAGAGGTAACATGGGTACGTTTACATTTAACAAATCACCAATCAGATTTGCTATAGATTTAATGTACTCTACAAATTTTAAACCGGCATTAGGACCTCGATAGAGATAGGGCTCATTAGGCAAACTGTTTACAATTTCTAGTGGTAACATATTTTCGTTGATAGCAAAATATGCACAGAAGCTCATTGGTTCATGTATTTCTTTTACTGTTACATGTTGAGATTGTTTGTTACATTCTTCAGAGCTAGGTTTTTTTAGAATAGACTCAAAATCACAATAACATACTATAGGTACTTTATACTTAAAATGAAAGTTATTAAAAGATAAATAAGTAGGATCATCCTCATTATCTGTAAGATGAGGCATAACAACCTTTACGGGTTTGTTAGGAACACAGTCTTTTCTATGTTTTTTTAACAGTTTTTTAGCACGTAAGCCTTGAAAATGTTTTAAACAACTTTTACAAAAAGCTGCCTTTACTTCATGTTTTGTCATTTGTACACGTACTAATCTAGAAAAATTATTAATATAACAATAGTGGCTTACTCCTACATTGTTAGAAAATAACAACAAATCTATGTGATCTTTCTTCTCAGTCTTAACCACTTTCAGAGGATACACCTCATTATTCTTGTTAAGTCCATATACGTTTATACTAACAGTCGGATTGTTTTTTTCAAATTTACCGACTTGATTTAGAGGTGTTGGAAACTGAATACCGTTAAAATTAAATTTATGTTGTAAATCAAAGTATCTGTTGTTTACGCGCTCCCTGTGCACACCTTTAACATAATGACATAAAATTGCCCACTTAAAGCACTCGTTATCATGTAAGTTCATCGGATTGATTACTGCTTTTTTAAGCACTATTGCTGATGGTAAAGGTATGAAAGTACTACCTCTAAGCGGTTTGTACCTGCTGAATCGTACTAAAATCCCATCAATATGTAGAAGAGTCCACCCACTCCCTTTGCTTAACTGTTCACTCTCTTCTCTACAAATTTTTCTAAACATTTTTTGTACAACTCTGGAAATGGAAGTTTCTTCCAAAACCTTCTTGTTTCTGGTTTTGAATGCGCGAGGTGTTACCTCTTGGCTAAGAGGTTTTACATAAGTACACTCAAGCACAATATTAAACTTAATAGCATCACTTTCGGCTATGACCCTGTTAATTAAACGTTCGAGTTTATCCTCATGTTGTTGGAGAAAATCACAAATATTTAATAAATTCAAATCACTGTTTTTAAGGAAAAAAGTTTTAAGTATTCCCTTGAAAGCGGTTTTTATCTCGATAAACTCATCAACACGAGTAACAACTTCAAGACGTCTCCGCTTAGTCAATCTTGTAGGTAGAGCATCTACTTCCATAGCCTGTTCATCACCGGCTAAACTGGAGTGTGATCTCTTAGCCATTGTAAAATTTGAATGTAAACTAATCTGAAAAAAAAAAAAAAAATTTCTAAAGTGGTTAAGATAGAAGAAAGAAATATCACTTAACTAACCCTATTTACATAATATGTTTACTTCTTTACTTTCTGATCAATCACCGTTAATTTTGTATTTTCAATGTTTTTAACCTTCTTACCAAAAATAGTTAAAATAGAAGACAGTTTTTTTAGAGCTTCCTTTTCATCACCTTTAGTGGAATCAATCAAAAACAAGCCTTTTTTTGATACCATCTGCCAATACATGCTACTTGAACTGCAATACTTTAGGTCTTTTGTTTTAGTAATTTCGATTTTTATTAAATGCGTACCCTGCTCTCCTGGAGATGTAAACCTTAATCTTTTCTTATTTTTTAAACATTGAAATTGTTGACTTAAGACTATTGGACCCTTCCCTTTCCTACTTCTAAAAAGACTATCAAAGTCTGATTCAGATTCCGTGTCTTCACTGCAAGAAGATGAGTCTGATGAAGACGATGAACTAGAAGAAGATGAAGAAGAAGAAGACGAGGAGGTTGAGGCTGATCGAGATTTCTTAAGTTTTTTAACAGATTTTTGTTTTAACTGTTTTGATCTACCTCTCTTGCTACTTTTCTTTTCTTCTTCTTCATTTTTAGATGAGCCCGAAAGAATATAATTTAAACATTGAATTACAGCATTAACTATTTCAGGTGTGTATTTTTTCCCTTTCAACGGTTTTTTACTTAAAATTGGTTTAAAAAAAGACATTACTTCATCGTATGTTTTCACTTCTGCAGTGAGCAACGGGACCTTTTCTTGACTAAGATCTACTGGGTTAATATGTACATTGGAATAAAAAACGTTCATAAGTTGTGTTAAGTCAAACACTAGGGCCATAGCGTCAAAGTTGTTTTTCAAAGTTTCGCATTTTTTTAGTCCGTTGACTGCCTTCTCCCACATATCCAAAGAATTTAACCCAATCGTATACAAATTTTGAATCAAAACTATCAAGCTGATCAACGCACCCTCTACTTTTGAAGAAGAAGAAGTGCTTTTCTTTGGTTGGTCAACCACGGCATCAGATCTCATGGATTCATTGTCAGAATCCACGGTTTCCACGACATGATGGGCTTGCTCCATTTTCTGCATTAAAAGAAAAAAAGAAAATTAGTTAACCTGTTAAACGCTTGCAAAAGTTAACAAAAATATAATATTTTATTTTAACTTAAATAAATCTTAAAAGTTTATAATTATTTTAATACTACACACCACTAGACCCAAACCCATGTGATCCTCTCACGGTCTCTCCCACGTCAGAAAGCTCACATAACTCAGGATACAGTATTAATTCACAAATTAGTTGTGCTATCCTGTCTCCTTTTTTAATAACAAAGTCTTGATTTGAATGATTAAATAGTACAACACCTACATTCCCCGTATAGTCCCTGTCAACTACACCTGCTCCAACATCAATGAAATGATGTAGAGCCAAACCGGATCTAGGTGCTATTCTACCATAACAGTTTTCAGGTAGTTTAATTGCTATATCTGTCTTAATTAATTGTCTGCCAAATTTCTGTACTACATAATCATAGGCACTACATAAATCAAAACCAGCAGCTGAAGGTGAGCTTCTATGTGGAGGAAAAGCGTTTTCAGTTAGACGCACGAACCCTAGTTGAGACTTCGACACTAAAAAATAATAAGTTTTACATTAATTAAAGCTGTTTATGATAATAATTATGTATGTCTAGCTAAACAGAGAACTTACGTTAACACCGCAAGGTTTCCATTCTCTGCTCCATAAAACTAAGTACTTATTATTATTTTAAAAGTGCGATAGAAAACTTGTGTTAACACCGCAAGGTTTCCATTTTCTATCACACTGGTCTAAAATAAATTACTAATAACAGAGAACTTACGTTAACACCGCAAGGTTTCCATTCTCTGCTCCATAAAACTAAGTACTTATTATTATTTTTAAAGTGTGATAGAAAACTTGTGTTAACACCGCAAGGTTTCCATTTTCTACCACACTATTTTATAGTTGTACTTACTTGTTAAGTGAGAAGCGGACGAGTAGAAGTCGAAAATTGAACTTGATCAACTCTCTGAGGAGGAGAACGCTATATACCCATCCAGAACTGACGTTTGAGGTTAAAGGCGAACACGTGTTGATAGAAATTTACAGTTTTAATCATTCTAAAGGTTTAAGGTGACCACGTGTCGACAAAATGTAGTAAACAAGGGTAAATAAAGGACAAATAAAAATGTGATATTATCAGGAGAGCAGACGTTGCAAGCATGTTTCGGTGCATAATCACTGTTAGCGGTGGATCAAACAATACCGCTTACTTTAAAATTAAATTGGTTGTTAGATAAAACATTTATCAGAGGTCAGGTCAATTGATATCAAAGCTTAGTATAATGAATATTATACCAATCATCTTCTGAGCTGTTGAATCTTTCACACTTCTATCTTTATTGGGATGTTAACACAAATTAAAATTAATACCTCAGTAAAAAGTTATATTTATATTAAACATATATATATACATAAAATTGTTTAACTAGTAAATCTTCAACAATCTTTTTTTCTTTCTCTGCAATTTGAAGTTTACGAATGAATTGTACCAATCATCTTCTGAAACTCTCTTCTAACTTTATTAAGACATCAAAACAAAATTATAAAATTATTTTTTTACTAGTAAATCTTTCACAAAATTTTTATTACTCTCAATTATAAGTTTTATGAAAAGTTGTAACCGGTCTCAAATCTTCATCCTTAGAGCTAGCTGCCACTACTTGAAACTTGAGAGTCTTGTACGCAGTTGTTTGTATCCGTTGGACGTGAAACCTGTGCTTTGTAATATTTTGAATCACCCCACGTCCAAGTCGAAGATGAAACGAAAGAGCTCTGAATTCGTTCACCTTCACGTCTCTCGTAGAATATTTGATACCTATTTCTCAAAACTCTTAAATTGTAAGCTTTTCTTTGTTCTTCTGACATTTTAATGTTTTTTTCTCCGCCAAAGTGGGATGAAAGTAAACAATAATATCAACTTCAATGACCTAGAGGTGAAGAATTCGCGATACGAACCGGCGCGTGCCGATAACGAAACGTAAACAATAGTAGCGACCTCGCGGGCTTATCTAATTGTTATTTAATTGAGGTCAATTGCTTTTTAATTGGGGTCAAGGTTATCTGGCACGTGCTTATCTTAAAATATGCGGAAATGTCAAAGGTTATCACTGATAAGGACCCCCCGCAGAGAGATAACAGGGGTCAAAGGTCCTGTCCCAGAACCTACACTTTATAACTACTAACACACTGGTTTTTCGTTCCTTTCCTGTTATCTTCTAATCTCGTGGGTTTCTTTAACTCTTCATATTTACTTTTTTAACTTTTGAGTAATATATTGAAGGTAACGAAATAGAAACTGCTTGAGTAAGCCAACTTTACATAATGTTTTAACAGTACCTAAAGTTCTGCTAATAGTTTTAAATATATTAAGCCATTTTAAAAATTCACTGAAGTAATTAATAGGATATTCATTTTTCGAATTTGTTGTTGAATTTATAAAATGCTGTATTCTCCAGTAAATACAAAATGAAAGTAAACAAAAGGAATAAATTAGTCTAAATCTCGACGGTTAGGTAACGTGCACTTATCGTTTGTTAGGTACAATAACTGATCCATTAGAAGTATCGTATTCGACGTCTGGGAAGTACTGTGACTTGCGCGATAAATAAATATGTAAGAGTGAGAAGTTGATAAACCAGTCAAAGTCAATTTTAACAAATACAAAAACTACTAAAATGAAACTCATACCTCCAAAATATAAGTAAGTTGAAGCGATTTAGTTACTTTGGTACTTTAAAAATATGGAAGAAACGTTCCTAGTGAATGGACTTGCGTAGGGATGTGAACTGGAGAACATTTGACTTCCATCTACATAGTGTATATGGGACGTGAGGATAAAATTATTTTTACTATTTCAATGTATAGGTGCATTATTGTTAGCTAACTATGAATACTGGTTAATATTTAAGAATGGGGTGATAGCAGTATGAATAGGAAACCAAGTTAAGCCTAATACGTATAATTTACCGAACCGTATTGGATGGTAAAATCGGTTTCACTGTAGAAAAAATTAAAAAAAAAAACTGTGTTTTGTATTATGAAACCAAAGAGCCTTACTAGGTTTGTGAAACTTGGCAAGAAGCAGTTTCCAATAACAATCCAGTCTTAACTAGATCTAATGATATATTTTATTATATAATAATAGTTCTGTGTTACAAATGTTGTATTACATGTTAAATGATACAGGTTTGTGGAGGAGACTGAGCCAAAGCATTAAGCGTTCCAGATCGTCTCCACACGATCTCTTCTATTAATCCATAATGCAGAAATCTATGATCTAATTTCGGTAGTACGTGTTTTGAAGAAACCTAAAACGGAGGTAAAAATCTCTTACCCTTCATGGTACTGATGGCTTCGTCACTCCTTTAATGTAACCGCCTTAAAAGTCGTCTAGCAATCAATGTTTTCATCTGACTTAATAGTCCTGTACCGTGGGAGTCGTTGGTATGCCTTATTCATTATCTGTGGAAAAGCTATGCGGAGTTATACTATAGGATTCCTCGTTTAACTAACACGTCTCCTAACTTTATCTCCGGTTCTAACATTTTACTTAAAGATGGACCTTGCAGACTAGATTTCTGCAGTAGCTAATCGTATCAAGATGTGATATTCGCCTTTCAAATTTAACTATACAAATAAAAACATGATTTAACCAAAAAAGTTTGTGACGGTCCTGCTTATTCAGAGGCAAAAAGTGATCCAACTTATTTTTTCAATATATTAATTACTATCGTAAACATTATTACGTAATTAACTATTGAAATAAAAAAGAGAGGCAAAATCTTTTAGAATTAGCACTCAGTATAAAAACTATTTTTAAATTTGACTTTAAAGAACTTTGCTATATTAATACATAACTCACTACTAACACTATTCAATAGAAAACCATAAAATATTTGACCATTAAAAATAAAAATAAAACTCTCGTGACAATGTAGTCTCACGAAATTAAAATCCATTTATTTTAATAAAATATAAATATCATTACAGTTTTATTGGGTCGAGAGTCTCTCTAAAGTCGCCTAGGCCTATCCCAGCCCACCCGCCAAACCCGCTTATACACACAGTCGAGCGTCACCGGTCTTACAACACAGGGCCCCGGCAACCCCGAGCCCAGACTAAGCCGAACCCAGGGCCAGAGCAGACTTAACCGTGAATGTCGGTGGGCATGAACCGTCTTCTTGAGTGCGGTCACAGATATAACGTGAGGACCTCAGGAGTCAACCCCGGGGACAGAGGGGATCCAATCAACCGGCCTCCAAGTAGCTGGATTACAGGACTACGCCCCGAGTCCCGGACAATAGAGCTAGTTAACTGTTCATACTTGAATTTGATGCTATAGTAATAATACACATAGATTTTAAAGAAATGTATTTCATTCCAATTTTCTCTCCTAGAATGCTCTACTTGTATTTTTAACTCTCGAAATCCTAATCCACACCTAAAATCCAATTCATAGCAAAACCAAAGTATAAGAATTCAAAGCTAATAATTTAATTTAAATGTTCAGCGCCAAATCTAGAACCCCTTCGTTTATTTCATTACAAGCGCTTGAACTGAAAAACTAATTTAAATTTTCTCTCATAGAGTGCTCTACTTGTATTTGTAACTCTTCCCATCCTAATCCACATTTAAAATCAAATTCAGATTTAATCAGATCTAATCCATTAAAAGCACGTGAACTGAAAATCTACTGATCTCAAATTTAAGATCCATCTGCACTGGCCTATTAAAGTTCAATTATTACTGAAATCTCTAGAGCTATTCATTAAAATATCACGGGGTGTTGGAGAGAAATTCGAGTTATTTCACAGTCCAAAAACACTTTTTTCAACTTAAATCTAAATTTGATCAGGGTATTTTAACATCCTCCAGTGACTATCACTTAAACCTTGTATGTCTTGAATGTCATTTAAAAAAGTACGTTACATTGGTGTCCCTTTTTTGAACACGTAATTGCCTGTCTGTTTGTCTGCCTCCTACGATATATGGAGATAAAACTTTTTTAGTAGGATGGCACAATTTTCTCCTTTTAGTCTTTGGGCTTATTTTCTGTGCGTTTTTTTGTTATCTTTACGGGGAGTTTTAAGGCCCTCCCCCAAAGTAATTTTGAGGATAAAAAAATCCAGTTGGTTATCCCGAAAATAGACATTGAAACACATTCTTGAATACTTTTTAGTCACAACTGAACAAATTTTATTTAGAGGGATAATTTTTTCACTCCTAAGAAGAGGGGGAGTCGAAGGGTAAAATAAACATCATTTATTTACTATTGGCCATAGAATATACCTGGACAATTTTCAAACAACTTGGAACATTGGTAATTGGCTAATGCCCAGAGCCTTGCAGGTCACAGAATGTTTCTACCGCCAGGAATTGGCTATTAAAATAGTGAAAGTATGAGTTCAAACTTTAAAAAAAAATTATCATATAAATACCTCGCTAAGTTGATTAGATATCTTGGTGAGCCTATCATTCGTTCCAGTATGGATGTCATTCAATAAAAAAACTCCTTTATTTATACATCTATAGAAAAAAATAACGTTGTCCTGGAATGTTTACAGATTTTCTTCAACTATTTATTATAATCAATTTTCTTGTATCTTGAACAGTGTTACATATAATGTATACGTGTAGATGTCTGAGATTCAATTCAATAATATTTAAGTTTCTTTTAGCTTCAATAAGAAAATCTGTCTTTATCTCATCACTGAAATATGGACTTTTTTAGATAAGTTCGGATGACAAATGTATGTAAGAATAGTCTGTATAGTTTTAGTCAAAACTCAAAATCATGCAAACATTCTAATGTAAAGTGGACAATAATAATTAAAAAGATTATAATATAATATATTTTTCAGGTATGTAGCATTACTTGCTTACTAAGTTGAGGTCGAACGTCGAACACGTTTAAATTGTACTGTAGAAACTTAAAAGTATGGATCCTTTGTAATAACGATTACTAAAGGTGCATTGCGGGAAATTTCTTTTCTGAATCCGAATTCACTGGTAACTTTTGGTATATATTACCACTTACGGTTCACCAGCTAAAACTGTAAACACTTAAAAACTATATGTAAGATATTTCTAATTATCTAATGACTACCCTAAGGATGATTTGGAATTATATTGTGGCCTTGAGGTTCACTAAGACCCTATTACTGAATGCCACCAGCGTCCAGGCTTGTTGAATTAGAACATAAATATGTACAGGGATTTGGAAACCTCTCACGGCAAATAGCTGATTGTAGGATTTTTACGCTTTGAAAGTAATACTTCTTCATGATAACCCATTGAAGCAAAGCGGGATTAAATGCGGTTAATGAGACATTGAATCCAATTATATTATAGATATTTTTGGACATTTCACCGTCTAAAAATATTTTCTCGTAAATACATAAAAAACCTTTACTGTGAGAATCGAATTTTACTTGGATGTAGCGGTCCTTTGAGTTTCCAGATCCTGTTCATGCAACGATTAAGTAGATTTAGAGAAATCATTATATTTCTTCATCTCACTGTTAGTAGATAGTATGAAGTCATAAACGCCTCATTTGTAGTGGGGCTGACAGCCTCGTTGTTATCAAGTACGTCGTATTTGGAATTACGGCCTCGTTATTATCAAGTACGTCGTATTTGGAGTGACGGCCTCGTTTTTATCAAGTAGGTCGTATTTGGAGTGACGGCCCCGTTGCTATCAAGTACGTCGTATTTTGAGTGACGGCCTAGTTGTTATCAAGTACTTTGTGTTTGGAGTGACGGCCTAGTTGTTATCAAGTACGTCGTATTTGGAGTGACGGCCTAGTTGTTATCAAGTACTTTGTATTTAGAGCGACGGCCTAGTTGTTATCAAGTACGTCGTATTTGGAGTGACGGCCTAGTTGTTATCAAGTACTTTATGTTTGGAGTGACGCCCTCGTTGTTATCAAGTATGTCGTATTTGGAGTGACGGCCTCGTTGTTATCAAGTATGTCGTATTTGGAGTGAGGGCCTCGTTGTTATAAATTACGTCGTATTAGGAGTGACGGCCTCGTTTTTATCAAGTAGGTCGTATTTGGAGTGACGGCCCCGTTGTTATCAAGTAAGCCGTATTTGGAGTGACGGCCTAGTTGTTATCAAGTACTTTGTGTTTGGAGTGACGGCCTCGTTGTTATCAAGTACGTCGTATTTGGAGTGACGGCCTAGTTGTTATCAAGTACTTTGTGTTTGGAGTGACGGCCTAGTTGTTATCAAGTACGTCGTATTTGGAGTGACGGCCTAGTTGTTATCAAGTACTTTGTATTTAGAGCGACGGCCTAGTTGTTATCAAGTACGTCGTATTTGGAGTGACGGCCTAGTTGTTATCAAGTACTTTGTGTTTGGAGTGACGCCCTCGTTGTTATCAAGTATGTCGTATTTGGAGTGACGGCCTCGTTGTTATAAATTACGTCGTATTTGGAGTGACGGCCTCGTTGTTATCAAGTACGTCGTATTTGGAGTGACGGCCTAGTTGTTATCAAGTACTTTGTGTTTGGAGTGACGGCCTCGTTGTTATCAAGTACGTCGTATTTGGAGTGAAGGCCTTGTTGTTATCAAGTACGTCGTATTTGGAGTTACGGCCTAGGTGTTATCAAGTACGTTGTATTTGGAGTGACGGCCTCGTTGTTATCAAGTACGTCGTATTTGGAGTGACGGCCTAGTTGTTATCAAGTACTTTGTGTTTGGAGTGACGGCCTCGTTGTTATCAAGTACGTCGTATTTGGAGTGAAGGCCTTGTTGTTATCAAGTACGTCGTATTTGGAGTTACGGCCTAGGTGTTATCAAGTACGTTGTATTTGGAGTGACGGCCTCGTTGTTATCAAGTACGTCGTATTTGGAGTGACGGCCTAGTTGTTATCAAGTACGTCGTATTTGGAGTGACGGCCTAGTTGTTATCAAGTACTTTCTGTTTGGAGTGACGGCCTCGTTGTTATCAAGTACGTCGTATTTGGAGTGAAGGCCTTGTTGTTATCATGTACTTTGTGTTTGGAGTGACGGCCTCGTTGTTATCAAGTACGTCGTATATACCTACAAGCGAGTATGTTTAGTGGAGGAGGTGAAAATTTGTCGATGATTTGCTGTTCTAAATAAGGGTTTGTGACATTTACATTTAGAATTTATGGGTATCCTGAGATTTTGTGATTCTATTCGAATCTAGTGCATAAGTTTCCAAACTGGTGCAGCAAGGCTTGCTGTATGCAGAAGTTTCTCTCCAATGTTATGCTCATTTATGATATCAAAGTTCTGTACATAAGCAACAACCTCTTTTGCAAGTTGTGAGAATCCTCAATCAAATTAAACTGATCTACAATGATGATGATTTACCCACTCACAAAATTCAGAACTACATTTTTGTGCTAAAGTGGAAGAATTTTATTACTTTTTAATTTAAAGTTTTTCACCACACTTATCAGCTGTTTTATGACAAAGTGAAAATTTTACTAATATTAGTACAGTATTAGTGTACTCATCAAATTATTATATTATTTATATAACGACAACACAACTTTCATTACGGTATTGGCATAGGATGAGGCAAAATTGAACAGAATAGGAGATGGGAAATTTATTTCAATGGCAATCAATCAACATTTAAATTCTGAAAGGCACGTTGTCGTTTAACGACAGCTTGTGAAGGGTTCTTAATTTTTCGTACCAGTAAGTATGTATAATTTTTTACGCACAAATTTCTGAATCAACAATCAGAGAACTACTTTAAATAAATCTGTTACTGCCCTTATTGCTTATCCTCTGTTAATTAGTGAAGTATCTCATATAACTACGGATAACAATAACAGAGTTCCGGTAAATAACAAGATATTAAGAATCAGGTATTAAAAGTTAAAGTACAATCAAATATGTTATTGCATAAAAGATCAAATATCACAAACATTGATATTGTAGAGGTAACTAAAAACAAAGTTAAGCATTTTGAAACATACATATTAGAAAGACCAAATAAAAAATATTGCGCACCTTTTTTTTAGGGAGAGGCAGGCAAAATGCAATTACGCACGCAGGTGGCCAGCCTGTAGTGTGGGACTCCCCTAAAAACGGGTTTACCCACTAAAAAACCTCCTCTACTCTTTAGGATTCTAACCTGGGATTGTTTATCACATTACTTCAGGCTAGGCCTAAATTTGGCTTAAGCCCGTGGGGTTCGCTCCTTATCCAGCCGCTCGGTAAAGGGATGTGGGCCACTTCGCGGTCCAGATCGGGTTTCTTTTCCAGGAGGATGCCCCGGACGAACTGTGACAAACAATCCCAGTTCCCCTCATCCTCTATTATCTTTTCGCAGACCGTATCCACCGAAAAAACCCCGAGTTTCCTTAAGGTCTCCAGGCGGGGCCTTTCCCAACGCGGACAGCGGAAGAAGGTGTGTTCCGCGTCGTCGGGAACGCCCGGGCAGTAGATGCAATCCGGTGAACCGGTCTTGCCCATCCGGTTCAGGAGCGACTTGAAATAGCCGTGACCTGTCAGGAACTGCGTGAGGTAGTAGTCCACCTCATCATGCCGCCTTTCGAGCCATGGTTGAACCTGCTCGTTGAGTCGCGCAGTCCATCGTCCTCGGGTTTCATGCTCCCAGCTGTGTTGCCACTGCAGGAAGGTACGGGCACGCTCTTCGGATCTTGCTGCGTCCTTGCCGATCTCGCCTTGTCTCTGATAAATCGCCTTCCTCTCCCCTGCCAAGAGCTTGACAGGGATGACTCCGGCAACCACCAGGACGGCAGGCTCGGATACTGTCCGATAGGCGTAACACACCCGGAGCGCAGCTTGACGCTGAACCCGGGCGAGTCGCAACCTATAACATTCCTTGGTAAGAGCGCCTGCCCACACCTCTGCCCTATAAAGGAGCACGGACTGGACTGCGGACATCAATAACCGTCTTTTGCTGGACCGAGGACCCCCGAAATCGGCCATTAGCTTACTAAGATAAGATACCACCTTAGCAGCCTTGTCCGCCGAACGGAAGATCTGGTCTCTCCAGCTTAACTTATTGTCCACCATGACTCAGAGGTACTTGGCGGCACGCGTTGACTGGACCACTTTCCTTCACACTCGCAGCGGGACGACGGTGTCAATTCTCTTCTTTGTGAGAATCATGATCTCCGTCTTGCTCAGAGCAAGCGGAAGACCGTGATCGGACATCCAGGCGTTGACCACTCGCATGACCTGGTTCAACTTTAGCTGGGCCAGCTCAACGTTGCGTGCGGCGATGAGAGCCGCAAACGTCATCGGCGTACCCAACTAAGACGGTTTCCTCTGGCATCTCGGATCTCAGGAGGCTGTCATAAGCGATATTCCAGAGATCCGGGCCGAGTATTGAACCCTGCGCGGCACCAGAGGTGACTTCCACCGTCCGCGCTCCGTCTCGAGTGTCGTATATCAGACGCCTAGAACGGAGGTAGTCCTCGATGAGCCGCAACAGATACGTTGGAATGCGGAAGGGGTCACGAAGTGCATCCAACATATCGACCTATCTCGCCGAGTTGAAGGCATTCTTGACATCAAGCGTAACAAGAAGCACTACTCGGCGGGAGAAATGGTTGTGGCTCTCGGCTCTCTCAACTGCTTTCTGTACTTCCGTAATCGCGTCGATTGTTGATCGTCCCTTTCTGAAGCCGTACTGACGAGGGCAAACGTCCCCGACAGCTACCACGGCAGAAATCAGGCGGGAACGGATCAATTTTTCAAAAAGTTTTCCAGCCGTGTCCAGCATGCAGAGAGGTCTATAGTACGACGGCAGCTCTGGATCACCTTTTCCCTTGCTAATAAGCACCAGCCTGGCGGTTTTCCAGGGAGATGGAAACACTCCTTCAACCAAGCAGGCATTGTACATTCTCAGCAACAACCCGGGATTAATGGTGAAAATCTTCTTCAGAGCCTCGCTGGGAATCCCGTCCGGGCCGGGAGCCTTGTTGCTCTTCAGGGTGAGAACGGAGGTTTCCAACTCCTCAATAGTAAAAAGCGGAACCCTCTCCACCCGTTCGAAGTCAACTAGTGGTCGCTGTGGATGTACAGGAAACAGGGCAGTGACGATCCTCTCCATGGTGGCGCCCTCCATGATGGAGGGTGGAGAGCGGGCGCCGAGTTTCTGGGTCACAACTTTGTAACCCAAACCCCAAGGATCGGAATCGACGTCGTCCCGAAGTTTCCTCCAGCTATTCGCCTTGCTCCTGTTGACAGCTCGGCGGAGAGACTTTCTCACAGCTTTGTACACATCCGACTTACGAACTCTATCTGCAGGAATTCGCGCTCTAGTGGCGGCACGTCTTGCTCTAAGGCATGTTCTTCTGAGTTCCGCAATCTCTTCAGTCCACCAGGAGACGGGTTGCTTGTCGCGGCGGAGTTTCCTTCGCGGCATAGACCGGTCACAGGCCGAGACAAATAGTTCCATCGTGGATGTTACTAAAACTTCGACGCCAGCCTCACCAGGATTCGCCTGCGCTCCTCGAGAGATGACCTCGGTGAACTTGACCACGTCCAGTTTATTGGTGTTCCACCGGCGTGGCCCTTCCCGAGATGCGGAAACTCTACGTTTTAAATCATGCCGATCAAAAACAATGTACTGGTGGTCACTACCCGTGTAATCCTCCACCTCCCACCAGCCAGAGATCCTCGAAAGAAGAGACTCAGACGCGAAGGTTACGTCAGGAATCGTGCCTCTCTGCCCGGGGCGCCTGAAAGTAGGCGTATCGCCCTGGTTGAGGATGACGAGCCCGGCCCTGGCGATGAAGTCCAAGATGTATTTCCCCCGGGAGTTGGTAGAGGGCATTCCCCACTCGACAGCCCTCGCGTTGAAATCACCGCCAACGACAACGTGCCCAGTGGTGCCGAGCACGCTCTCCTCCAAACGATCAATCTTGTCGCGGAAGTCTTGGATAGCCTCGTTTGGGGTGAGGTAGCAACTGAAGAAAGTTACATCCAAAATATCGCGCACTAGATTTGACTTTGTCTCTAGTAATACATTTTCCAATACAGATAAAATTATAAAAATAAAGAACAAGCGACTCTTTAGCTAAGTCCTTTATTAGAAATCCTATTAAAAATACAGCAAACATAAATCGCTGCAATAATTAAACAATTTACCGAAAGTCTCTTTGCTAATTGCTAAGTTTCAAAATGTGAAACATATCCTAGGCTTGCATAGAGTTGCTATGGCTTAAACCAATACATTGCAGTACAGTCTAACTTCTTGCAAGGGCACCAGCATGTTGGAACTCTTGTGAATTGTACAAAACGTGACAAGAAAGAAATATTAAATTTTACGCCAATTCGTCAAAGTAACTCTAAATATGAAATTTATAAGTAAGAAATAATTATGGAAGATTTTCCAAAACACATTAACATTATCAATCTTAAAAACAGCAGAGTGTTGTCGACATTATCAATAATCTTTTGGTGATCTCAATTCATGATGAAATAGTAGATAAAATCAAAAGAAATAAAACATGTATATAGTAATAAGAAACACTTTGAACTAAACTAAAGTATTCCAAAAGATAAAAAATCCATGCTACATGTCCAGCGCGAAAGCTTTCTCTTCATGTGATAATTGTAAACACTAGACATTTATTTATAAAAATAGGCAGCTTTATTAAGTGTTACCAATGTATGATTTGGAATAGTTTAATTAAGTTTTTTTTTAAACAAAACCATTGTTTTTAACAATTGAGGTTTTAGACATATGCATAGTAGAGTCAACTGTTGTGAGACAAGAATGCATAGTCCAGATGCGGAAAATATACACGTAGGCAGTAATATTTCGTTTACACCATGCATTAATCTAAGATATATTTTTGTTCTTTTAATACTACAAATTTACTCGATACGAAAAAATAATATTTAAAATAAACACAGATTTTATCTTGGTATTTGGGATTGTCTATTTCTAATCCTTCAGTTTATTTTGAGGTTGCAGCAAGTTCCTCTATGGCGAAGCAGACGTATCTGATCCAAAACCCATTTACATTAAAGTAAAGTTAAGCCACAAAGTTCTGAAGTGCTTGTCTCACAAGTGTTACAGTAAGTTTAGACAACTTGTGACCAAATTTAATTTGTTTGTTTATAAATTGTACATGACATTCTGCCTCGCCTTCTATCAATACAAGTAGGTTTTATAAGGAGTTCTGTGTAAATATTGCTAATAATCTATATATGTAAATATATATATATATATATATATATATATATATATATATATATATACATATATATATATATATATATATATATATACATATATATATATATATATATATATATATATAGCAAAGTCATTATGTATAAATATTTAAATTCAAGAGTATTATGTGCCATATCAGAACATTAATAAGACTTCTCGTTTAGAATGTCCATTAATAATTTACCATTTGCCGTTCTCAAAAAGGATTAAGAAAAAATAATCATAAAATAGTAGGTAAAACAAACAATATTAACATTAATAAATCAACAAAAATTTTAAAATATGTGATTAACAGCTAAGAGAAATATCATGAACAGAGAAAGATAAATAGAATTTAGAAAAAAAGTAATAGATAATGAATAAAGTTCAATCGATTCAACTTTAGATCGATTCAAGGAGATGTGTCGATTGCTCACCGCCTTCGCCTGTACTCTCGTAAGCACACACACCCGCCTCTCATCGTGCAGTTTACGTCGAGGATGGTCAGGGAGATGTGGCTGGCTGCCGCACGAGTCAAGAGAAACCTTGTGGCTTCGGATATCGCAGCTTCGTTCCCCGCGACCAGTGTATTTATTAATGAACACCTTACCCCAGTAACAAGGCGCTGCTTGGAAGGGCCAGAAGACTGCGGCGAGAGGGAAAGCTTCACTACGCTGGTTTTGTCAACGGTAAGGTCCTGATCAAGCCCAGGGAGGAGGATGCTGCCATCAGAGTGCTGGAGATGGAGGAGATGGACAAATACAAGTGACCGCAAGTATTGATACTGTGGTAGTTTGATTGTTTTTTTAAAAATAACAGATTAGAGTTATATATTTATTATTATTAATCTTAAATTTTGTTTTGGTTTAATTGAGTACATAGCTTTTTTATCCTCATAAACAGTATTATTTATTATAAATTTAATTAATTAACTATTAAAAATCAAACTAATTCATAGTGCAAGGCAAGTGATGTTCAAAGCGTAAGAAAGATTTCAAGGTTGTTTTTTATTTGTATTATCCTTGATTGTGAATCCCTCAGGATTCATAATCGGGAGTATTATCTATCTGCAATATTATTTCACAATGTGCATCTCTGTCTGTCTATAATACATGCAGTGTCAGCAGTTAGGATTTAAAAGAAAGATTTTTGTTCACTAAAACCATTACTTAAGTAAGTTGACTGTCCTCTGTCTTGTTGTTATTCTTTGTTTGTATGTTTTTTAAATCCACAAGTAAGTTTTGTTTTAATTACTTAAAAATATTTGTGTTTTTTTTTGTAAGATATGTTGTGAGAAATATAATATTTAGTTGTTATATATAACTAATTTTTAAGTAAATTTTATTGTTTAAATTTAGGAAATGATTCGTTTTTTGTCATTGGTTTTTTAAACTCACAGGGAATGTTTTGTTTAATTATTATAATTTCTTATTATTTATTAAATGTTGTAAATGAAATATCTTTATTTTAGGAAGTATCAAATAATATACAAAATGGTGTAATTAGTAAAAATATCTACCGTCATAATAAACATTAACCGTCATAGTAAAAATTATGTATAACATCTAATATCAATAACAACCAATACTCATAAATGTTATTTATTTTTTACATTTTTATTTCCCATTATTTGTAACCATTGTGCGACGCATTACACTTTAGTATAAATTCACTAAAATTTAAAATAAGAGGATAAGTGTCTAAAAGACCGAGTAAATTAAAAAATCATGCTGTTATATTACAAGTAGTATTACACATTTCACGTTACAACTTTTAAATTAAGGCAAAATTGTAAATATGCTAGTATTAGTAGGCTAGGCAGGTGGGCTGTGCGGAACTTATGACAACCAAAAACGTAGTTGATGATGACGGCACTAACCTTTTTACCATCACTTGTTCAGTTTTGAAGAATATAAATCAGTATGGTGATTTTTTTACTACTAATCTGGAGGATTGCAGCCTAAATATTTTCCACTCCAATATAAGATCATATGCAAAAAACTTTGATGAATTAGCTATATTTATAGAATCGTTGAGATGTCGGTTGGATGCGATAGTTTTGACAGAGTGTTGGCTGGAGGGTGGGGGAGGGGCGGAGGCTCGACTGGAGGGGTTTGACTGTCACAGAACTGACAGACAACGGAACAAGAACGATGGAGTGGTCGTGTATGTAGGGAAACACTTATCTTCAACTGTAAAACAAGTGGCTTTAGGGGACGTTACGGTATTGTGTTAGATTTTATATTTTTTAACAAACATTTTAATGTACTAGCTTTATACAGGACTTTTGACAGTGACATGGATATGTTCTTGGAAGGATTACACAATTATTATAAATTTATGGGTAGAAACAAAATGTGCATATTACTGGGAGACATAAACTTGGACTTACTAAAAAATGACGTACACATTGACGAATATAAAAACTGCTGTGTTGAAGCGGGACTTGTACAATGTATTGATAAACCTACCAGAGTAACTGAAAAGAGTCAGTCCAGCATCGACCATATTTTCGTACGATACAGTGACATGACCAAGGTGAAAGCCGCCATTTTCCAGACGGCTTTCACGGACCATTACAGTACTGCCCTTACGATAACAGAAACTGCTACGGACACTGACACTCAACTCCCCCCTCGCACTTACGTAGACCATGCCCTACTCACTGACAACCTCGCCAAGTCCGACTGGGAGGCAGTGCTGAACTGTCTGGAAGTCGATAGTTGTGCTAATATCTTATGCGAAAATATCAAAAACTCAATAGAAAGTTCTAAAAAAGTAGTAAAAAACGAACAGACGAGAAGAAAAAAATTGAAACCATGGATCACATATGAGCTAATCCGAGCAATACGTGAGCGGGATAAATTAAGTAAAGTGGTAAAAAAACAACCATTTAACCCAATTGTCAGAGAAGTCTTTCGAGCACAACGCGCAAATGTCAGTAACTTGATCAAGCAAACAAAAAGGAATTATTATAGATCAAAGATTGATCAATCCGGAAAAGATCCAAAAATTCTCTGGGGAATTATTAAAGAATTGGCAGAGAGGGAAGTACAAAAAGACGTTTTTAAAATCCAAAAATATTGTCCACATATTAATGTAAACAACGATTTGTTTAAAAATGTAGCAGACGAATTTAATAACTTCTTTGTGAATGTAGGCGAAATATTTGCAAACAACATTAACCCTAGCGGCGACCCAGTTGTGACTGACGAGGACTACCGACAGAACAGTTGTTTCACACTGCATACTGTCACAGAGGAACACATCTTACGTCATGTATCCGGTCTGCGGGGAGGGTCTGCCCCCGGTTGCGATGGCATTTCAGCTGAAGTTCTTAAATTTAATTTAAATATTCTTTGCAAACCTTTACTACACTTAATCAATTTGAGCATTAGTTCTGGTACTTTCCCAAATATTTTTAAAATAGCTAAAGTTATACCGATTCATAAAGCCGACGAATATACCGATAAAAGTAATTTCCGACCGATATCTCTGCTAAGTGTTTTGTCTAAAATATTGGAAAAAATAATAAAAGAACAGCTGGTCGAATATCTTTTTACTCATGATATTATGTCGAAGAATCAGTATGGATTCCGGTCAGACAAAAACATTTCAAATGCTCTATTCGATGTCTGCAGAGAAATAAATCAAGCAATAGCAAGTCAAGAGCGTCTAATGTTAATTTTTTTAGATCTAAAAAAGGCATTTGATTCTGTAAACAGGAATAAGCTCTTATATAAGCTCAAGGCTGTGGGTGTTCGGGGCGGCGCTCTTTCGTGGTTCCAGTCCTACCTCACAGATAGGCGACAGATAACAACGATCTGTGGTGTCAACAGCGATCAAATGCCCATTAATTACGGAGTGATCCAAGGAAGCACACTTGGGCCCATTTTATTTCTACTATATATCAATAATATATCTAAGTTGAATATAACAAGTAAATTAGTTCTTTTTGCCGATGACACTGTTATTTTAACGCGGGGAAAGACCTGGAATGAAGTACGCTTAAATGCTCTAAGTGATTTGGCAATAGTGAAAACATGGCTCGATCAAAATATTTTAACACTAAACATTTCAAAAACTAAATTTATGCCAATTTCGTTGTCTACACAATCAGATTATGTACTCTCTGACTTGACCATTCACTCTTGTGGAAATTACACAAACACTAATCGTAACTGTGGAAATACACAGCGTTTTAGCAGCTACAAATATTTGGGAATCATATTTGATAATCGTATGAAATGGACGGAACATGTTGAGTATTTGAAAAACAGATTAAGGAAATATATTTTTGCTTTTAAAGAGTTAACAAATATTCTGAACGTAAACGAAATTAGAGTAGCTTATTTTGCATTTGTACAGTCGATTCTGTCTTTTGGTATTATTGCGTGGGGTGGAGCAAATAAAACTTTAATTCATAACCTTAGTATAATTCAAAAATCAATATTAAAAGCTGCTTTTAGGAAGAGTAAGCGTTGCCCGACCAGTACCCTATTCCAAGAGACTAGAGTTTTTACGGTCAGACAAATTTTCATTAAAACTGTATTAATACACACGTTCAATAATTTTACCGAAATATTTATTCCAATTACTCATAATTACAGCACTAGATACTCTAGAAACATAGGAATTACTACCTCCAATCTTATTAAATCTTTTTCAACTACTAATTGTTATTACATTTCTCAACTACTCTACCGAAATTTGTGCTTAAAATATGAAGGCGTAGAACTTTTTCAAACAACTGCATTATCGACTTTTAAAAGGAAAGTGTCGGAGCTGCTTATCAGTCTCAGTGACGAGGAAGTCGAGGCCCTCATTGTGACCGGGTACAACAGGCGGACCTGACCTTGACCCCCCTCACCTACCCCTCAGTCATTGCGTCATGTATTGTTGCGTCCGGCTGCCCCTGGAAGGAAATAGTTGTATCCGACAGGTATTAGATTGTTATGGTTTGATATATTTTTATTAATTATTTTTTTATTCTTTATTTTTAGCTTAAAGAGGTGGGTTTGTTGTCATCGTTAGCTGATTGCTCCAAAACTATAAACATTAATGTATTGTATTTCTTTTATTGTTTTACTATTTAATTTTTTCTTAATTACAAAATATTCTATCACATATAACTAATTTTTTTTTTTCTAAAAATCCGTTCCTATATCGTTGCCATAATGGCTCGGGTCTACGCACAGGCTACTTGCCCATGTAGACCCTATTTTTCCCTGATGGAATAGTATTATTGAATATTTTGCAGCCGTTTTTTACCATATTTAGATGATTATCTATTATGTTAATAATGGATGTAGGATTTATAGTAATATAGATACATTGTACGTGTTATTAATTTGTATTTGGGAAATAAATATTATTCATTCATTCATTCATTCAACTTTTAATCAGACCAAAGGGTACTTTAGATTAGAATATTAACTAATGTGCCTGTTCTAAATTTACTAAGTAAATTCTGTTTACATCTACAGGTATTTTTAAAATACCTTTCAGTGAATAACACAGTTCAAAATTTCGTTGATGGCATAATACGTGTTGGGAAAACAATTTTTCATCCTGTTTTCTTGTTTTAGACGAATAACGATGATTATTTATTCTTATGTGCAATGGGTGTTTTTGTCAACCCATCATAATACTCGTATTATATATATATATTATAGTTAACAAAATTTTTGGAAACACAATAATATTTTTTAACCATTGCAGATCATTTCTACATACTTTGCACAATGTTGTAAAGGTATCTTGACTTTTTTTAAGCAATTACCTCCACAAGCTACGATGGAGGACGGCCCATGAGGCTTGTCAATTAAATGTTAAATGCAAATATACATATCGTTTATAAGCCCTTTATTATTATAACTAAGCTCGAAACCTCCCTTTTTAATCTTTATTCATTATAAAATGGCAGAAGATGAAACAAGTTCAATATTGAAAAGACCTTAATTTTCTGTAGGTTAATGGGTTAGTAAATCAATCTGTAAAAAAATTGAGCACTTTTAGTATTGAAATTATTGAATTTTGTTTATTAAACTGAATATTTGGGTTATTACAGACATTTTACACACCTTGTAAATAAGAAATAATCGGTTTAGTTTGAAAATCCTAAAATCTATACACGCTAAACATTATTACGAAATGGGAATTTGAATAGTAGTTTTAATATCGTACGTAAAATTTGAAAAACTCCAACTGTTAATTGATGGAAATTACATTTAGGCTTTGCCTATCTCTAAATTATTGCTAACTTAAAAATTCGTTTTTGAATAAGAAATGCTTAACACCTTACATGTGGCATTTCAAATAACGTGGATTTTTTAGGATTATGTACTAAATTTTTCAGTTAACAATGATATATAAAATATATACATGTGATTGAAACATGTAGGCTATTTGTCTTAAACGTTCTGAAAGCTGTAGGTGTGGACTTGTTATTGTTTCCGCCTCGCTTCATCACTCCGTCATCCACACAGGGTAAGTCAGGCTTGACAGTGTAAAGAGAGGCATCAGTTCACTGGTCTCTGTTATGTGCTTCAAGACAATATTTAAATCTTCTCATAACACAAACTCTTTCTCTGAAGAAACTACGTCAATTAGTGAAAATTTCAAACCATTTATTACATAAAAAGTAAGTAAAAACGCACTTCCAAAATGTAAATACTAAAATACAACTTCCAAGAATATTCCATTTGGCTTAAGCAATAAATTTCGTTTTGTTTACCGCATCCTAAAAATATTCAAAAAGTGATCATTAATGTAGGTCAAATCCCACTTTGGTCTTGTGAATATAGATAATAGCTTTGAAATATTATTTAAAAGAGCATGTGTAATGTAATCAACTATTTTGTGTAAACTATGTTTATTATTTTCAATTTGTTTAGATTTTTAGTGAGTACACTCTCTAAGGAATAACAAATATTTTGAACTGTGTTTTGGGTTTCAACTATTATGTAAGTACACATATACCTAACAAAATTCATTAAGACATTAACATGCTTCGATCTTCGAATATGACAACGAAGAGTCTCTTTGAAGCAGTTGGCAAGAATTATCATGCTAGATAAAAGTTCACCGGACTTTGCTTTTGAACAAATGCACCAGTTTAAGGTCTAATGTTTAAAAAATATATCAACATTTTTCACCTTATAAAAAAACAAGCAAGGCAAAATCAAGCATAGCAAAAAACATAATAATAACAAATTAAACTAAAATGAATATAAATATAAACTTTTAACGCATTTTCTTGATCATGGCAACGAAGCAAACTCAAGGCGTTGGAAATATACCTAACTCGAACCAGCAGTGGTTAAACATGAGCGAAGACTACCAAATTGCGTCGACTACCAAACACTTACATAATTTCGACATCAGAGACACATTTAAATATGTGATGTGATAGTCTCATTGTCTCATTGAGGTGGTGCACTATTGAGGTTTCGTTTTGAGCTTCTTCGTCGTCGATTTTTTTTTTGATCTCTTCAAATGAACGGTACTCCAGATTCCGGGAGACAAATCTGAGACAGCGTCAGATACCATATTCTGCAATAAAAGGAAGGTGAACAGGAGCTAAATTTAAATTAAATTGCATCAAAAATTACGTCTTCAATATAATTTACTCGAAACAGATGTTCTTATACGGGGGGAAAGCATACGAAATTGCGTGCAAAGCCGCTGGTAACTCCTAATAATATTAAACAAAAGTGCCCTTGTTTATTTGTTTTGATTTCACGCACAAACTAATAAAACCGATTATACTGAAGTGTTCCATGGATATTCTCAGGATCCCTGGGATGAATATTGGCTTATTCTCATTCCAATAATTCCTGCGGGCTCCGCCTCAACGGTCTGTTAAGCAGAAAAACTACAATCCTAATATCTAAAATTGTGGAATATGAATTGAAAGAACCCATTAAAACTAATCAACAGGACGATCATATGTTTAATTAACTTAACTAAAATTGTCAATATGTTTACAAATATATAGAGTAAAATCATAACAAATATAAAAACGCCTCTTATTTCAAAATCGTGACAAGAATTCAAAACTATTAATGTATTCTGGATTTTCATTAATAAACTAATTTAGGAATATATACACGTAAGTTATTGAAGTTTCTTTCTTTAGACATTGAAAGACGGCATATTTAAATTAGCTGAAGAACCAAAATAGGGGAGACTGTGTGTTGGCTTGATTCAACAAACCATCGCTCCATGATTAAAATTCAAGGAAACAAACGATCGCATTGAGTCCAAACTTGAAATATGAATTACTCGTAAATTTGCTTAACTTGTGTCATCTTAATCATAAACACTGGAAAATGGGTGTCTGATGCTTAATATTCGACTAATTATATTTTTAAAATATAATAGCACTCTATCGTATTATATCACGACAAAGAGCTTTCACTAACAAAGGTATTGACCTCAACTTAGGGGTTGATATAAAATAGTTCAAGTGTTCCAATCGCAGTAGCTGTTCAAACAAATACACAAAATAAAAATAGAGGTCGTACCCGCTTATATATTTTGGTTTTATAAAGCATTTGAAATTTAAAGTATATTAAAAACATTACACTTGATGTAATTGCACACTTGGTTTTATAGTAAAAAGCTTTGGTTTATTCAGTTAACTTCAATCCACGTTACGCATTTCAGTTATAATGAATATATAAAAAAGTTGAAAGCTGTTAGTGAATACAAAACAATGAGCTCTACATTAGATATTATCTGCTTCAATAGTCTTGTTTATAAAATTTGTATTAAAATCGTATTTATAACACAATATTTAATTTTTAGGACTTTTTAAAATTATACTTTGTCATCAATCTAGGAGAATCAAATGATTTGACTAACAATACAATTAGCTCAGCTGACATTATTTCTCGGGACATTATTTTACTTCAAACATTAGATACAACTTTGTTCTCTCAATAATAGTGTTATTACCCGAAGATAGTGAACTAATGCAAGAGAGAACCGTACCTATCCTTTCAAGATAAGAAGGCGCCCTTTACGAGAACACATTTCTAGTTACAGCAGAGGAAAACTGTTGCTTGCAGAGCGAAGTGTACATATTCCATGAGACGTGGGCTAATTTGTATTGCATACGTACACAAACCAATTTTTCTTCATATCAGCAGATAAATATTCCCTGAGACAGAAATCGATCGTCAGCAATGCAAGTTTTAGTGTAGGGTTAAATTTAATGGCATCAATATGGTTAAAATATAAAATAGTTTTTTTTATATTCATATCGTTTAGCTTCACACACAAGCTATATAAAGACTCTTCAAGTGTCGATTTTCTGTCTCTCTATGTAAATACTTGACTGTAATATAAGTGTATTTACGTACATAACGATCAGTCTTATGTGTATCATCCAGGGACAGATTTACTGAGAGATAAAATCACCGTTTAACAATTTTAGCCATTTTAGACCCTTTCCTGCCATTTTCAATCTCCACCAAAATTAATGCGGCTAACGATCAGCTTTTTAGGAAGAAGTCCTCTATTGATCTCAAAAAAACAGATCATGTCTATATACAATGTAGGTTAGTTCTCGTCTCCTAGACGGTGACCCAAGTAAAGTATAGGACAAGACTTGTCTACCTTCCTAAGAACGCTTCCTTCACGATTCAGAGACACTAATGTGAGTGAATGTGCAGATACTATTGATTACCGTGCTTCACAGCCTTCCTGTTGTACTGGACTCATCTCTCATTCAGCCTTGACCTGACTATCTTTTTCACAGTCAATACTTGATGCTGTTCTTGCGCCCTCAGTCCGTCTTCATACTATTAGACTTCTTCGGCGCATCCGTTTATCCTAAATGACTTCTTCCGTACGCTGCTAGTCTCATAATCTGTTCAATCAAACACTTTTTAGAAAACTATATGATTAAACTGAAACATATCCTAAAATATACAATCCTATATGTGGAAAAAGTGTAAAATGTATATAATTGAACTATTGTTAGGTAATATAAAGAATATTCTACGTATGTTTTTTACTTTACTGAAATGTTTTGAGTGATTCTAAACATTCCTTGTTTTATTATTAATTTATCTGTAACAACACTCTTCCTTTCCAATTCACAAGTGCAATAAACATCCACTACTCTGATAGTTAGCATACTAAACATCTTCTATTCTACTACTTATGGCGTCATGATGCATGTCAGAGTTGTAGTATTATTAAATGTTCGATCTTAAAACATTTGTCTTTTTTTATTACTCTACGTTTTATAAAAGAACCTGTGAATTAACTTAAAAAATGTTATACCATTATTTTTATATCATTCTGGTGATAATTTATTTCAATTTATATCATGGGCATAAGGTCATATTTGTTCATTCTGCATCACCGAACTCCACCATCGTCTTTATTTTGGAAAACTATATTATAAATGATAAATTTAAATTCCGAACTCAAAGTTACATAAGCTATTAGAATTAAATTTCCAAATATTTCTCTATTCATATCGATTCCCAATTTTTTCTAGACTGGTAATTTGTACGTTTTTTAATAAAATTAGTTTTTTATATTACTACCATTTGTTCTTAGTTTATTTTTTTTTTCAAGTCAACTTACGAACTAATGAGCCTCCCAACTTGGAGCTCACAAGTACAAAATTTAAATTAATTCGTGATAGTAAGACTCACGTTTTATTTTACTCTAAGGAAACTAAGCGGATTGCATCATTAGAAATTTCAATTTTATAAAACCTTTGTTGAATAGGTTAAAGTCAGGGATTGTTAAATCCCAACTCAGAGGTTTACACAAATTTTCATTCAATTACCAAGCAGTTTTACACCGGTTAACACGTGTGACTGATTACGTAAACGAGTAAACTCTTTCGATTTATCACAAACTGCAGAGAACCTGTACTCCATCAGATTCACAATTAAAGAAATTGCTTACGAAAACTAATTAAAAAGAACGTTGTTTACAAACGTGAGCTATGACCAATTTGTCCAAATATTTCCATATCAATAAGGTATCCTTTGTAGCATTCACGATTTAGTATTTTATTATACAGAACTAGATTTTAGTTTGTTTTTATCTATAAAAATTTCTATTTGAGTTGAGACTATTTCAATTCTCAATCAAACTTATAATATTTTAAATAAAAATCATTGTTTTGTTAGTAGAGAATCTGTAGATGACCGGAAGCGACCAACTACAACCTGTGGCATCTGGCCTTCCGTTGAAGGTTAATCTTGTTAACAGGTTTCTGTAAAGCCGAAATAGATTCAACTACTTTTAAATCTAACATTGAATACAAATCAAAATAGAATTTTCTACTTGAAATTTTTATTTCTGAAATTCCTTATGACCTCCCCTTAAATACACTTAACTTTTATAAGACTATTTTATGACAGAAATTTCAAATAGAAACCATACAATACCACCATAAAACGATAAGCTTTCAAAGGTCTTTTTGCGTTTAGTAATATTGAAAATACATTATATGTGTTTATTGTATATTATATGTAAAAAGTAATTTGAAGCGATGAATTAATTGGTCGCAAGATATGCTGAAAATGTTTGTTTAGTACCAAGATAAAATTGCAGCTTGTATAAAAAATTTAAATTAACAAGATGTAATTAAAAGAACAATAAGTAAGGAAGTATCACCGAGGGAATGAGAGAAGCAGAGTTTAATTAATTTATTACCCTACCAGAAGCCAACGTTACATTTTCATCACCTAGTTGCATGAAGACTACCCACACCTTAAGGCTGTTTTGTAAAGTAGAGTATCCTTTATTCTATTGATATTATTTTATATGATTTCCAAATATAAAGCAAGAGGAATAGACTAACAGCCATGAACATTTCAAATGATCTGTATCTGAAGCCTTCAGAAGCTAACTCGAAACAGGCTACACAATTTTGGGTACAATTATACAATTAATACAGATGCACGCGAGGTCTACCAAAGTTTTAAGCAGAAGAACGAGAGCGTAACGAGTTTAAGTTCTCCTTTGAATAGGAAATTGTTCTTCTTGTATTATTTGAAACTCTTACGAAGCAAAAGATATAACGTTGCAAACAGCTCATTGTAATAAATATATAGCTAGTTATTTTTTACCATTATAATGTGTACAAGAATTTATTAAAAGTGTTAAGTATATGTTTAGGGGTTTGATTATTTACATTAATAAAGAAACAAAATCAAAGGCATGAATTCATTTATGCTGTACTTATGAGTTCAATTCTAAATAAGATATGTGGCCTATTACTACCCAGTACAGGATCAATGCTATTATTTGTTAGTTTGATGTTTTGGTTATTCTATTTATTATACTAAAACCGGGTTTTAGATGACTCATAATAAAGCATTGCCGTATTATAAGTGCTCGTTGAGTAAAACTATAGTTTCACTGATGTTTATTCAGTTAAATAATTGTTGAAGAAAGCTGTGAAAAATAGAATAATTTAATTAATGTAAGATATTGTAGTATACATTTTGGCTATCCTAAACTTGGGTGTAAAACTTCGTATAAATTTATTAATACAAAATCTAAAGAGACTTAAGCTTTACAATTTACATGCACGAGAGACGTGGTGCGATATATAATACAACCAGCTCAAGTGTGTAATTGAACCATGCGATATAGTTTGGTTAATTAACTATAATATTGGACTACGATATAAGTTAATAATGGTTGATCCCATATCATCCATACGAAGTTGAAGTTTTATTGCAGTTATGTTTAAGTGGTCAATACATATAATCTTATTATATTATAGATTAATGTGTCATAATTCAACAAATTAATTAGTAAATTGTCCACGGAAATGCTTGTAAGAAAGTTTCCTTTGAGAAAAACTGTTAAGTCTTTAATATTTACTTTTCATCGAATGTGCCAATTCAGTTTTATTTTGGCCATATTATTAAATGTAGAACGAACTATTATTGTCTAGTAATATTTTCAAAAATAATTTACGAAGTAATCATTCAAAGGATATTTAGAAATATACATAGTATGCTAAGATACAATAAAGACATTACTATCATTCAAATAAATCGTTCCGAGGTGATTTGTTTATTTAAATATTCATCATATATTAACTGATGTAATATAAATAAGTATAATCATGCACGAAAATCTATCAAATGGGCTATAACTTGATCCATAAAAATAATTTCAGTTAAACCTTTTAAAAATACTGTTTTTAAAATTTCATTTTGAAACTTTACATATCGCAACTGCGACTGTGACATATATCTTAAATCATTATAATTTATCAATCATATGTGTAATTTTATCATTAAGCTATCTGGTTAAGTTTTATACAATTATAATTTATCTCATTGTATCTTTTAGTCTCTGACCGTTGAGGTAAAACATAATAGCGTATACAAAGTTACTGAAAACTGGTTTAAAAATATAAAACCATTGAAAATTTTGAAATTTTCGGTGTATTTTCAAGCATAACAGCGTCATTTTAAAATTAACTGTAATAAATGTTTTTAGAGTTGATATAACTTAATTTTAGTACCAAAGTTCTGACTGTTTTATACATTTTTAAATTACAATTTAAATTTTTTTTTTATTTTTTACCTAATTGTGTTTCTTCCTTCTTCTCTCGCAACTCTGAGGCTCCACTCTAACATCAGAATAAAGTTTGAATCAGAATTTAAAACAGTAACTCTTGTTAAATCCATACATGTTTTGCCGTAGTTTCTAAGATTTCAATGTATAAATGATTGTAAGTTGTTAAAATTCAACTATCTGTTATTAATAATATTGGTTTATAAGTTGTATCTATATTGAGAAGAACAATTTTCAAAAGCGTTCCGTCTTATTCATATATATATATACGTATATATATATATATATATATATATATATATATATATATATATATATATATATATATATATATACAGTATGTTTAAATTTAAGATAAATTTAACTTTTCAAAATTTCCATCTGTGCCATTAATGATATATCAGCTGAGTTTTTGAATATTTTAGTTGCGTATTTACATTTTTGGTTATTTTATTTGTTGTGTTTCTTGTTTTCTTCATATTTTTATTATGCTTCCTGAAGATTTGGGTATTAAATCCCACGAAATATATAGAAGCCTTATAATCTTAGTTTTTTCATTTAAATAAGTGAAATAGTATAACAGCCACTTGGTGAACAACCATCGTCGACACGATGCCCTTTGGTAACAAGTCTCACTTCTACACTTCTTATACACTAGTTTTTGTTTTTTTCCGTTAAATCTTTCAATATTTGTTTATAAAAATAAATACGCATACTAGCAAAAAGCATTTAATGAAAACAGTTCAAATATCATTCATTATAAATGAATTGTTAAAATTAACTGTCATGTTATGTTCATTGGCACTTTATTGTCTTTCGGCCTAACCCCTCCAGGTCTCAGTCCTAAATTTCCTTACTCTGGTCTACCACCTACTATGCACGAAGCTGTTAAAATTCTAGCCATCAAGACAAGTTTTGAACTATCTAAATTAGTATTGAAATCATATAAATCCATGGCAGAAAACCATGGTAAAGAATTAAGAATCATATATGATTGTCTACTATCTCAATATCATAGTGATTCTCTTCATAAGGACATTGATAATATAGTACGAAAGCTACAGACTTTTATGACTAAAAAAACTTTAAAAATGTCAAACAAGTTGTTAAAAATCTGTAGAAAAACCAAAAATTATGGCGAGGAAATACCCACTAAATGGAAATGCTTCAGTGACACCGATTCTAATAATGTTATACCACCCTTACATGACGGAACAAATTCTTGTGTTGAACAATCACCCAACACAAATGTAGACCCCATTATTGAAAAAGTAGCCAACCAAGATGCCAATAATACCTGTGATCTTCTTGAATCGTGCATTGAAAATATATCAGACTATCAACCTAATAAAGATGAACTTCAAGTTCTTTCAAAAGGTCTCATGTTTTGTCCTACTCCAAAATTTAATCAAATAAGCCTAATAAACGACGCTCTTACCTTTTCCCGGGAACTAAGACTAAAATTTTTCTTCAGCAAACAACAAAACATTTGTAATGATGAAATTCTTCCTTGCTTGAATAGGTTCAAACAAAAATCGGATTATTGACCTTCCCCTCTCCCTGCAGATCACCCAATTGAACAGTTTATTAAAATTGTATTGTCTAATTTTTCAAACCCGGAATTTCAAAACTCTTTAAAAATAATAAGAAGAATAAATTATCCCAAAATGAAATTCGAGCCATTAAATCACTGAAAAACCATCGCAATATACTCATTATCCCAGCTGATAAAGGAAGTAAGATTGTTATTTTAAATTTAAAAGATTACATTGAAGAAGCTACCACACAGTTATCTGATACAAATACAAACAGGCCTTTGGAGGAAGATCCTACAGATAAATTTAATTAAGTTATAAAAAAATTCCTCAAAGATTACGGTCCCAGTCAAGGTTTGTCATCAAAGAATATTGAATTATTAAGTCCAAAATTGCCTCGAACACCAATATTTTATACATTCCCAAAAATCCACAAACCCATTCGTCCTCCACCTGGTAGACCTATTGTTTCTAGCTATGGGAGTCCAACAGAAAGAATTTCAGCTTATATTGATGATCAACTGCAACCTTTTGTAAAATCATTACCATCCTATATAAAAATTCTACTGACTTCATTGAAAAATTACTACTGTTAAACAACCAATTCCTGAAAATTCAATTCTCGAAACAGTATATGTAAATTCTCTATACACAAACATACCACATAAAGAGGGTCTGCAGGCTGTAGAGAGTGTTCTAGACGCTAGAAAAAATGTTATTCCATCGACCAACTTTTTGATTGATTTAATCCAATTCGTCCTTACAATGAACAATTTTAAATTTAACTACAAAAATTATCTACAAATTTCGGGTGCAGCTATGGGCACCAGGATGACTCCCTCCTATGCTAACCTATTCATAGGCGAATTCGAGAAGAAATTTCTAGCCTCACAAAATCTTCAACCATTAAAATGGGTACGTTTAATTGATGATATATTTTTCATATGGCATCATGGATTGGAATCTTTGCAAGAATTTTTGAAGAATCTTCAAGAGTTCTCTCCTTTGAAGTTTACATGGAACTATTCTGATGTTATGATAACTTTTTTAGATTTAGACATTTTCTTAGAATCAGGCTACATAAAAACAAAATTGCATGCTAAAACAACAAACACAATGAACTATCTACATTTTTCAAGTTGCCATCCAATATATATAAAAAATTCCATTCCAAAAAGATTATCTATACGAGCCAAGAAGCTACGCAGCAATGATATAGACTTCTTAAATTACATTGAAAAATTAAGCAACACCTTTAAACTTTTTAATTACCCAGACAAAATTTTTAAAAATCAAATAAACAAACCAAAACATCCAGCAAGCTTCAATTAAAAACACAGCCAAAGTTTACTACACAGTTTTTTCCTGGACTACACAAAATTAACAGTATTATGAAAATTGCCCATAATGTCTTACTTTCCTCTCCAGATACCCAAAATTTTATGGCTAAAGCACCTAGAGTAATATTTCGAAAACCTCCAAATTTGAAAAACAAACTTGTCCAACCTAAACTACCTAAATTATACCAACCCGTTACTAATGGATGTGAACCGTGCAACGAAAAATGTTGCGGTTCTTGCAAAATTAAGAAAAACTCTAGGGAATTCAAAAGTAACATAACAGGTTTAACTTATCCCATCATTGGCATAGTAAACTGTGACTCTAAGAATGTAATTTACCAAATTAATTGTAAATTTTGTAACAAACAGTACATTGGACAAACATCTAACCACCTTAGAGTCAGAATAACAGGGCACAGATTTGATATTTTCCATAAAGACAAGGAGAAGCCATTGTCCAAACGTGCTGCTGAGCACAAAAGAGACACAATTGAAGACTGTTATAACCTAAAGGAATTAATAAGGTCTTCCCTTGTCCTGAAGAAAATTTAAATAGATTAAAATAAAAAAATCTGGAACAAGCACATTAATTACTTTTAAAATCAAAATACCCAATGGTTTAAATTTAAGATAAATTTAACTTTTCCAAATTTCCATCTGTGCCGTTAATGATATATCAGCTGAGTTTTTGAATATTTTAGTTGCGTATTTACATTTTTGGTTATTTTATTCGTTGTGTTTCTTGTTTTCTTCATATTTTTATTATGCTTCCTACAGATGTAGATATTAAATCCACGAAATATATAGAAGCCGTATAATCTTTGTTATTCATTTCAATAAGTGAAATATATATTATACATGGATTCCTTATGCTCCAATAGATAAAAGTACATTCCTAATATAATAAAATTATATTATGAGCTGTTATTTGTATTGTTACAATTAATAACGTTACATCAAGGTGAGATGATTGTTTGTTTACAAAGTGATTTACAATGAATAAATATGATTTTTGCTGCTTTTATAATGAATTATTTATGTTATTATAGAACACTATTTTAATTGTCCCATTTCGTAGCAATGTTTGGCTAAACATATCGGCATAAGCCAAAGATTGTTAATGTAATGTTTGGTATGAGTTAGTTACGTTACACTGTTTCACCTACTGGTGATTGCATTCAACATGATTGTATAATAAATCAGCCTCAGAGTACAGATCAATTAAGTTTTCGTCATGTTCATATCATTCTAACATTGGTAGCCAATTAAACGTATGCTTATACAATATGTTTCGTATGAAATTCTGTCTAATTTCCATAACTTTGAGTAATAGAGTCCGACTATAGAAGGTGAGAGCTTGTTTATTCATGTAATTAGACCCCAGATATGTAGATTGTCTCTGGGTCAGCCGAGCACTACCAGGGTTGTTCTGTAACTCACCTAATACGTAGACGCCATTAGTTCATTACAATACATTATTGTAGATCTCACTCTATAGGTCATGGTCATCACGCCACATAAGTTAATGGATAACTGTAACAAGTCTCTCTTACTTTACCATTCACTAGTAACATTTTTTCACAGTATTCACAGTTTTTAGTAACAAAATTCGAATGTTTACTGAATTAAAAAAACTGATGTCGCCATTTTTTTACCAATAAATACTTCAAAGAACACTGGTCTTTTGTTGGCTGTGTAATACTGAAAAATGTAAAGATTTTATTTTGGACTAAAGCGCTATAAAACCAAAACCCACCACTAACCAACAGTCATAATTTCTAAATTTATTTACTGCCATTAGTACCTTAACAGTAAATTAAGTTCCTGGGTCTATCAACGGATATTGTAACAACGATAAGAAATCTTGCTTCGCTAATAAAATAATGAAAGGAAAAGTATTATTTGAACCTAAATACAGTATATTAGATACAAAAAAATTAAAGTCTATATCGGCAAGAAGACCCATAGTGGCTCAGTATAGGGGTGTTCTGTGTGGTGTAGTGGTTGGTATTACTGAGATAAAAAGACTTTAACAATTAATGAATATAAAAAAATAAGTTGTAATGCTAAAGAAATCTTTATAACAACGCATAAACACACTGGGTCACATTTTCCTGAACTGACTAACTTTAACTTTAATTTATTGAGCTATACACTTTTCAACTAATCATTTCATCAACGTCAAGTTTGTAAGCAATGGATGGAACGAACTTCTCCAACAAAAACTTATTATACACAACAATTTTAATAGTAAAAATCTTTCCCTATACAAAATAAAACCAAACCATAATGTAATTTTATTGAACCCCTATGCAAGTTGTCACACTAACGTGCCACAGCGCATATGAAATAAAATTAAAACGTAAATTATTTGTTTTAACCATTATTAGATACCTTTATAACTACCTCAAAAATTTTGCTCAGGATGTTTCGTTATGGTATGGAAAACATCACAAGTACAAACACGTGCCAAAATATAAATATACGGGCACACAGTCATGAAAATTTGTATGAATGATTTATAGTTATCATGTATGATTTATTGAATAATAAGCTCTTTTATACACACACAACATACTGTAATGCTTATGAATGTAAAACTGCCTTCTCTGGTCCAGTAAAGATAACTAGATCTAATAGGTCAATATTAAACCCTGGTCCTCCACTACCTATGTGTTCTATCGTTGATGAAACATTTCATCCAGCTTGTTTCTTACTAATTATAAAAGTGTGCAGTTGTACCAACCACATTATTTGCCTTATTTCTTGAGAAATATATGTCAGCAAGTTGGGAAGTTCATGCAAAATAAAACTATTACATCGTCCCCATCAAATATTATCTTAAAAGAATGGTCCTACAATTCTATCTTGGTAGGACTCTTTAGTCTCTTTATGCAAAACTGGTTTAAGAGCTAATTATCCTCAAAAGAAATAAAAATTACGTGTTAAGTGCAGGTTATATCAATATAAACATTTAACAACAGTCCCACAAGTTATCTCAGTTCCCTGACATCCTTATAATATTGATCTCATCCAGACCATCCATTGTCCATCACTCGATCATTTAATCTGTTCACCTAATAGTTAAGACGGTTCTAACTTATTAGTTCAAATCCAACATTATAAATACGTAACTTTCTGGCTCAAATGATGACACTTGATATTTCTGAAATTCAATGCAATATTCTAAGGAGTCTTAAATCCTCAAAACAAATTAAATACATTAACAAAAATACTCAGAAAAATTTTTGAGATATACTAATATTATATTAAAATTATCATAGTATCTAGTAGCCGTAACCGGAATACCGGAATCAGTTGTATTATGGAAAGCCAGCAATTTGTGGAGTGTGGAAATTGGAATACGGGGCAGTAATTTCAGGAATCTCAAGTAGATGTCTCCTATTTTAAACGCCCCATTTTTAAATCGTATCTAGAGTATGCCATTGTTCCACTGTAACACAGAAAAATGTCGCTCCAATATACCATATTCCAAAATATCTTTATCTCAAAATTTTAAAAAAATATATAATTTTGTAGATAATGCTAACTGAAAAAAATAAGTTTCCTCTAAATGAAGAAAATTATCATTATGTTTAGTTTAAATGCTTTATGATGAAAAACATTATATAGTGAAGAAATAAAATATCGTAAATTTTTTATTGTAGTTTTTAATAGTATATATTTTTTTATATTTATTGAAAATGTAAAGGTTGACATATTTCAACGTTATATGTGAGGGTTAGCAGTTTATCCACCAATCCCTTCAATTCCCTCTTAAAGTAAGTAACTAACTAAATATATTCTAAAATAAAATATTATTTATTTTGAAGTTTGATTTAATTTCAGGTATATTTTAGCCTTAGATCTTTTTTTACTCGTATTTTAAATAATAGTAAAACTATTTTGGTTCTAGCTCACTATATCTGCTATGCCATCTTCCTCATAAGCAGAATTGTGAAGGATAGTTGAGTACAACGTTCGTAAAGAAAGTCATGAACGAATGATGAAGCATCAAATCCGCTAGTTTGTCGTCATTAATGAAAAGTAAAAATAAAAATGACGCAGTTACTGATCCTTGCGGTACTCACTAACAACAGCATCGAGCTGTGATGTATCTTCATAGATTCCATACAGACTCCAATACAACTGAGTGGCCTTTCTTCATTGCTCACAGCAAATAATCTTCACTAGTAACGTCATTTAGAATGTCGTTAGCGTCAATATCTTAGTGAATGGTGAACATCATGTTACTCAGTTGACGTGCAGCTCTTGTTTTCCGTCTTTTGTAGGTGAACTTGGAAGAGTGGCATGTGAAGCTTCTTCCATTTTAATCTCATTGAATTAAAACTCCCAGCAGGGCATTAACTTTCTTTCCTTTTGGTTTTAGGGCTGCGTTTTATTTCCTCTTATATTTTTCCAAATAGATCTTCAACGTCTGAACTCATTTCTGACTATGATGTTGTAAGCCGCCATCCGTGATGGGGATAATCTGATGCGGGTTTCCTTGCGGGAAGGAGTTTGTTAAACACTTTGGAGTTTGTGTTTAAGAGAAACTGTTCCTGCTCCTCCAAATCGCTCTTCATTTCTTGTAGGTGTCTTCGGTGAATTTTTTGTCAATACATGTAGGTAAAACTCTAAGTTCTAACCTTATAATCTTTAAAGGCAGGAAAATAGTCACATGCTAGAATTGTTATGATGCATGAAGATATTACAGATTCCTTTTCTTGCATTCTTCACTGATTTGTGGAAATATTATGACTTGCCAATTTGTTACCAACTTCAGTCATGGCTAAAATACTCATTATATAAATAAAATATTCAATGTCAGTCAATACTCTACTTCGAATGACACAGAAATTCGCTGATTCCTGTTCATCCTCTATCAGACCCTGTAATCACAGTCTCAATCTGTAAAAATTCGTATTTTATGCCAACACCTCGGTTATTATTAAATAGTTATCGAATCAAAACAGGAGTGGCAGCCTTTAAAACTAGAGAGCATGAAGAAATCAACGTGGTTCAAGAACGTCAGTGCCACCCCTAGCAGTCACGCGTGTGACAAGATTGATATATCACGGTATCAACAGTCACAACAAGAAGCCTACAACTCACCGTCTCATGTGGCAGTGTTTACCACTTCCTCTCTCCCTCTATGCGAAGATTTAATTGTAATTGTATTCTGATCTCCACTTTTGATTGCTTTTTAGTGCTTTAAAATAATCACAGTTAATGTTCTTATAAATATAATTGAATCGACAAAAGTGTTCTTAAGCGATTATAAAGACTAATCTCGAAACGGCTGGACCGATTTAGTCAATCTTCTTTATGTTTTTATCTTCTATGAAGCGCAAGGAAGGTTTGAAAGAAAAAAAATGCAAAATTTTCCCGAAATATTGTAGAATTTGTTAAAATATTTACGATGTCATTTAAATTCAGCCGGCACTAAACAGCTGTTTGAATTTCAACTGCAATTCACCAAAGAGGCAGAAACATTCTTTTACATTAAAAGTATTTAGAAAATATTAAATTTACAGTGGGTTTTAATGATGGTGTAATGGAGATTACATAGACGAAGTTTCTATCTGGTATTTACTGAGCCACTGACGATTTTAAACCATCTAGCGCGTTGAGAATACTAGTAACGCTAGTATAAAACACCCCCAAGTTGTAAATATTTTCAATAAGTTACTCAAAAAAGTTCCCTTGACTTTGTGTTGCATTTTACTATAGTGGAGCAACATGATCGAAACTGTGGAACCATATATAAAGAAGACCACGAGTAAACGCTGAAACTCACATTTAGACCAGACTAACTTTGTAGCCGTACAAAATATATATTCGTTGGGACAAAAAAGCAAACACTAATTATGGAACTTGAAATATCTGAACCTGAAGTAGATTTAAAGAGCTGGTAATAGACGCGTTTTGACCTAATTCAGACTTGAAAACTAACAGGTGTATATTTCCTTGATTGCGGCAATCTCAGTTGTGCAACCGTAAACAAATTAGACGAGAAGTTAATTTAAACAGCCAGAACTGACATTTTAATAGCACTGTAGTTTTTAAGTCGTACATAAGTATATTATATTCTCCTCATCAGGACAAAAAGGCAAATGTAAATAATTATGGCACTTGAAATATCTTACACAAAAAGTAAATTAAAAGAGCACAATGTAGAAGTTGTTTCGAAGTTAGTACATAATTTCTGGACTGTAGCACAAGACAAACTCTACTATAGCACTGTCATAAGCTTAGAGTGAAAGTAATTTGAAACAAGCTGAAATTTATGTTTTTTGTATAATTAAGTTTTAAAGGCCTATATGTATATATTTTTTTCAACAAAGCCCAAAAATAAAACCTTTATAATGGGTATTTAATTTTTAAACTCTTCATCATGAATACTGAAATAATAATTCCCGGATTTGTCTAATTCTGTTACAACAACGTTATAGTGTTTGTTACTTATAAATTCTTTGAGGCTACGGCCTTCGATTTTGATAATTCCGAGTGAAGCCGTGGATAACTACAAGTTAACTATATTTATCCTTGAAAATTGCATCTTGCAATACTTACCATAGCCTATCTTGTAACTTGTGTATATTTCTTTAGTATAGTCACTTTTAATACATAGTTAAAACGTAATTTGCTGGACAATTTAAAATAAATGTAGCGTTATAAATATTGAAATATAGTTTTGTTTTGTAGTTTTTGAGGAAAGTACCCATATTAGATTAGTTATTCGCGGGAACTCCATTAAAAACACATAAAAATTTGTATCTTGTAACAAAATAGGTACTATGTAAGAAGTAAAAACATAAAATATATTATTAGGCTTATACCAGTTAAATAATAACATCTAAGTATTAGGTGACAATTTTTCAGGTGACAATGTTTTTAAGTTTGATTAAGTGTTGTAAAGAAATATGGCCATTTATGAATAGGTTTTAACGATATGTAAGCAGCAAGATCCGAATTTTTTGAAATATTAAATTACCGAACCATAAGTAATCCTGATCGGATGGAGGAAGTTGAAAGAAAAATCACAATTTCTTCAAGTAAAAAGGATTAAAAATCATTAATCCTCTTCTACTTGTGTAAGGTTTTGTAGTTTGGTTTAGTTTAAGATTAAGGTTGTGACATATTTTGAGCAAGGGTTGCTGTGAGAGGATTTAATAATAGGTTAGATTGGCAGTACAAATACCCTCAAATGAACCAACACATTTATTTGTAACAACATTTCATTAAATTGATTAATTGATTGCGTCAATCGACATATTAAGCACAAACCTTAATACCTTAATACTTTGAAAACATGTTTGATATTAAATTATTCATTACAATTTATTTTAAATTTAATTCATTATAACATTTACTAGTAATTTTGTAGTGTTGCAATAATAATGAGTTCATGGACTAACATGAGAAACATTCTTTAAAATGGCTAAACATTTACATGAATTTACATTTTCGAAATTGTGAACATTTAAATAGATATCGAATTGAAAATGATTAATGAACCCTAAAATATACTAAGTTCTTAAAATTACTTACATTTTATTTCACATCACACTTATTACGCCTAGAGATATTTTTCCGCACACGAAACACAAACACTCCCGAACTTCACTTTTCGAATTCCCGGCCTCCACTTCCACCTCTCTTCCTTGTTCTTCAGTTTTGATGTTCTTCTCCCGCCAGCTCATTGACCACGCCTCTGCCAAATCTCTCCATCATAATTGGTGAGTAACAATTTTTCATATCAGCATGGCTGTCCCTTACATTGTCGCACGGTTTTTACAAATAAGCATTTCCTGTTTGTTCACCATCGGCGTCTGGGCGGATGTGCGTATCTACTTACATCCGGAGGATGTTTGTCTCGAATTGTAATACAAGACTTCCTTTCCAGCAACTATCTGTACATCGATTCTATGAATTTTATTTTACTAATAATTACATATGTCTTACATTCCCCTGGCTTAATGACGATTCTACCTACGAATCGTACTTATTGTCTAATTAGGGTTATCCATTGGGTAGTCACGTTCATGTACTGTAGGCTTCAGAAATTTTATTTTGATATTGTTAATGTGGATGAAGTAGAGGGCTATAAAAAGAAGTAGTGTTATTATAGAAGTGCAGGCTAATAAAATGTACAAAATGAGTTCCGTGTTGTTTACTATGTTTTTGTCGTCGTGATTTAGCTGGAAGTGGTGTTGTCTTTGTAGATTGTGAACGAAGCAGGTGAATGCGCAGGTAGCTCGGAGAGTAGGTAGTGTTGTTGTGTTGAGAATGCTGTGTAGACATCTTCCTTGTTGTCTGCCAAGTCATGTATTTGGTGTTCTGTCGCAATGTCACAACACCATTCGAAGAAATCTCCGACGAACGTGAGCGATCTTCTGTTTCTATCTGGTTGCTATCTTTGGATGAATGGGAGGTGTTCTGCTACCATTTGTTGATGTATGAGGGTTTGTAATGTGGAAAGGTTGCTCTGTATCTTGCAATATGTTTGGGAGTTATTGATGTTTTAGGGCAGAAATTTAGAGAGGGTTCGTTTTTAGGTAAATGTTGCTGTGTGTTGAAAGGAATTTTGTATAATATAGGGATGGAACTGGTATAAGGTAGTGTCTGGGACATTGAAGTGAAGTACGCTCCTTTGAAGATTTGTACTAGAAGCTTATTGGGTTCTTCTGTGTTGTAGGTTGATGTGCTGGCAAAGGTGGTTGAAAGAGGCATGGCAAGTGCTGTGAGTAGTAGAAGGAAGTGCTGTGAAGACTTCATTTTTCTCGTGGGTGGTCGGGATCGGTTAGAGTGCTGTAGACTGGTGTCTTGTAGATTGGTGTCTTGTAGACTGGTGTCTCAGGTTTTAGTTGGCTTTTTGGTGTCGTAATTCTAAAACTAAATATCTACAGGTTACATATACATTTCAGGTTAATATTTTATAATTAATACACATTTATGTCTGTGGGTTTTATTTACAGAAATCTTTTAATAACCTCTCGATGGTGTGTCGTATTTCCCTAGCTCTATGTAATAATGTTTTTACTAAGCATCTTGATCTTTAGTGTTCTTAAAGAAGGTTCGCTATTATGTTATTTTATCATATTACAAAACGATACTACGCACCTTTGTTTCTGAGGAATATATAATATCCCTTCTTTGTGCTTATTGTCCATAGTCATTATTATGATCATAATATATGTTGCCTAATCAAGGCTGTATGGTTTGTTAATGAGCAATATTGCTGTGCTAATACATACTATGTTAAATATATGTTACTTTCCTTCAATGTTAGATTAGCTATGTAATAATGAAACATGTTATATAAGTCATTTACATGTCATATATTGAAGTATTTGTTTATCCTAGGATTATATAATATAGAACATCTATGTCTCTTTCTTTGAGATGCATCTCAGGAAAATTGAGTCCTTGTAGGTTATATTATGTCAACACTGTTATCTACTAACTTACATAAATATTATATATGTAGTACACTTTATCAATTTTACATTCCTTATTACTACTCTCTATATAGCGCCTGGCCTTTGTTCAATCCCGAGTGCATTTAGTAACTGTGAAATTACAGAATTCATAAAGTGTGTTCCTCTGTCATGATTAATAATTCTAGGAAATCCAAATGTGCAGAATAGATTTAATAATTTTTGCGCTACTGTGTTCGCATCTGCATTTCTACAAGGGGTCCAATATATAAGTTTTTGTATATTGGAGGATATCACGGTACATATTCGGCCAGTGATATCGTAATTTTATTTTTGAAGCTGTTTTGTAATGTGATAAGTGTCCACCCGTGTAGGGGTTGTCATGGAATATTTTTAATATTTCTTGTGTTTGTTTTTGGGGTATAGCCAATAAGTTTCTAGTTTCTCGTCCGTTGAAAGTTTTGAAATATAACAATCCATCTATTTCTTCGTAATGTCTTGAAGCCCGTCTGATTTTTTTATTTACCGCCTCAGGTGAGGTCATCGCAAGGCGTATTTGTTTCAAATAACTGTCTTGAGCTTGTAGTAGGGGTAGATTTGTCTGTATTAAAGTATTGACAGTTAAATACACGTCCGTAAATTCTTCATCCAAAGGTTGTTCTAAAGGATTTCTGCTTAAGGCGTCTGCTAACAAGTTTGTAGCACCACGTTTATGTTTTACTACAATGTCGTAGTCTGTTAATGACAGTGCTAATCTGTTTAATCTAGTGGAAGTGTGCTTAAAATTTTTATAAAACTGTAATGCGGCACAGTCCGTATAAACTGTTGTTTGTCTACCAAGCGTGAATTCTCTGAAGTAGTTCACAGCATAGGTTAGCGCTAACATTTCACGTTCAGCATTGCTGTAACGCATTTGGGTATTTGAATATTTTTTTGACATGTAATAAATTGGGTACATTCTATTATTTTCTTCATCTAACTGTACTAACGCTGCTCCGCATCCAATCAAACTGCTATCTACATAAATGTGTGCTTCCCTGTTGTCCTTCCAATGTGATAGTAATGGTGGGTTTGTCAAAATTTGTTTGATTTTTATAAAAGCCTGTTCACATAGATCCGTCCATTTAAATGCCATGTTTTTATTTGAATCTTTTATTATCTCAGTAAGGGGTTGTGCTATTTTGGCATAATTTTGGATGAATCTGCGGAAGAATCCTGAGCATCCTAAAAATTGTCTCACTTGCCTTACACAAGTTGGTCTTTTAAATTCGGTGATAGCTTCTACTGACTGTTTTTGGGGTAAAATGCCTTCCCCTGATACCTCGTGTCCTAAAATGTTTACACTTTTGTAGAGAAATTTACACTTTTTTGTATTTAGTTTCAAATTAGCTTTTTCTAGTTCCTCTAATATAGTTTCTAGATTATGTAAGTCATTTTCAAATGAGTCACCATAACAAATTAGGTCATCCACGTAACAGATGACTTTATTATAAAGGTGACGGTTTAATATCGCATTCAAGGCTTTACTAAATAATGTGGTTGAAGTTGAAAGTCCCATCGGTAGTCGGCAAAACTGTAGAAGTCTATCAGGTGTTTTTATGGCTAGGATATGCCTATCTTCTTTCCTAACCTCCATGGAATAAAATGAATTTTTAAGGTCTAATTTTGTAAATGTGTGCGCTTTGTTCAAAGAGCTTAAAACCAGGTTTACTGAAGGAATGGGGTGGGCATCTGTTTTCAACTGTGCATTAACCTTCCTGAGATCAGCTACCATTCTGTCGCTTCCATCTTTATTTTTCACTAAAAATACTGGGCTTGCATATTCTGTGTAATCCTGACATTCCTCTAATATTTTTGCTTGTACTAAATCGTCCAATAATTTGTTTAATTTTTCCCTTTCTGTTTTACTCTGCCTATACGGTGGTGAGTTTACAGGTTTCGTATTCGGTTTTAATTCAAGTTTAACAGGAGGTATGTTTGCAGGAGTTAAATCGATTACCTTTGTTGTAAATATGTGTCTGTATTTTTGTAAAACGTCAAGGACTTTTTTGTGTTCTTGGAGGGTTAAATGTGGTGAGATATCAAATACTATGCCGTCCTTATCTGTCAATATTGTTTTTCCTGTGTCACTTGTAGTGGGATGGTGTTCCAGGGTAGGCTGTGCTTCAAGAGTTGGGTAATGTATATGTCCTATCGTAGTATGTGCGGGTATCCTTTTTGGGAAATTTGATGCATTATAAATATTTACAATTGTATCTGTACCATCTTCCCCTTCTGAAAGATATGCATGACATTTCTTTTTTATTCTTAGATTCCTATCTGTTTCGATGGCTGTTCGAGACTCGATACCTTTTAAGGAGCTAATCCTAATATGCTGATGTGGTGCTATAATTATGTCTTGTGGGGCTGTTACATCTGTTATTTGCTGTACTTCTAACTCCTGTGTGTTTTTAAAATTCTTGATGTCTAACTGCCACTGTTCATTCATAGGTATTATATGTTCAATCTGATATTTGGTAATTTTTATTGTTTTATTTTTATAGTTTAACTCCACGCAGTTCTGAAATAGGAATATGTTTCCTACCAATATTGGGCTGTTTAGATCAGGTGTCACATAAAACGTGTCTTCAAGTATTACTTTGCCAATTTTTATGGCGATTTTTGTCGAACCCAAAACTGTTAATGGTATACCGTTAGCCGATATCAACGAGGGTATGTTGCTAGTATTTAATTTTGTTGCACAAACTAGGTCTGCTCTAATAATGTTTATGTTACATCCTGTATCTATAATGCAGGGTACTGGATGTCGAGGGTTTGTGGTCAAGGCTACATCTATTGTTAGGACAGGTATCTTCTTCGTAGTTTTATTTTCGCAATTAAATATGAGTTCATAAATATCCTCTAATAATAATGTTTTATTTTTCCTCGGTCTGTGTATCCTGTCTTGCGTTATTTCGTGCAAGTTAGTACAATCAATCATATTCTGTTTCTTCTGTTGCTCTATGTGATTTAAAATCTGTGTCTATCTCAATGGTTTCTTCCAATCCAGTATGTGTGTTTACCTCCCCCATACTACAATCTGGGTCCTGTTTTACGTGCGCTACTACCTTTAATACGCTAGGTTTTATCTGTCCTGTGAAATTTTCTGAGACTGCAAGGTTTCTTGTAAAACTGGGTTTATTTATATTTGTTGTCCCCGAGGGGTTTGGTTCACTTAGGGTTGGGGTTGGATTGAACGCAGATTGAAGTTTCATGGTGTGTATAGGCTTCTGCATAATAGGTTGTTCAATTTCTTGCATCTTCTTTAAGGGTGGGAATTCTTGATTATAATCTATGGCTTTAAATATCACTTCTGAACTGGTCTTTCCAGGGGTTGATAGTGGTAGTACTTTGGGGTTAGTTGGAGTAAATTTCATAGACTTTATACATTTGTAAGTTTGTCGATTCCTTTGGTTAAGATCTATGGTGTTATTTGTTTTCGCTTTTGATAAGGGGGAAGTTCGGTAAGGGTTAGTGTGACCTCCCCCTATTTCCCGTTTTTTTGATGATTTTGTTTATAATAATTAGACTTGTAACATGATTCGATATTGTGGTTTGTTCGCTTGCAGTACCTGCAGAACAGCTCTTGTGTATTGTTGGTTTTAGGTTCCAAGCAGTTACTTTGGGTTTGAGAAGTTAATGAACGTTGCTTGAACCAGCATTGTTCAGTATTATGGTTGTTTTTACGGCAAATAGTGCAATACCTATTTTGTCTAGCAGGTTGTATTTGGGAATGGTTTTGTCTTCTCCTATCACTGAAAGTAACGTGTTTAATCATAGGTGGCCTTTGGGTTTGTTTGGGGTAGTTTGAGCTTTCCATATATCTATTCTGGTGAGGACTAGGTGTTCTATCATATCTTGGCTTATATTTTGAGTTTTCATACGGGGATGGAGACCCTTCGTACCTGTGGTTATGATTTGAAATTTGGTTTGTAGTTAGGGTAGCTACTAAATTGGTTAGGGTGTTAACTTCTGTTTGTAGTTTATAGATGATGTTTTGTTCATATAAGGGTGTACTATAGGGTCTGTTTGCTGCAACCCTATTGTACCTTTCTTTGTTTTTCATTTGTGTTAGAACTAGCTGTTCTGTAATTTTTAAATTATTCTCTAGATCACTTAAGGTGTCGTTTTTCAGGCCTATAACTCGTTCACAGATTTCTGGTTTTAGTCCCTGTATGATAAAATGTATAATTTGCTTGTCCTGTATTGTGGGGTCATATCTTCGGCATGTTGTTAATATATCTAAAAAATAGGTTAGTGTTGGCTCGTTCTCTCCCTGTATTTTGTGTTCTAAAATAATTTGTAGACTCTGGGTTTGTGCTAATGGAGTGAAAGCCTCTATGAAACTTTTAGCAAGTTGATCCCATTGTATGGCTACCCCTCGTTGTTTTTGCTTGTAGTGTTTGAACCAAGTTAGTGCTGTGCCTGATAAATACGCTGGGAATAAATTAACTTTAGTGTTGTCTGTCCATCTGTTTGAAGTTGCTGCCACTAGGAATTTGTCTAAAAAATCTTGTGGATTTTCGCTCTGGAGACCTGTGTAAGTCCCAGCTGATATTAACGGTATGTTTTCCCCCATGGTTACTGTGTTCGTTCTGTCAGGTAGTGTGAGTGGCTCGTAATGTTGTGCTAAGGTTGGGGGTGCTTGTGTCTTGATGTCCGCCTCAGGGTTATGTACTATGTCGTATAAATTTGTTCTCTGCACTAGAAAATCCTCGATTGTAGCTAGATCCTTATAGTTTTCCCTGTCCTCTTCACTTAGGTGAGTTTTTTCGTGTAGTTAAATTATTAAATAATTATGGTTTTAATATTAGGGTGACTTGCGCTTATACGTGTTAAGTTCTTAAGTGCCGCTAGGATAGGTCTGAGGTCTGCTACAGTGTCTGTGTCTCTAGATAGTATTCCATTTTCATTTAATATTTTTATTATGTCACTTTTGGAAGTCCTATATGTGTCTAATGGTATTAAATCTTCATGTAGTATGGTTTCCATTTAATTATACATGTCCATTGACGTACCTCGTTAGTTTACTTTGCGTTACTCTAATTACGGGTTTGAAAATATTTTTGAGTTATTGGAAATTTAATTTGTCTCTTAGGTAAATGAGTGGTTTGTCACTGAAGTAGGCTATTTTAGTTAAATACTTTCTTATGAATATTATTTAGTTCTAATTTTTACCTAGCCTATGAAACTATGTGCTTGCCCATGTGAGGAATTTGAATGCCAACCGAGTTTAGCGCCTCCACCATGTAAGGTTTTGTAGTTTGGTTTAGTTTAAGATTAAAGTTGTGACATATTTTGAGCAAGGGTTGCTGTGAGAGGATTTAATAATAGGTTAGATTGGCAGTACAAATACCCTCAAATGAACCAACACATTTATTTGTGACAACATTTCATTAAATTGATTAATTGATTGCGTCAATCGACATATTAAGCACAAACCTTAATACCTTAATACTTTGAAAACATGTTTGATATTAAATTATTCATTACAATTTATTTTAAATTTAATTCATTATAACATTTACTAGTAATTTTGTAGTGTTGCAATAATAATGAGTTCATGGACTAACATGAGAAACATTCTTTAAAATGGCTAAACATTTACATGAATTTACATTTTCGAAATTGTGAACATTTAAATAGATATCGAATTGAAAATGATTAATGAACCCTAAAATATACTAAGTTCTTAAAATTACTTACATTTTATTTCACATCACACTTATTACGCCTAGAGATATTTTTCCGCACACGAACACAAACACTCCCGAACTTCACTTTTCGAATTCCCGGCCTCCACTTCCACCTCTCTTCCTTGTTCTTCAGTTTTGATGTTCTTCTCCCGCCAGCTCATTGACCACGCCTCTGCCAAATCTCTCCATCATAATTGGTGAGTAACAATTTTTCATATCAGCATGGCTGTCCCTTACATTGTCGCACGGTTTTTACAAATAAGCATTTCCTGTTTGTTCACCATCGGCGTCTGGGCGGATGTGCGTATCTACTTACATCCGGAGGATGTTTGTCTCGAATTGTAATACAAGACTTCCTTTCCAGCAACTATCTGTACATCGATTCTATGAATTTTATTTTACTAATAATTACATATGTCTTACACTTGTAAATCAGGGCTGGATCATTGTTGATTTCTCGTCTTTTCAGTAATCCGCCAACAAGATTAACCCTCCTCAGGCGGCCTGATGCCACAGGTTAAATTGGTCGCTTCCTTTTATTTACTAGGATTCATTAAACATCTCTTTTTATTAAATAATATTATGGAAACTAACCCATCGTATATTTTGCAGACGTTACCATCGGAAATAAATAAACAAACTTTTATTAATTAACAGAATGGGTTTCGGAAGTTAAAAAATCTTATAAATACATAAGGTAGTAAAAAGTATCCATAACATATAAAAAACAGTCGTTTTATTGATTTCGTAAAAAACGCAAATTTGTCCAATTATTAATCCAATATCGTTTGTTAATATGTTTTGCAAATAAATGGTAACATAATCATATTGTCACTTAATTTATATCACATTATATATATTAGGTCACTTTATTTTCATTGCAATAATTAAGCTCATTTTTACTTTTTTACTTTTACATATATTAAAAAATTCAAATTTCTATTATAATTAAATAATATTACTGTTTATTGTATTCCAAATATAAAAACGCATATTATAACTTGAAAAGAGATAAGTAACTCATAATAATTATCATATTTTAATTAATAACTTCATAAGTGCAATGTTTTTTTGCTTGGAAAAACTGTATTCTAAAATCTTGAATAGAACTGCTAATTTTAGGGATTCATTTAAAGCTCAGAATTATGTATGACATTAGAATATAATCCCAAAATTGTTTAGGATACACATTGAGTCTAAATTTTTTTAAATTTATTAATTCTAATATAATTAGTTCTTTATATTAAAAAAGTTGTGTTTAGGTTTTTAAAGCCAAACACCCAACTAGGAGCGTACAAGTACAAAATTCTACTTAACTTTGGAGAGTAAAACTAAAGTTTCGTTTTACTGTACAGAAACTAAAGAAATTTAAAAATTCAATTTTCTAAAACGTGTTAAGTATATTACAGCCAGGAAATGTTATAGCCCAACCATGAGTGTTACTGAAATATTCATTAAAATACCGAGCCCTCTTACACCAGCTAACACATGTAAATAGTTACGTAAACGGACAAACTCTTTTATTTTCAAATCAAAACAGACAAACTAACAGGGTCAGACATCTCAGGTCGACCGTAAGGTATTGCGCGTTGGACTTGAAAATTGTATAAGTATAACTTTCTAGTTCTGATATCTATATCTTTATCACTAATATATTTTGCAACATGGGTAAACTCTTGAAATAAGGCACTAGCCCCCCTAGATGAATCCTTTATTACAAATTTTCGAACAACAAACGTATATAGCTGAAATAATTAAACGGATGACCCGAAGTCTCTATGGAAATTGTTACATTTCTAAAGATGAGATACATGTAAGGCTTACATGGAATAACTGTACTTACACAAATGTATTGCAGTGGATATTAATATACATTTAATGCTAGGACTACAGCATGTGTCAATTTTGGAGAATTGTACGCCACATACTAAGAAATAAATTATACATTTTACTCCAAATCAATTCTTTTTTTTAATAGAATGCATATAAGGAGGAACGATGTTCAAAACACCTAAATTTATCAATCTAAAAAATAGCTCATTGTTGAAGACATGATTAATACACCTTTCTTATGTGTTGTGAATAGTAAATAAAATAAAAATAATTATATTTTTGCAGCTACGAAAATAAATCTACTTTGAAGTTACTTAAATTATAATATACGTTAAAAATCTATGCTATAGGCCCACCACGAAATGTTTTTAATGTGATATCATTATAAACAATATGCGTTTCTTTATTAAAAATTGGGAAACAAAATAAGTGTTACGTATATATGATTAGGAGCAGCTTCATTATTTTTTTCTTGTACAACATGAATAAGCAAAGCAGTTTTAGGTACATTCATAATATTACTTTATGGGTAAAAGAATTTTACAGAATTGTACAGTAGTACAAGAATTTTCATTACAGATGCGAAACCCATAAAAGTATAAAAGTATACAATAGTTTCATCTACACAAATACAATTCTTACATATGTTTCTTTCCAATCATACTACAAGTTTATTCTATAATAAAAATAAGTGCGTGAACTAATATAAGTCCAGATTTTATATTAGTTTTTGTGCGTCTTTTTGTAATAATGCACATTTGAAGATTCCAACAAGTTATAATGTAAGATAACAGAACTGTGTAATTCAAAATCGATTTTATCAAAGTAAATTTAAGCAAGAAAGTTCTTAAGTGTCTGTGTCACAAGTGTTTCAGTAAGTTTTTACGAATTGTGATAAAAAAAATCACGATTTTGTGAGTTTTATTTTCTATTGTTATTACCCATAAGACACATATAATATTATTATTGAAACTTTCAAATTTTATTTTTATTCTTAGTTAAAAATATATTTTTAACATGATTAACTTCTAAGAGTTTCAATAATTTTAACTGTAAGGCTCAATCAATATATAGATAAAAATGTTATCCGTATATTTTATACAATTTTATACTTTCAACTTACATATATTGACAAGGTAGAAAGTGTACTCTACACCACGTGTCATGAAGCAGACGTCGTTAAGGTTGAGGCTAAATTTCAGATCTATAACTTTTTTTATTCTCTAGATGTCCTATGGACAGATAGACAGATGTAGTTGTACAAAACAGAAACTGGGACAAAAATGACACTCAGCTTAATTCCATAGTTGGTAATGCACCACCATACAACACATAGGATCACTGATATCAAACCTTGGTATAGACTCTTAATAATGACTTTCCACTCCATTACTTATGGTTTGGATTTATGAAAAAAATTATACACGTTCAAATCTCTTATAAACTTACTCTGAGTTTTCAATTTGCTGTTTTTTGTTGTTGTTATAATGGTTACCTATAACAATAATGAATTTATATGAAGCTTCTTGCTAAATTTAAAGTCTATAAATCATTCTGTTTTCGAAATATCGTCTGGATTCTGTCACAGACAGACAAAAATGAAATTATTCCAGCCGATCAACTGATAGGCTTCGCTAAACATCATCCAATAAAAAGTCTAAGACATATTAGAGCTTTCTTATTTATTAAGACGTCTTCTTATGGTAATTTATCACCTGTATTGAAATTGAATGTAGCTTAGATTCCGTAAAGTCCAAGAAACAGCCTACCACATGTTCACGCAAAACAGTCTCTTGTTTTCTGGATCAGAGCACTATTTATTTGTGTTTTTATTTCAAACAATATTTATAGCATTTCATAATTTTATATGTATATTTTACTGCCTCCACGATGCGAAGCCAGTAAAACGGGGCATGGCAAAAGTCCTTGTCTACACCTGCGTGTGTGTTGCGGTTTTCACATGCATTTTATAGATTTATCATAAATATCGTCTATTGAATACTAAAGCACAGCTACGTGCAGATGTTTCTCTCCTCCTTTAGATAGAAATGAGATTACGAGAGCAGAAAATAGACCATCTTTGACGAACTGTGCTTTTCAGACCCAAGTATATGTTTTAATAGTGTCAATTAAACAAATCCAAAGATGGTAAGAGAAATATACTATATGCAAACCAGTACTTATCTCAAACATGTGCAAGGCATGGCTTGCTTAACTTCAAAGTGTTTCTTTGAAAAAAAATCTGAGTGCTACCGTATAACTTAATTTGTAATTGCCTGTCTTATATGTTCATTACGCAGCAGTTAATCACAAAGGAAGATTTATATTCAAAATGTTTTGTCAGTTAGGATTTAATTCTCTCCTATTTCAGTTGTGTTATTTGTAATAGCCCTATATATTACGTAACCCCTGCAGTCAAAGACCCCTTAGCGCCCATTCCGTTAGGCCCATTAATGTATGTAATGTAACCCTCTTCTAGTCGTAACCATTAAATAATACATATATGAAGAGTTGGGTATATTTATGAGTACTTACCGATATTTTGGAAACGTTAGAGTGACTTAGATCTGCCTTATCAATATTATAATGCCATTATAAAATTAAACCGATATTAAAGTAAGTCTTGGGAAAGAGAATAAAGAAATTTCACAGGATTCGTCATTGTTAAACGTAGAAACCCTCTTCTAATTTTAAATCAGTACAGGATCGCTCCTGGATCTCTTATGTCTTCTCAGTAATCCGATAACAAGATTAACCTTCATCAGGAAGCCAGATGCCGCAGGATATAACTGATTTGGCCTGTTCCGTTCATTTACACTAAAATATTTCTTTATTGGTACGTCTAAAAATATTTTTTCTGTTAAATATTATAGAAGTTGTACACATTTAATAACCCAATATTATTGATATCTCATAGAATATTGCATAATGCTAAATCTAATTAATTAGCTAGTAATTCGAAAACCAAACTATATGCTTGTAGATCACGTCTAAGTCCAAAATATTTGTCATTTTAATACAAAGTAGTAAATGGTAGTAGATAACCTGCCATGTTAGTAGAAAATATATGGAATAAAGAAAATTTTGGATAGTTTCGCCAAAAGAATATTATTAAAGAATTTATGACTATTACTATATTGGTATTCAAGATTATGATTTTTACATTTTTTATTCCCAGGTAATATTGTAGGTTCATCAGATTAAAGAAAATCCTTTTATCTAAGTATTCTGTAAGATTAGAGCAAGTTCTAACTCCATGAACCCAAGAAATCTAACCCAAAACAGGAAGAATTTTTTCCCATAATGTAGACCACGTGTAAATATGCATTGTGAGGAAATGTTATGGTATTTAGTTTTTTTCATATGTAATATTTGTAATACAGAAACCGTATTTTCCAGTAGTCTAGAGGTTAAATAAGAAAATGTAAGTTTCGCAACACCTGCGTGAGTTACTATTATTATTATTATTTACCTAAGAGTCTATTGAATTTGGTATAGTAAACTATGAAATAACCTAACATACTGTATCAGTGGAACTCATTATTTGATGTCCATAAAAATTACCCTGCATAATGCACTATTTTACACGTATTTTCAATATTATTTCCGTTTGAGCCTTTCAAGGTTACATGCAATGGATTTAACTTATATGTTTCATTACAATTTAAATGTGTTATCAAGGCAGCCATTTTTAGTGATCAACTGGTTAAATATATTACAATATTTAATCAGTTATTAGTAATTTGACAAGATTTTTGCAGTAAAGCAATATATTTATAAAAGTTATGTAAAAGTCGCTTCAGCATCGCTAATCAACGCGTAATATATTGAAGATATGTTAGGTTAGAAAATTATCACAGAGATTAAGAACACAGAAGTCTCAATGGAAGCTCACAGCGCTATCCAACGGCTAGATTGACAACTATTCACACACTAGCGAATTATGTTGACAGAACTTAGTAAGTAATCTCAGTGCCAAGGGTTGTCTTTAATTGGCGTATTGTTTAATATTTGTTGTCTCAAATAATAATCATGCATGCAAATAATATTCTTTAATAACATATCACATATAACAGAAAAATATAAATGTGAATTCCAATATAACTAACACCTGTTTGCTTTAAATATTTGTTTTACGCAGTCAAATATCGTGTTACATAAAGTACACTTAAAGCACAACAAGATCAAAGAGAATTAATTACCTTCAAATGCAAATGGTGCTGGTTCAGCTAATTAACCACATTGAAATTTTGTGTTTTAATTGTAGAGGCCTATTTACTAATTTAACAAAGGATTTGTTTATTTTAAAACCTTTTGCAAGTTTTGCTTTATTCCGGCTTCAAAAGCTTATTACATTAATTATAGTTTTATCACACTGTGGAGAGCAGATTTTAGTAAAAAAAAAGGCAAGCCAGTAGTTATTGACCAAAGATTTCTCTCCACAGTGAGGCCATATTACTCAAGGGTTTTGCAAATTTTTGCATGGTTCTTAAATTCAAACTCTTAAAGACGAAGTTATGGGGTGTTGACATGAGTCATGAGTGGCCCTGGTCAGGCTGCCGGACAGTGTTTTTTAGAGGAGCTCTTAAATATTGCTTTATTTCTTAAGTACAACCGGCAGGATGTTCACATATAATTGGACTGGAGAAAGAACTATCGCTTCCTTTGTATGGATTTGGAAATGGATATGGTGTTTTTAGTGGGTTATCGTGGAAATATAAAAAAAGGTAAAAAGTAAAAAGGGAAGAATTTATGCGTTTTGAAAGAAAACTCATAACACAAACAAAGCAACGTCACAAAAAACTCAAAACTCTGTTGTAATTATAAGGTTTGTGCATTGTTACGGTGAAATTAACAATAAACGTGAATATTAAAGGCCAACATGCAAGAAGTCATGTAGACCGTTTAAACTTTGATAGCAGATGAAAGCGTAGTAACAGCATCATAAAACACGTATTGTCGACCTTGTGCGGTATTTACATGTGTTCGTTATTAGGAGACAATTTTGTATGGTTAGTTTTTTCCAACATAATGTTCATTTTCGCTCATACAGGTTATTATGTAAGCACGTTCATATAAAAATACGTGTATTGTAAAACAACATTTAGAGTACTTGGAGTCAATAAACACATAAAATCAATATAATACTATTTTATTTTTACTGCTTGTTGTTAAATACTATGTCATATGGTTGGTTCATTCAGGCAAACACAAATTCAGTTCTAGCAGTAGGTTTTTTAGTTATGCAGAATTTAATCAAACCATTTCTCATTTTAAACCGAATATGGCATTATTAGATTTAAATCAATAGGTTTAAAAGTTTACAAGCAACATTAAATGAACTTAAAAAGCGTTAAATTGTAATTTTATTTGGTTCACGCAGTATATAAATAGGTCTTTATATATCTTTAGTCAGAAATACAAATACAATTTTGTAGTTGCGCGTTTCAGTGTTACTACAACATCATAGTCAAAATAGGTAGTATTACAATCACCTTTTTTCGTCACTAGTAATTATATAAATTAAAACAATAAAAGTTAATTGTATACGTTAATTGTCCATTAATTAATACGGACATACATAGAATAAAAATATTTTTAAAATATTAAAAATATGTTTTGTAGGCCAACCGGTACGGGTTGCCTGTGGACCGGTATGAGTACATATATTTAAAAAAATATTTTATGCTGTGTCCATGTTTGTGTTATTAATTTACGACGACGTCGCCTTGTGCCGAAACATATTAACGATTGTAATTATGATTTGACAAAGATGTAAAATCAAAACGCGTGAGCTCAAAAGTGAATTTAGATTGCTAACTATAGGTATGTAAATACATATTTATATACTGTTTATTGCAAATTTAAGGGATAAACCATAAATATTGGTACATATATAATTTTAGGTAATTATTTTAACATATAAGAGAATAAACAAAAATCAATAAGTTCATATCAAGTTGGTTATTTCGTTTAAAATATCTCTCTAAGGAACAAACTTTTAGTTGTCAGCTGTTTTAAACTAAACAGAAATACTCTTATTAAGATTAAATTAGAACTTAGGAAGCCCGTGAGGCAGTGCTCAATATTTGTCTTTTGTGTATGCAAATATTCAGATGTATATCAAATTTAACAAAGGTACATATAAGAGTTTTTTTTTGTAAAAACTTATTATTATTGCGCAACATGTGCCAATTTTGCTTACATACGGTAAATAATTATTTTAAGCTCACGTTCCTTAAAAGCTATAAACTTGATTTAGCTATATATGGTGGAATTTAAATCAACATTAAACAAGCTTTCTTTATAATAAAACTTCTCGCACTGTGAGCAAGAAGTGAAATTTAAACAGACATGTTGTTTTTTATTGACTATCTGTTCTCATTTTAGTAAACAATCATGGTGGTTGTTGAACATTTATATAACTGCAAACTGCATGAGTAAAGTATAATAGTGTAACACAGTAAAATGCTGTCTATGTCACCAAAACCCAGATGAAACCCACTCGTATAATAATCTCTTAACCGAACAGACGTTAGTCAAACAAGCAGTTCTCGCCCCTGAGTGAGCGGAGTGGAAAGTGAACTTGTACAGTTCGTAGCTCAAAGTTTGGTCTTTCCTCTGCAATAAATAGTGACAGCTTACCTCTGTGGATTCCCGATAGGAGATATTGGATGAAAATGGTGTAGTATAACATTGCCAATTCGACACTACAGAGTGTTCAAAACGTGTCTGGAAATATATTTGAATATGATTTAATAGATAAAAATAAAAATGTTGCCCCGTCGACACTTAGGTCAATCGAAAAATTGTATAAAAGCGGATAAGAATGGCCAAAACTGTCAACTCACATAAATAATAGCTTATAACATCCTAAATGAGCGCATGATAAATAATGGAATACTCGCGTGTTTACTACTCTCTTGTAATCCAATTCAGACAATGATTATACAGCTATAGATTGTACTAGAGAAGTAAACAGGCATTCGTTGTATTACTTTTCATCTTTTCATAAGAAATAGTATAATTATAGAACTTTCTGTATTTTTACAAGCTATATTTTATGTGTCATCAATTTTACCTATTTGAATGAAATTTTCCTTTCCACTATACCTATCAACGATAGATATTTTTTCTTTCAGCAGAAAGTTACAACCTAGTTTAAGACGCAAACACGGAAATTGCAAGGCCCTACCTTAAACAGAGTTACGAAAAATATGACAGACAAAATAGACTGTAGTGTTAGAGGAATATTTTTGTTTAATTATACCTGTTGAACCATATCCCAAAATATTTCCAATCCTTTTTAAAAGCCCTGTAAAGGTCCAATAATAAAATGGTTTTATATTCAGGAAAGTAAAACTCAGTTATTTAACAAAATTACAGAGCATGTTCTAAGTACGTACTGTTTTGTATGATAGGGAGTAATAGAACCTTTTTTGGGAATTTTAATTGACGGCATTTTCAACTGTTTTGAAATTTATGTTACAATTATACTCGTAGATTTTTTTGAAAGTGGCATTTTCTACTTTTCGTGATTATTTTGTAAAATATTTTGCATTCTACCTGTTATACAAATTCCGTCTGTCGGTTACACAGAACAAGGCTATTATATATTTCAATTATCGTTCATAACTGAAATAGAACTTCAAATATTTAAAAGTATTTTCTCATAAAAATAGTAGAGTTACAAGTGGTTTTTATGTCTTAGTTCACAAAAAGTGAATTCATAACTGTCCGACTCTAATGACTTGTACATATTCAGTATAATTAATTTTTTATTTAAAAGAGACTTTTCAGGACGTTCAACTGCACATTCAATGTAAAACTATGTGCAATATGGAAAATGTCGACAGTTTTACGATGCTTTTACTACTTCCCCAGCTATCTAAGCATAGCGGTCTGCCACGCTCATTGGTTTATGTTGTACTATCCTTGTTTAATAATTAATTTAGCTCTAAATTTGCTCATATTTGTTCTTGCTTCGTCAGTGCAAAGTGTTTTTGCTTGGAAAAACTGAATTAGAAATATTGAATAAAACTGTTAAATTTTAAGGATTCTTTCAAAGCTCAGAATTACAGATGACATTAGAATTAAATATCAAAAAAGTTTACGATATTTATCGAGTCCCAAAATTTTTAAATGCATTAAATATAATATAATCCGTTCTTTAAATTAAAATAATTATGTTTAGGTTTTTTAAATTTAGCTTATGTTCCAATGGGGCCAAACACCCAACTTGGAGCGTACAAGTACAAAATTAACATAACTTTGGAGAGTAAAACTTAAGTTTCCTTTTACTTTACAGAAACTAAACAGATTTAAAAATTCAATTTTCTGAAACATATTAAGCATATTAAAGCCAGTGAATGTTATGGCCAACCCTGAGTTGTACTCAATTATGCATTAAATTACCGAGCCCTTTTACAACAGCTAACACGTGTGACTGATTACGTAAACGGACAAACTCTTTCAATTTCACGCAAATTACAGTGAACTTGTCCACCACAGTTTTCACAAGACCTCAAAGTAATCACAATTCAAGTAATTGCTTACGAAAACTAATTAAAAAGAACAGTTTAGCCTGTGTTTACAAATGTGAACTACGAGAAATTTGTCCAAATGTGTTAACGTCATTAATATAATCGTATCTATTATAGGAGTCATGATTCCGTATTTTATCACAGAGAAAACTATTTCAGGTTTTCAGTAATAAATAAAAATCATATGAAAATGCATAGTTGCAATATAAAACAATTACAAATTATGGGATTCAAAAACCATGATAAAAGATTTTATTGAATCTCATTTTCACCTGACGTCACAGTTTTCGACAGTTGCCACAAATTCTATCTAATGGGTTCGATATTCACAGATCTCACATAAAACAGTAATAAATAACCTAGTTCATACGTCAGACTAGTTTAAGAACATTTACGGCCAAGATAGGCCGGAATTCATCATCAAAGACAAATTCGCATACGATGAATAAGAAGGATATTTTCACAAATGGCAGAACAGACTCCTTAGAAAGCCGTCAGAGTATTGATTCATGTAACAAAAATTCTTAATGCGATGTTATCACCATAATAGGAAGTATTGTTTGGTGTTTTGATTCCCAATAGTGGGAAATTGTACAAAATGTGCAACTACGTTAAAGAGCATAAATCTTTATCTCTTTCCTAACCAAAATAGTGGCTCAAAACATGCCTAAATATGGTAGTACAAATATAATTTAACACATTGATTTGTTTTACCATAGTAAAAAATGGAGAGGTCTTGAATTTATTTATTGTAAGTCACCTGCTACTGAATCTATTTATTTAAAGGTAACTTTAAACATTTTATAGTGTTGTATTAAAAATGTATCGTAGATTTTCGAGGTATAAGAACATTTTATATTAACTATGTTAATCATGATTTCACCTTAAAAATCAGCTGTATAGAAACGACCTTGTAACACATAAAAACAATAATGTATAACTGCTAAAACTTGTATACTTATATTTTAATCGCAGAAATCCCAGATTAAAAATATCACGTACAAAATATAAAATTAATATGCATGCTAATTTTCGGATTTTCTCATAAAGTGTATGTTTTTACTATTTTAACAATGACATGCAAAATTAGATTAAAATCTAAAACTCCTTGGGATTTACCTTTATCAAGGTTTGACATGGGATTTTAATATCGATTACGTTTGCTCCAAATTAGCTTCAGGCATTTATGTGTTTAGGTCTCTAGCTAAATACTGCCCTATTCAGGTTATGGTGACAGCTTATTATGGCTTGATCTATCCACATCTCACCTATGGACTAGTGCTGTAGAGTGCATGTGCAAGTGACCAATTTTTAAAGGGCGTTTGCAGATTCAAAAACGAGCGATACACATAATTGTAAAATTAAAATAAAGAGAGTAATGAAGGCCAGTTTTCAAAAGATTGAAACTGTTGACTCTGCTAAGTCTTTACATTTGAGAAACAACGTCATACTGTATGCTTAAATGCATCTTGACCAACGGATGGGATGTTTTACTCGTACGAGACAAGAGGCCGAAACAACTACCGAACCAGGAGGCACAGGACGGTAGTTCATGAACGTTTGCCCTCACAGGCAGGTGTTCATCTCATCAACAGCTTGCGAAATGAAATTAAAAATTCGCCTACGCATAAAGCTTTTTTACTAGTTTTGAAAACGCTGTTTTAGAGTTGATCGCGTTTTATAGCGTGAACGAGTTTATGGCGTATAAGTGGGAGACCGCACAATCAGAAGTCTTACTCTCGAATTAAAATGGAAAAAATTGGCGATGAATGGAGCAGAGTTAGTGTCAAAATGTATATTATGATGTGGCATGTGTGTCAAAATTATTAGATACTTGACGTTTGCTACACAAATGTACTTTTTGTCCTTGCAGTAAATACTTCACTATTAACTATTGACTATCTTGTAACAACCTTTCAAAAAATTAGAAAAAAATAACAAGGATGGTTTCAGTTTGTATTAATGAAATCTTTAGAATGATATATCATCAACAATTCTATGCATAAAAGTAAAGGCGAAGGGTAAAAAATAAAACTTAACAGTGTTCTTAAGCTGCTAATCTATTAAATAATTATAATTTGTATGTTTATTTTCAGTAATAACAGTCTGATAAGCAGCCTAGACTGTGCAAAAATCTATTTAAATTTTTACGAAACTTATAAATTTGAAGTAAGAATAAACTATCGTTCCATTCGTAGAGAGGCTGTAAATGGACGGGAGCGACCAATTACAACCTGTGGCATCTGGCCGCCTGATAAGCACTAATCTTGTTGGCGAATTGCTGAGAAACCGAAATAAAACCGATATCTGATCAATCTGGCTTGATTTCAAATAAGAAGAGGATTTTAAATCGAAAGATTATTGTTTCTGAAATTTAATTGAACCGTGCCATTTAAAACCCTTTTTTATGGATCAACAATTTAATTTCACTAAAGGCTTATGTATATACATTTTACATTATTATTACCAAAAATACAAAAAAATTTTCACTTGTTAGCTGAGAGTTACTTAAGCTTAACACTCGAGGGTCTGAAAAAATCAATTCTCCGAGTCTGTATGTATGAGGTCGACACGATTTATTTTTAGACTCGAAATCTTATATGAATTATTTTTTTATAAAATCATGTTTGAGGTAGTCATCTAAACTGGTCGGATTTGGAGAACGACGGGATAAACGACAGCCGCCCCCTTCCTTATCCTTTTATCAGGAAACTGTTCATTAAGTGATGTACGAATAACGATATTTTAATATAGAGGACACCATCTTGCTGCAGCTTCATTCTCTGTCTAATCACGTAGGCAGAACCATCAAAAGGTTAGGCAAAAGATTGTTAGGGAGATAATGTTTTACGTGTGCCTATTTAATTTTTTTTCTGTCGCAGTGGCGCAAAGTATTTTGTATCATACTATGCCAAACCAAGTCTTCAGCGACAAATACCTTTGATTGTATAGTACACATATCAATGTAAATTTTTGAAAGATCAATAACGCATTTCACATCACTCAAATCATGCAACGTCACAAAAGTTTTGGTAATATTTGAAGGTAGCATAATTAGTTGGACTTAAACGGATAAAAGGTGTCTCTTGGCATTATTTGAAATTATTTTGAAGTAAAATATATAACGTAAAGCTCGTTGAAAAAAAAATAATGGGCGACGATGACCGCATATTTAAATATTGGTAAGTAAATTCAAAGTGGTCACCATTATGTATACAAAAATGAATTGAACAATGTTATAAAATGTTTAGGGGTTTAGTTATTTAACAAGAAATAATATCGCTACCCGGCGTTCATAAAGAACAAAAGTACTGGTATGAATTGATTTATGGTGTACTTTATGAGTTTACGCCTACATTAGAATTTATTATTACTGCCAATTCGTGTTCCCTTATATTATTTGTTAGTTTAACTTTTTTAGTTATTCGTTAGATATTCATCTTAAGAAGTTATGTAAGGTTTTTTAGATGAGCCATTAATCAATATTACATTATGATTGCTTGTTAGATAAAAATTAAATGTAAATAAGTCAAAATAATGTATGGAGAACGCTTCATAGTTTAATTTATGTTGGATATAGGGTTTTATAGCAGGCAAGCTGGCTTTCGTACATGGGTATATAAACAACGAATGTAACTAACAATAAAAGAGATCAACAGTACCAGTGTCAGTAGGTAGTGTTGTAGAGCTTTACAATTTACCTATTGACACGTGGTGCGTGATATATTACAACCAGCTCATGTATCTAATTAATTGGACCGTATGACATATTTTGGGTAATTAACTATAATATTGGGATAAGATACGCTGGAGGTGCTCCCATACCATCCATACGAATAAACATATTATTGGGGATATAGTTGGTCAATAAATATCATGATGTGTGTGTGTGTGTGTGTGTGTGTGTGTGTGTGTGTGTGTGTGTGTGTGTGTGTGTGTGTGTGTGTGTGTGTGTGTGTGTGTGTGTGTGTGTGTGTGTGTGTGTGTGTGTGTGTGTGGACAAAAAGAACCTAACTCTAGCAAGATGGCGACCATCTACATTATTCTCTCTCTTTCTCTTTCCCACCCTCCCCACCACCACCCAATCATCTCTCTCTCACTCACCCACTCGCTCCTTTATTGGGTAGGAAATGATGAGTTGATTCGTCTGTTCTAAAGGGTTCCCTATAATCGCATATGTTGTCCGCTTTGCAATTGAAGCGCTGCTGACGCGACGGTGGTAGATATGTTTGCTGGGTGCGACGCTAGCGGTATCACTCGGTATCAGTGTCATTTGTCTGAGCGTCAATAAAGAAGGCAATTCAGCATATATCTATTTTGCTGTGGTATTATATAAATTGCTTTTATTTATAAGCATGACATGTTAAGAATGAATCCGTATATTATTCCAATAGTTTGGAGTGATTTAACATTCATCCATTTATTATTTACAATTTCTAAAGACAAGCAGCCTTTAATATTAAGAGAGAAGTAAGAAATCACCATGGTTCCAGAAAGCCCGGCTCACCCCTACTTGTCACACGTGTAATGAGATTTATTCATCACGGTATCCTACAGTCACGACAAGAAGCCTTCTTTTACAAGTCGTCTCATTTGGCGTATTTAGTAACACATCACTTTCTCT